>NC_142064.1:208089161-208410161 GCF_059756535.1 Pantherophis guttatus
GATTTAAAGATTTGCACTGCTCACCCTATCAGAGACAATTTAACAAGTTGATGTTGATCATGACAGCTTTGAATGGCCAGATTATTTGTGGGACCACCACTGTTGTTTCAGTCTGATACTAGTAAGTCTTTTTAAAGATGCCTCTATGATTAGAAGTTTGTCTGTCAGTAGAGGGGAAAGAGCCTTATCTTCTGTGGCAGGCTATACATGCATGCCCTAAAGAGGCCTATTAAGCTTCCATAATCCCAGTATTTAGGAAGATGGTAAGAACAGCATCCTTTTGCCAAGTTTTAAAGCAACTACTGTAAGGGCTTGTTTTAATTTTGGTTTCAACTGCATAATTCATGCCCCATTGGTCATCAGTTCAGAGATATTTCCTTATCAAAACAGTGAAACTTAGGTGGGAAAAAAATTAGTGGAGGCAGGAGTGACTTTTGCTTCTTAATGAGAAGCATCAGAAATCTATCTTCCTTCCTTCCTGCCTGCCTTCCTGCCTTCCTGCCTGCCTTCCTGCCTTCCTGCTTTCCTTCTTCCCTCTCTCCCTCCCTCCCTCTCCTAAAATAAAATAATTCAACTCAGTTTTATGACTTGAAGGTAGCTCCAGTTAAGTGCAAAAATGAAATGTTCTATGCTTCTAGCATTTCTGCAATGAAAGTGTGAAATCATGATGGAACAACAGCGATCAATATCATTGTGTACTTATTTCAAGAATTTCTATTCCAATTATTTATATCAAAATGCAACTAAAACACAAGTAATTTTTTAAAACTAAATTATATAATGTTAAGCAATATAATACAGCAATGTAAGAACCTCTAATATTCTCTACTCATAGTCCTGCAGAATACAGTACATCAGGCAGTATAGCAAGGCTGATTGGTGGCCAGTTGCAGAACCATGGATAGCTCCCTGTAAACAACTTCTTACAACATGGGCTGAGACTAGATGGCACTCTGACTGCAGAATCTCTCTCAGACTCCACCCCTATCCTGCAAAATGGGAGGCCTTAAAGCAGCGTTTCCAGTCTTGGCTATTTCCAGATGTATAGACTTCAACTGCCAAAATTCTTATCAATAGCCATGCTGGCAGTGGAATTCTGGGGTTTGAAGTCCATAAACCCACCACAAATGGCCACAAGTTGGGAAACACTGCCTTAGAGAGAAAAGCCTTATGCTAAAACTGGCTTGCAGTAGCCAGGTTCATTCTGAGCATTGATCTACCAGTTCTGTAGATTACGTAGTTCTTGGAAGAGGAAGTGCAGGCTCAGTGCCAATCTGAGGGTCTCCGGCTAGGGAAGCTTTGGCAGTCTAGCTCAAGAGCTTCCAGTGTCCTGGGCTTGGTTTTCAGATCTGCTCTGGTGCTTGGAGGGAGTAGCACTGATTCCTCACAATGCGGGCTAGAAGGACAATCACAACTGAAGATAGAAAGACCAAATAATATGTTCTGCAACTTTCTTCACTTTGGAAAAATAGAGTCTCTGATTAGAAATCAAAGAAGCTGAAATGCTTCTTTGCAGCTAGCTGAAAAGTGGGGAGAAATTAAATTTCCCTTGGGAATCCATTCCATATCCTTAGGACTACAACAGAAAATACATTATTGATCCTATGGATTCAATATTAGAGGTATAGGCAACACAATTTGTACTGAAGGCTGATCTTACTGGGCTTAGACACTAGCAATTTTCAGAAATCAAGAGGAAAAATTTCTGCCATTAGCTGCTATTCATGGAAGTACATTTTACCTAGTTGTTTTCTACTTCCCTTATAAAAGAAATTGTTTCTCTGGGAACAAATTGAATGGGAAGGAGCAAAATCAATGCAGATTTTCACCCACCCACCTTTTCCCCTCATGTATTTATTTTATTTATTTATTTATGTAATTTGTATGTAGTATCAATTCGGTTGCAAATAATATTTAGTTTGTATCATTTGGAGTGTATCATCTATGGCTCCAGTCACCACAATAGGCAAGAATACTTCTAAGTGCAGCAAACTAGCAGGTTTATTTTGCAAGAATGGCATTAAGTGGAACATGACAATACTAAGACATAGGTTGAAACTGCCATAACCAAAAAATGCAGCAAGTGGATAAACAAGGAAAATAAAAGCCAGGAATCTTGTCAAAATGACCCCTTTATGGAGGTAGATATGAAGGAAATAAGTTGTTAAGGAATCAAAGGAGAAATGTCACCTGAGGCAGGTAAAGAAGCTTGGGCCTCAGCACATGGAAACATGGGAGGAGGGGTGTTTCCATGTGCTCAGGCCCAGCCTTCTTTGCCTCCTTCCCAAATATCATTAACAGCAAAAGTAGCTTCATTCTTTCTTGTCCTCATCAAGGCAAAAGTAGCTGTCAGACTTGTGAATCAACAAAGTAGAATGAGTCTTGAAATTTGCTTATTCCTTGAATTATCCAAGATCCATACTTGAATCTGGTAACTTGGGCATGGCAGTTTAGTTGAGAAGGACGTGGGTAAGTGGAGATGAAAGTCTGAGTGAGAAAGAATAAACTAACTGTAACTAGTAAATTTTACTCTTACTTTAAATTCTTTGGGTCTCAGTATATTTAAAAGAACTTGTTATGCCTCAGTGTTTGATTGAAATTGATTTATGTGTTTTCCTAATTATTTCCTGATTATTGACCAGGGTTGTATGTCTCATTTCCTCTAGCAACACTTATCTGGAAACCTAGGTAGAAAAAAAGGGGGGCTATAAGATCTGAGTACCTCAACAGCCTGTGAATCCGTGACCATAACCCAAACCTGGGAGTGTATTCAACAGGTCCAGTTTGCATGGTTCTGTTTTTCTTTTGTGTTGTGACTATTTGCAGGAAAGATACTTATGAAAAATTCTGAAAAACCTGAAAGTGTAGAGATCAGTCTATAGAGGAATGGCAAATATGAATTATTATATACAGTACTGCCTTCCAAATCCATTGGAAGACATCTTTAGCCAAATCCATTGGAGACATCTTTCTAACATTTTAATGTTGTATCTTTCTAATTTTCACTTTCAATTCAATGTTTAAATTAGGTTAAATTACATAAATTTTAATTAAAATTGTTTTGCTTTTTAATTTCATTATGAAACCAAGTTAAGTAGAAAACTACTATTTTACAAGTAAAAGTGATGAAATCATAAGCAAAAGCAGTCTTATATAACTGGAAATTTTACATTCATTTATCATATCCACCAATACAAATAAAACTGTTTGTACTGTACACATTATGAGGTAAATGCAAGTACCCAAAGTCAGGGGAAAAAATGAACTCAAGGTCCCAATGTAATCCTAAAACTGAATTAGTTAATGAGTAATGTTGTTCCATTTGTCCATTGGTAAGTTATTTAAACTTTTCAGGGGTCTGTGAGGCATACTGATAAAAAGAATGACTTGTAACCAGCTCATGGTGCTTCTGCATTTTACTGCTAAAATTACAACTGGAAACCATTCAAGTTCTCAAGATTTTATGGGCAAAGGATGCTCTGATTACATAATGCTAATATATTTTATTTTATTTGAAAGGATTTCTTTTTTAATTAATGATCACCGCTGCCTATTGGAAATCGTGTTCATTTTGAGATACTAAACAAAACAGCTTTAGGATGAGGAATTACTATAATTTCCATGAAACTGTAGACTCTTTCTCTATATTCTGCATTAAGATCTTTAAGACTACATTATCTCTGAGAATATAGAATCCTAAGCTTTTTGTGAATATTTACGTAGTGAGTCAGTGACGTAGCATGCAATCCTTTTTTCAGGCCTCAAATTCTATGATTGTAACTGCTGAAAATTAATGGAACAGTTTAGAATAAAATGGAATGGAATGGAATGAATGGAATGGAATGGAATGGAATGGAATGGAATGGAATGGAATGGAATGGAAGAATAGAATGGAATGGAATGGAATGGAATGGAATGGAATGGAATTCTTTATTGGCCAAGTGTGATTGGACACACAAGGAATTTGTCTTGGTGCATATGTTTCAGTGTACATAAAAGAAAAGATATATTCATCAAGAATCATAAGGTACAACACAATGATAGGCATAGGGTACAAAGAAGCAATCAAATCATATTAGGAAACAGTCAATATAAATTGTAAGGATACAAGCAACAAGGTTACAGTCATACAGTCATAAGTGGGAGGAGATGAGTTTCCCACCATTTCATAATTATCTGTTCACACCTTGATCAAGATTAAGGAACCATTCTAACCCTAAACAGCTAGAAGTGGAAAGCAATCCACTTGCTAACAATTCTGTAATTTCACTTCTTTTCCATTTAATAAGTCTTGTTAAAGAAAACTCAATATGAATCTGTATTTCAGTTCAATGTGGGGGAAATACCTGAAAACTGTACTGTGATTCCTAAAACAGGCATAATATATTTACGTATATTTTGAAATCTTACCAATCTCTCAACAAAACCTAGTCTAGTTACCAAAATATATTGACTGAAAATCTTGGCAAGTGAAAGATTGTCCATCTTTGATTTACATAATGATGGTGAACTGATAATAATTATGATATGTGGCTGTTTTGAATAATATATGTCTCAGATATATAATTGAGATAATCATGTAAAAAGCAATGAAAAAACATTAAAAATAATAAGATAAAGTTAACATCATTATAATTAAAACAGTGTATGAGCAATTTTTTTCTCAATCAAACCTACTGAGTTCAGTTTACATTTTCTATACCCACTTATCTGGAAATAAACACCATTGGACATATTTTGTCCATTTAGAAAATGTATGCTGCTGGACATCCTACATATAATACTGAGTAGCTAACGACAATCCACAAAAAATATGCAGTAAATAATAAAGGCTCTATCAATAAAATACAAAACAGGCTTTCAAATAATTATAACACCAAAGCAGCATAATAGATTTGCAACCAAAATCAACATCTGTTCTGAAAAGATATTCTTAGAATTGTACCAGTAGTTATGTAAAATAGGTAGATAGATAGATGGATAACAATTTTTAAAATATGCATCCTTCCTTTGTTCAGATTAGCTCAATGGACAACTATAAGACCAACTATTTAAAGCATTATTTCACAATTTAACATTAAAATTATAGCAAATAGCATAAATACCATGTAAAACTCAGGTGCAGTTAAAACCAGTTTTAAAAAAATAACTATTTATAATACTGGCCCCTTTCCTAAAACAATTTTCTATTTTTTTATAAACTTATCAAAGCCATTAACTCATAGAGCAAGACAATAATTCTACTAGAAGGAAATTCCAATGGCAACTGTCCCCGGTTCCAAGTTAGCTTATTTCTGACAATCCTGAGAAGGCCTCTGAAGATTCATTCCATCATGGTTAGGTCTGAATAGAACAAGGCAAACTCTCAAATATGTGATCTTGACTCCAAAAGGCTTTAAATCCTTCTTTCCCAACTTCTTGTCCTCTGGATGCCTTGGCATTCATTGCAGCTTGCACACTTTGCCATCTAGGTTGATTGAAATTACATGATGACATTTTGAAATCGGTATAAAAATGAATCTAGTTTATCAGTTAGCAAACATGTTTTTTAAAACAGATGGGAAATCAGAACATAGCTTATTGGTAGAATGGTTCCTTAAACCCTTCGGGAAATGAATTTGGAAATTCCAAATGCTAAGGGGAAAAATCATAAAATTGGAAAAACCCATTGAGCTCCAATTGCATGAATTTAGAAAAGTTAGAAAAATATGAACTTTTTTCAAATTCAGCATTATAGAATTAAGATTTAACTAGAGTTAAGCAATTTATTATCGTATTAGGTGTACCATGTTCATGATGTAGATGCTAATAGAATTGTTGCTTTTGAAGTTCTTGTCCTGCATGCCATGTTTTCTTCTTAGTTGTCCTTTCTCAAAAAATAAAAAAAAATCTGTTTAATATTTACTTTTAAGGCAGGATTGAACCATTTTGGGACCAAGGATGTCCTCGGGCGTTAATTGATATGGCAGGCGGCCATATTAGCCCAAAAGTGTAACCAAGTGGGAGGTTACACGAGGCTGGCTCCAGGGGATTATAGGTGCTTCTCTGAATGAGGGTGCCTTTCCTGCCGCCTTGAAAGAGGCGGTGGTGAGGCCCCTCCTCAAGAAGCCTTCCCTAGACCCGGCTGAATTAGCTAACTATCGTCCAGTCTCCAACCTTCATTTTGTGGCGAAGGTTGTTGAGAGCGTGGTGGCACGACAACTTTCCCGACACCTGGATGAAGCTATCTATCTAGACCCGTACCAGTCGGGCTTCAGGCGGGGGTACAGCACAGAAACGGCATTGGTCGCGTTGGTGGATGATCTCTGGAGGGCTCGGGACAGGGGTTGCTCCTCTGTCCTAGTCCTATTAGATCTCTCAGCGGCTTTTGATACCATCGACCATGGTATCATGCTGCAGCGGTTGAGGGGATTAGGAATAGGGGGCACCGTTTTGCGGTGGTTCTCCTCCTTCCTCTCCGACCGCTCGCAGTTTGTGTTGGCAGGGGGACAGAGGTTGACCTCGAGGCGTCTCACATGGGGGGTGCCGCAAGGGTCAGTCCTCTCGCCCCTCCTGTTCAATATTTATGTGAAGCCGCTGGGTGAGATCATCCGTGGTTTTGGGGTGAAGTGCCATCTGTACGCTGATGATACTCAGCTGTACATCTCCACCCCAGACCACCCCAACGATGCCCTTGATGTGATGTCTCGCTGCCTGGAGGCCGTGCGGGTCTGGATGGGGAAGAACTTGCTCAGACTCAACCCCTCCAAGACCGAGTGGCTGTGGCTTCCGGCGCCCCGATATAGTCAGCAGGTGCCATCGCTAACTATTGGGGGTGAATATCTGCCCCCCACAGAGAGGGCTCGCAATCTGGGTGTCCTTCTGGATGCACGGCTGTCTTTAGAAGAGCATATGACGGCCGTGGCCAGGGGGGCCTTTTATCAGGTTTGCTTGATTCACCAGTTGCAGCCCTTTCTGGATCGGGACGCCCTACGCACGGTCACTCATGCCCTTGTTACTTCCCGGTTGGACTATTGTAATGCTCTTTACATGGGGCTCCCCTTGAAGAGCACTCGGAGGCTCCAACTGGTCCAGAATGCGGCCGCGCGGGTGGTTATGGGCGCAACTCGTTGTGCCCATGTGACACCCCTCCTGCGCGAGCTGTACTGGCTCCCAGTGGTCTTCCGGGTGCGATTCAAGGTGTTAGTTACCACCTTTAAAGCACTCCATGGCATAGGACCCGGGTACCTCCGAGACCGTCTTCTGCCACCAATAGCCTCCCACCGACCAGTCCGTTCCCACAGAGAGGGTCTCCTCAGGGTGCCGTCAACCAAGTTATGTCGACTGGCGGTGCCCAGGGGGAGGGCCTTCTCTGTGGGAGCCCAGCCCTGTGGAACGAACTGCCCCCGGAAATTCGTAAGATCTCCGACCTCCGGGCGTTTCGCTGCGCACTGAAGACCCTATTATTCCGCCAGGCCGGACTAGCAACACAATAGTTTTTAAATTGGGATATTTAAATTTATTGGGGTTTTAAATCTGAGCCACTTTATTTAATTATTTTAAATTTTATATTGTTGTTTTGTTTGTGTTTTTAAACAGGCTGTACACCGCCCTGAGTCCTTCGGGAGAAGGGCGGTATAGAAATAAAATTATTATTATTGTTATTATTAAAACCAAACCAAAAATAGACAACCCCCACAAAATATAATTCAATAATAACATTAATAGAAACATTAGACTAAGAATGATTAATACCCCATATTGAATATTTTCCCTTTTTCTGAAATATTAACATTACAATTTTTGTAATGTTTGGAGCTGTATCCCTGGGCTTTTGAGCCCTGGGTTAAGACTATATAATCTTATTGGAAAGAATGTGCTGTCTATCTATCTTTGCCTCATCTTGCGTATCATTTTCTACAAAACATATTTTATTTTGACAGGATAGCATGAAATCAGTTTCAGTTTCAGATATTCTATAGTTATTCCAAATGTTTTTGTTCCATGCAAAACCAACAACAGAAAAATATAATGACGTACAGCAGAATCAGAGAAAAAATATGTAAAAACAAAGGCTATAAAAATAACAGCTACTATAGTTGTCTTCTACTGAAAATCTTCAACCTAAAAGCCAAGTTTTCACTGGCCATCTCTGAATATAATTTACAAGTGAGCCAAGCCTGTTTCATTCCAGCACAAATACCCTCGTCTTAGGGGACTTTACCAAAGATTGATTTACCTAAATGTCAAATAATGGAAGAATATGATATGGAAACGTATTAAAATATTTCTAATGCTGACAGGACTGCCTGCAAAAAATGCATTATGAAAATATTATATAGTCAAAATATTTTGTTCATTATATGTCTATCTCACTTTTCCTTCAGTTTATTACAGCATGCCCTCACCCATTTTTATTAATATAAATATTGTGGTTAGGCTAAGAAATAATGACTGGATCAATGTCACACAGGAAAGCTGAGTGAGGATTTCAACTTGTAATCAATGTACCGTGTCTTTTAAAGGAGTCATATTTCCAAGAACCTTTTGCGTGAATTTCTAGTAATTTTTTAACTCAGGAGGGCATTTTTTTAAAATTGAAGGTGTATTTTTGTATTAGCTAAAATGAATGAGTGAGAATGAAACCTATATTTGATTTAGTTAATGAAATTAAACATAATGCATATATTTCATAGTTTTCTTTCCAACCTCCTAGAAGGTATAATTCAGCAACAATTGTTGGAATTACTTTGGGATCCATAACCAAAAACTTTGATTCATGTGCACTTGGACCTTATATTAGACACCCCAACTATAACCATATAATAGCCTATAACTATAACAATATAATATTTTATATTATATTATATGTAGTATAATATATACTAAAACTTCTTAAGTTTTCGCGGGTGTGCATATGCAAAAAATTAAACACCCGAGATTTTAATTTTTTGCATATATATATGTGTGTGTGTGTGTGTGTGTGTGTACAGTTATTTGGAAACCTGCTCTCATAGACAGACTAATCTTAACACAAAATATAAACCATAGATCAAAGGTTCATCAAAATGCCTGTGTTGCCACCAGTTCTAGCATAACTTATCCATTGACCCACAACCAAACAACAGCGCTTCCACCCAATCAAAATACAGCTACGTCATCAGCCAATCAGAATACAACAACACTGTCGACCAATCAGAATACACCTTTGCCTCTTTTCATAGAAAAACGTCAGTTATGATCACACAGTTTGCCCATAAGCACCAAACCGAGAACATCAGCCAGAAGATGACGAATGCGATTTCGTTGTCTATGTATATATGTAAGAATATATATATATATATTCTTACTTTTTCATAGGTTTTATGTGTGTTTTTCTTTTAGCTAGAAGAAAAAAGCCCAGAATCGAGTGGATGTGACTCCACTGAGCTAGGGCTGTATAAAAATCTTGGCTACGAAGGAAAAACCTGGCTAAAAGAAAAACACACACACACACACATACACACACACACACACACACACACACACACACACACACACACATATATATATATATATATATATATATATATAGAGAGAGAGAGAGAGAGAGAGAGAGAGAGAGAGAGAGAGAGAGAGAGAGAGAGAGAGAGAGTTTTATATAGAGTTATATAATATTATATAACTATAACAGTAGCCAATGCTGGATGTCCTCCAGAATTGAAATACAATTTGAAAGACAGGACAAGAGTTGTTTGGGCTGATTAACTTGAACAGAATAGATGATGTAGGCTTGTATATGGTTTGTAACACCACCGGTAAAATGACATTTTTACATTTCTCAATTTTTATTACATTTGTTGGAAGATGGAATTATTATTATTTTTTGAAATGACAGGATGACAGAAGCCAAATGAAATCTAACCAAAAATATTTTTTTTTAAAAAAGAAAGAGGTGAACCTGTATTTAAAATACATAGTTGGTCACCTTAACATAAAATGCATCAACCAACCTTTCTGAAAACCTGTGCTAAATGAGGTTCTTTTATTAGGATTTTTTTCCCTGGTAGTTTAAACAAAAGTAAAGAAAGAAGCACTCAGTGCCCAGAAGAGTGTGCTGCAACTTGCAAGAATTTCTTGATTCTTCATCACTCCCACTACTTTTTTTTAAACCACAAACCCGTATCATAGACTTAAGATGTTAAATATTCAAACTGATGCAGTCACAAGATCTGTCCTTGCGTTCCCCAGCCCTATGTGCCATTGACTCATATTACACAGGCTCTTGTTCTGCATGTCTCTGGCCAAGACAAATGCTAAATGTTAATTCCAAATGACCAGAGAACCAAGAGGAATCAAACTGGCGATATCCAGAATTCGGAAAGAGTTGGCTGGCCCAAGCCTTTTGAAGTTCAAGGTAGGCTGCAAAGCTAACAGCTGAGTCACAGACCTCACTTGTGATCAGTTGAGCAAGACCCTGCTTTAAGTAAACCAAAGGTACCAGGACAGCTTTAACTGTTTGGAATCCACAGCCACAGCTACACCGAGCAGATGAATATCTAATCATGAATGGTGCAGAGTGGCTTCGGAGACCATGATGTGTGTGTGGGTGTGGGAAATACTTGTCGGAGAACATTATATGGCCATTGATGCTTAGGTCAACAGACACAATTGCTCAATTGTGAAAGAAACAAATAGCAACATGCTGGGAACATTTTAAATAAACAGAACCACGGGATCACATCCACAGCTGTATGGATGCTTTTCTACAAATGGTGAACCCTGAACCACACAGACTCTGCGTAATGGGCAGACGAGCAACAACGCAGTGAAATGTATTCAAGGGCTTCTAAACCTTTGAATCTTCAGTGATCAATACTGTCACGTTGGTTATGCTTGGGGTCTAGCTTTGAGCCAGGCTGAAACCAGAATCTAATTTGGATAAAGGAAGCTGAGGTCAAATATCAACTTCTGTGTCTTGTTAATTGCACGTACCATGTACCGCAGTATACTACTTACTAAAAACCTTGGACATTTTGACTAGCTTAAATTTTAAGACCTTCACTTTCTAACATCCAGAGAGGTGCCCCAGTGGTTACTGGCCATATATTTTTCTGCAGACTTTTGCCATTCAGGTATTTCTCTTTCATCTCCTGCTGCCAGTGTGCATTATACAGTTTTCATTCTAGCCTTTCTACATTCGTATAATTATATCAGTTCTGAAAGAGAGCAAGATTGACCGTGCTGTAAATATTCATGTACTTTGCACTAATTCAGACTGAACTGGTACATTTTATGATTTTTCCTCCTCCTCTTGACAAAATATTTGAAACACCCATGATTGTTTCTCTGGATGGAATGGAAGCAAAAGCTGACACTGAGCTCTTCTTTCCACAAGTCTTAAGCTGCTTATCTCCTGTGCTGAAACTGTCTAAAAATGAAACTTGTTTAGGAAATTGTGTTCCTGAATTAAATCTTATTTCATGGCCCCGATTGGAGGATTCTCCTGGGATATTATTTATCACCTTGCTTTCTATGGTCAGTTCTTTGAAGACATGTGATTTCCATTGATAGACCTTTTATACGACACCCCCTTTCTGACTCCTCCTTGATCTGATGTATCAACTAGCTGAGGAGTGTGGGGTGGAAAGAAAACACTCAATTTTTATTTTCCTTTCAGTCATTGGGAAGGAGGGGGAACTGGCAGAGCTCTTGTCAATTTCATGAGGGTAGGCACTCCACTGTTTTCATTGATCCACTGTAGAAGATGTTGTTAGGAGGGGTGAAGCAGCCAGTAGCCAGGTTGCGACAACTATGGAGGGCAGTGACCACTGACTGGAAGAGAAGAAGAATTCCTGCCACAGCACACAGGAGTCAGTTGAAGACAAGACTTTTACTTTCAAACCAGCAGGTGAACTAGACAGCACTACTTGAGCCAGCACAAGCTTGAAAACACAACTTTTGTTGTGGAACAAGGAACACTGGGCAGAGATTATCTTTGCAGTGGTCTCAGGATAGTTGAGGTTCGTGCAGGGCATTGAGAAATACTCAGCAGGCTGTTCTTGAGCCAGGATAAGATGGACATGTGTAGGACATTGTGTAGGAGATAGCTCACGTTGGGGAAAATTCTTCTGTAGATATATTATACGGAAAGGGGAAGGGGGAGGTAGGATGGATAAATGAAATTGGATGGGTTAAAAATGTTGTTTTTTGTATTTGATACAAATTTATTTATTTATGATTTATTTATGATTCACATCTCTAATGTGGCCAAACTTCAGAATGACTCTAGGTGGCAAGCACTTGAGCCTTGGTGGCACAGCAGACTAAAGTACTATTAAGTAGCACCAGCTGCCTGCAATTATTGCAAGTTCAAATCTCACCAGGCTCAAGGTTGACTCAGCCTTCCATCCTTTCGAGGTAGGTAAAATGAGGACCCGGATTGTGGAGGCAATAATCAGACTTTGTATAAAAAAGAACACCGCTTAGGGGGGACCGAAAGCCCTACTAAGCAGGTATATACAAAAGTATGAAGGCTATTGCTTAACGCATTGTAAGCCACCCTGAGTCTCTGGAGAAGGGTGGCATATAAATCGAACCAATAAATAAATAAATAAGCAGAATTAAAATCAAACAGAATAAAAAAGAAAATGGAGATCCTGTTGAAACAAGCATCCACCAACATTTGAAAAATCCTTCAAAATAGTTCACCTTGCCTTTCAAACTGACAGGGTTTACAGATGATCTGCAGTAAGGCAACCATCTTCAGATCCTCTGCCTGACATACACCAAGCCATAAAGAACATTTATGTGTATCTGTTATTATATTTTTCATTTCTGACAAGTTCTTAAATATTTAAAATTTGAGTGACCATTTCTAGCTTCTACTTACCTGAGGTGTGCACATGCAGGTAAGAGCAACATCAGTAAGGCTAGAGTCAACCCCAACCATGATCCCTCCAGATATGTTGGACTGGAATAATTCCCAGGCAGTTGTGATCTTTGTAAATTATGGGAAGGACTGAGCTAGCATATGAGTTTGCATATGTTTTTCTTTCTTACTGCAATCACTCTTCCATAAACAAATGTGACTCAAGATATGTGGTTTGAAGTCCTGTCATCTCCTCATCCTGTAAACTCAGATGCCAGATTCAGTCAAATTATTTAAAGAAGCCAACTAAAGTTCAAAACAAAAGCTTCCGTCACTGTATAGGCATATATTAAATAATTAACAAACTGGATTCCCAAGGAAAAAACATCCAAATTTCCCAATTGGGAAATGGCTGGGCTGATCCTGGCCCCAGCCCATTCATTGGAGGTTTGTGTCCTTAGCAGGGAAGAGGAAAGCAAAGGTGGTACTATCCATCTCATTCATTGCAATGGATACCCTCCAGATATTCAGAATTAATTAATCAGATATATATGGCTGCCCATATCACAGGTGATAGATTTAACATACACCGTTCCCAGTGTCCTAAGGACTGAGATAAAACATAATTGCTTGACAACAAGCCAATATATTTCCTCTCAGAAGTGACAATTGACAGCACGTTTATAAATAACATGACAGAACAATTAGCAAGCTAGTTAAGTGTGATCTGGATAGCATGACAATGAACTGGACACATAGCTGACTTTGAAAATTGGATTCAGAGATTGGCAGTTTCTCCTGAAATCAGAGGAAGGTAATAGGAAAACTGATACAGGAATTAATTTTGCAACCTGTACCTTTCAACATGTTTCCTTTAGCCATTTCTATATTTATTTATTTATTTATTTATTTATTTATTTATTTATTTATTTATTTATTTATTTATTTATTTATTTATTTATTTATTATATTTCTATACCGCCTTTCTCCCGTAGGACTCAAGGCGGTGTACAGTCAAGAAAAATATAGACACACAAACATCATAAAATTGCTAATTAAAATTGTTACTTAGTTTGGTCAATTAAATAAAACCCAGAATTAGATAACATTTAAAAAATCATTTGCATGTTTGTATGTTTAGCCCTGCCTGTTGGAACATCAGGGTCTTGAGGGCACGGCGGAAAGCACGGAGATCAGGGATATTCCGTATCTCCGGGGGCAGTTCATTCCAAAGGGTTGGAGCCCCCACAGAGAAGGCCCTCCCCCTGGGAGTCGCCAGTCGACATAATTTGACTGACGGTACCCTGAGTAGTCCCTCCCTGTGAGAACGAACTGGTCGGTGGGAGGCTATTGGTGGCAAAATACGGTCTCGTAGGTACCCAGGTCCTAAGCCATGGAGCGCTTTAAAGGTGATAACTAACACCTTGAATCGCACCCGGAAGACCACCGGGAGCCAGTGCAGCTCACGTAGGAGAGGTGTTACATGGGTGTAATGAGCTGCGCCCATAATCACCCGCGCGGCTACGTTCTGGACCAGTTGGAGCCTCCGGGTGCTTTTCAAGGGGAGCCCCATGTAGAGAGCATTACAGTAGTCCACACGGGAGGTAACTAGGGCATGAGTGACCGTGCACAAGGCGTCCCGATCCAGAAAGGGACGCAACTGGCAGATCAGGTGAACCTGATAAAAGGCACCCCTGGCCACGGCCATCAAATGATCTTCTAAAGATAACCGTGAATCCAGGAGGACACCCAAGTTGCGGGCCCTCTCTGTGGGGAGCAAGATCTCATCCCCTATTGTCAGTGATGGTACCAGCTGACTATACTGGGACGCCAGAAGCCACAGCCATTCGGTCTTGGAGGGGTTGAGTCTGAGCTTGTTTCTCCCCATCCAGATCCGCACGGCCTCCAGGCAACGGGACATCACAGCAAGGGCATCATTGGGGTGGTCTGGGGTGGAGATGTATAGCTGTGTGTCATCAGCATACTGATGAACACTCACCCCAAAACCACGGATGATCTCACCTAGCGGTTTTACATAAATGTTGAACAGAAGGGGTGAGAGGACTGACCCTTGCGGCACCCCACAAATAAGGTGCCTCGAGGTCGACCTCTGCCCCCCTGCCAACACAAACTGCGAACGGTCAGAGAGGAAGGAGGAGAACCACCGCAGAACGGTGCCCCCTATTCCTAACCCCTTCAACCGTTGCAGCATGATACCATGGTCGATGGTATCAAAAGCCGCTGAGAGATCTAATAGGACCAGGACAGAGGAGCAACCCCTGTCCCGAGCCCTCCAGAGATCATCCACCAATGCGACCAATGCCGTTTCTGTGCTGTATCGTGACCTGAAGCCCGACTGGAACGGATCCAGATAGACAACTTAATCCAGGTATCGGGGTAGTTGTCGCACCACCACACTCTCAACAACCTTCGCAACAAAGCGAAGATTGGAGACTGGACGATAATTTGATAATATAGCCGGGTCCAGGGAAGGCTTCTTGAGGAGGGGCTTCACAACCGCCTCTTTCAAGGTGGCGGGAAAGACACCCTCACTCAGAGAAGCATTTATAATCCCCTGGAGCCAGCCTCGTGTAACCTCCCGGGAGGCCAGTACCAACCAGGAGGGACACGGGTCCAATAAACATGTGGCAGCGTTAAGCTTGCCCAGAATCCTGTCCACGTCCTCAGGAGCCACAGATTCAAACTCTTCCCAGATAACGCTCTCAAGACCTGCCCCCGTCTCCTCCCCTGGATCTACCCAATCAGAGTCCAGGCCTTCCCGAATCTGAGCGACTTTATCATGCAGGAATTGTACAAAATCCTCAGCTCGACCCTTTAAGGGATCTTCCCATACCCCCACCTGAAGTAGGGAGCAGGTCACCCTAAACAGCGCAGCTGGGCGGTTCTCTGCAGATGCAATAAGAGCGGAGAAGTAGCTAGACTTCGCCGCTCTTATCGCCACTAGGTAGATCTTAATATAAGATCTCACCTGTGTTCGGTCAGATTCAGATCGGCTTGTCCTCCAATCACTCTCCAGGAGTCTTTTCCGACGCTTCATCTCTCTCAGCTCCTCGGAAAACCAAGGAGCTAGACGAGATCGGCATCGGGTCAGAGGCCGCAAAGGCACGACGCGGTCCAAGGCCCCAGTAGCCGCCCTGTCCCAGGCGACCACCAGGTCCTCAGTCGAGTCGTGAGCCAGAGTCTCAGGAAATGGCCCAAGCTCCATCAGGAACCTTTCGGAGTCCATCAGGCGCCTGGGACGGAACCATTTGGTTGGTTCCGTCTCCCTGCGGTGGGTGGAAGAGACTTGAAAGTCCATGTGAAGGAGAGAATGATCAGACCATGACAAGGGCTTGATGTCTATATCCCCTATTCTTAGATCATTCAGCCACTGATCAGAGACAAAAATCAAGTCCAGAGTGTGATTCCCCAAGTGGGTGGGGCCTTGAACTACCTGGGTCAGGCCCATGGCTGTCATGGAAGCCATGAACTCCCGAGCCGTCTCCGACATCTCACCAGCAGATGGCAGGTTAAAATCCCCCATAACAATAAGTCTGGGGGTTTCCACCGCCACCCCGGCTATAATGTCGAGCAGCTCAGGCAGGACCGCTGTTACGTGGCAGGGAGCCAGGTACGCAATCAGTAGGCCCATCTGAATCCCCTGACCCCACTTCACAAGGAGGGACTCACATCCGGCTATCTGAGGAACAGTGGCCTCCCTCGGGCAAAGACTTTCTCTAATGATTGCTGCCACTCCCCCACCCCTTCCCTGAGTCTTTGTCTTCAAAGACTTCTTTGTCTCTCAGCTTATTTCAACTTGCTTTTTCCAGAATTAATCATATTGGTATCCAAGTTGTAACAAAAAGTTACAGTATTATATTGACATCATATCTGTCTATATGATAGACTCAGAAAAGAAAAACAAAATAGACGAATTGATCAGTTAGAATATAAGGAGGAAAATTTAATAAAAGATAAAGGAGGAAAGGAAAAAATTACAGTGGATTTTTATAAAGAATTATACAAAAAAGAGGAGACTTTAGCAGGTGTGACAAAAAATTATATAGAGAATTCGGATTTACCCAAAATACCCAATTTAACGAAAGAATTATTAGAAGAGGAAATTATCTTAACGGAGATTGAAAAAGCAGTGAAGAAACAAGGGAATTTGAAAACACCTGGTACAGATGGACTCCCCACAGAGTTATATAAAACAATGTTTGAGGTAATGGGAGAACATATGAAAGACTTATTTAATAAAGTTTTAGGAAAAGCAGAAATTTCTCACTCATAGAGGGAAGCCAATATTAGTTTAATTCCAAAAAAAGACACACACACCCCTCGACAGGTATAAAAAATTATAGGCCAATATCTCTTCTGAACTCCGATTACAAAATTTTCACAACAATTTTAGCAAATAGATTAAAAGGCTTCCTGAATGAATTTATACATATTGACCAAAATGGGTTTTTACCATCACGCCAATTACGAGATAATTTGAGAGTTTTGCTAAACATACTGGAATACTATGAAGATCATCCCGGTAAACAGGTCGCACTAGTTTTTATAGACGCCCAGAAGGCATTTGACAGGGTCAACTGGGAGTTTATATTATTACAGCTAGAACATATGGGTTTTGGACAGAAATTTATGAATGCAATCAAAGCTATTTATTCCAAACAAACGGCCAGATTATTGATAAATGGGGATTTGATGGAAGAATTTTCTATCAGCAATGGCACAAGACAGGGCTGTCCCCTCTCCCCCTTACTATTCATTCTATCACTAGAAACTCTACTGCAAAAAATAAGGAATGAGGAAAGAATAAAAGGCCTTAGAATTGGACAACAGGTATATAAAACCCAGGCCTTTGCAGATGATATGGTTTTCATTCTAGAAGAACCTATAAAATCCTGCCCATACTTATTAGAGTTGATTGAGGAATTTGGGGCAGTAGCAGGATTATTGATTAATAAAAAAAAAACAAATTTATTAATTTATTTATTTATTAAGAATATCTCAGAGGAAGATAAGAGGAGCTTACAGGAAGTGATTGGATTGAAAATAGTTAACAAAATTAAATACTTGGGAATTTGGTTATCTGGTAGATGCTCGAGCATACAAGAAGATAATTATAATAAACTATTAATCCAAACAAGGAAAGATTTAGATAAATGGGGTAAAATACAACTTTCACTTCTGGGACGAGTAACAACAGTTAAATCTTACATTCTACCGAAATTTAATTTCTTATTTCAAACTGCACCAGCGAACCTATCCAAAAAATTCTTTATGGAATTAAACCAAATAATAACTAAATTTATTTGGCAGGGGAAAAAGCCACGGATTAAAAAAAAGATGATGCAGGAGATAAAAGAAAGAGGAGGCCTGGGCTTACCATGCTGGGAGAACTACTACTCAGCAGCTCTGTTAGTGTGGGTAAAAGAACGGATTCCCTTGGGTAATCATCGTCTTCTTAAAATAGAAGGTTATGACTTACAACAGGGCTGGCATATGGCACTCTGGTGTGATAGTATCCCACAAAGCAAATGGTTCACCAAACATTACATAAGAAATATTCTAATTCGAAACTGGGAAAAGGTCAGCAAAAAAAATTATATTAAAACACCGTGCTGGATATCGCCTGTGGAAGCATTGACATACCCCAAACTTTACAATCCGATAAAGAAATTAATATACAAGGACTTACTGAATGCACAGGGAAAATTAAAATCTAAACAGGAATTGAATTCCTTAGGATTACAAGTGGATTGGTGGACCTACTTACAGATTCAATCCAAATTTAAGAAAGATAGAGATGGGAAAGGCATACACGTGGACCTACAAGAATTAGATAAAATCTTGATGGGCCAAGAAAAAGGCATGATTTCGAAAAGTTATAAACTGTTAATGAGATTAGAGATAGGTGATGAGATAATCAAAGATACAATGATCACCTGGGGGAAAAACTTCGGTTACCCAATCCACTTAGACAAATGGCAAGGGATTTGGTGGGAGAATATGAAGTCAATAGTTTCCACAGCATACAAAGAGAATATTTATAAGATGATTTATAGGTGGCACCTTCCCCCTGTTAGATTGGCTAAAATGTTCACTGGACAATCTGCTGAATGTTGGAAGTGCAGGCTGGAATGAGGCACTTACTACCATCAATGGTGGACATGCCCGGAAGCAGCCAAGTTTTGGGGAAAAATAAAAAAATGGCTCAATGAGATTTTAAATCAAAAGATTGATTAGGCACCAGAGACATGCTTGCTCGGCTCCAAACCGGATAATATTAAAAAAGACTCATGGTTTTTGGCCCTACACATTATCACAGCGGTGAGATTGATATACGCGCAACTTTGGAAAAACAAAAATATCCGATCAGAGGAAGCAATTTTTAAAAAGATTTTGGACTGTGCGGAAGCAGATAAATTGACTAAAAATTAAAAGATAGAGATCAAACACAAACATGTTTATCCTGGGAAAAATTAAATACTTGGCTAGCGAAGAGAAAATCATAACCCAATCGAAAAGAAGAAAGGTATTTATTGAGAAACCTATACTATACAAATAAAGTGAGGTCGGATAGACCTAATTGATATATAAAGAGATATAAGTTGTTCTGTTTCCCTCGGAATGTAATGTAGATATATCGTACCGAATATTTAGTTGTTAAGATATTATTTGCAGATATGTTTGTTATTTGTTATGTTATCTTGTATGTTATTTATATGGTGTATTGTTGTTTTCTGTTTTTTAATGAAAAATGTAAATAAAGATTTTTTTTTAAAAAAAATATCTGTCTATATGACTTGCTATTCTTTGATGGAGAGTGAGTATGGAACACAACAAAAACTGTAATAGTACTTTTAAAAAGTATATTACCAAATTCTGGAGGGGCGGGGAAGACAGCTATTTGTATCACTGAAAATATGTGGGGGGAAAACACTTATGGAATAGTTTCAGCTTATCCTTTTTAATGACTGATGCTGGATGAAAGAGAAAGGGCATTTTCCAATACATTGACAGATTCTCAGACCTGATAAAAAGGGGGACTCTAGCAGTTGTAAAAAGTGGCAGAATAGGAATGTATCCAAATGCAAGAATTTATTAGCATTAATATTCAGTTTTACCTGGTGGTGTGCATTATCTGGAAGTGGGCGTTCTATCTAGTATTTTTCTAGGGGCCTTTCCAACACACTGTGCTGCCTTTCTCAGAAATTCAGCCATGTGTGTCTGTGCGTAAGTAAACCAACACTCCGTAGCCTGAACTCATTAGCTTAATTTCCTTCCTCTTGCTGTTGTTCCCATGTATGGCAAATAAAAAGCAATATCTCTCTCTATTTTTTTTACAGGTTTTATCCAGAATGTTAGATTACCTTTCTCCTTATTAGCTATGCATGTGATGTACTATATCTCCATCGTAGCTTTGTGATTTACTGCTCAGATAAAGCAAAATCCATTCAGGGTAGTCGATAGCATTTAGTCATAGCTTCTATGAATTTAACTAATGGAGAACTTCCAGGAACTGACGAATAAGAGCTCTGCACACAAGAATTCTCATTACCATTTTTGCAGCATTATCTTGCAAGCCACATTTGAAACCTCAGTATGGCAATACATATCCAATCATGGGGCCTGGTCACCTTTTCATTCTTGGGCAATTTACTGGGACAAAGTTCTCCACTTCTTGTTATCCAAACTAAGCACGACTAAACATCAGCTTTGAGCAGGTACATAGGCATACCAAACAGTTATTCTACTATCTATAATGTACCCCTTCATATGATCAGAAAATTATTTTCATATTTCATATTTCAATATTTAATTTCCATATTTCCAGAACTTTATATCTGAATGTTAGTTTATTGCAGAATACAATTAGTACACCACCCATTCCAAAATCTCTGCATCCAGTTACAAACAAATTGACATACCAACGCTGCGAGAATGTTTAAAACAATGCAAAACCTAAGGTTTTATCATTTTATCTCCATCCAACGCTTGATTATTCTGAGTATGCTGGTCCAATTATTATCTTTGTCTTAGGCATGGTGTCATTTCTGTTGTAAATCTGAGAGCAAGATCTGTTTTATTCGTTTTTTATAGCTTATTCTGAAAAACTTTTGCAGTTGAAGAACATAGTAAAATTGTTTCAAACAAAACATTGGAGTAAGCAGTGTTTTGAAGTGTCAAGATATATATATAAAGAGAAAGTGAGGTGAAAAGCCCACAAATGCTAATCACTTTGTAAAGTAGAAACACTCTGGAAAAAATTTGTTTTTTTCACCAAAGGTAAAGATCAGAAGTTCAAGGCTTACTGTAAACTGACAAGGTGATTCTCTGATCACACATAGCAATGGCCATTCTTAATTCCTAATGGCCGCCCTCTGAAAAACAGACAATATCTGCTTCAGTTCCTAGAAACTAGAGCAACAAAGTGCACTGCACGGGAAGTGGATAGTATTTGCATTGAACATTGGCAATAGTTGCATCACCAATGTTTAAATTCTTTGAAAATGTCAACAAACATGTAAAGGTAGACCCTCTCTGAACTTTAGAAAAAAAGGCTTTAGGCAAAGTCCCCATGTTAAAATGATGGGTCCTTTATTTTATTTATCTTATATTATTGATTAGCCAGGTATCAAATAATATAGAATATACAAGGTATGAATTGTTTATTTTTCTTTGTTAAACATCTATCCCATGTTTTCTGCAGATGCTCAAGTGCAAAAGTTATGAGGATTTCCCTTCAATTATTTTGAACACCCCTTGGAGGCAGGCTGGGCTCAGAGAGATCAACTAGTTCTAACTGAGCCACTGAGTTTCCATGACTTAAGATGGACCTGAACCTGTGATTTCATGGTTGTGGTCCGACTCCTGAACCAATTTAGCATTTGTGAAGGCAGACAAAGCAAATGAAAGGGGTAAGCACAGGCTGAAATTGCTCTTCAGCTGTCCTCTCTATATTAGTTCTTGGTGGAAAGACTCAAACTCTTGAGCCCAAACTATGTTGTCTGAAATTAACAGGATTACGGATAACTAAGGACCAGCTTTAGTACTGTATGTAATTTTCACTTTGGAACTTTGGACTTTGGAAATTCCATTAATACAATCTGATCAACCAATTTTGGGGAAGGGGGTAAGGAGAGATTTCCTGCAGATACTGGATCTTATTACAAAGAGATTCATGCTTAAAATGGCTTTGAGGTAGATGAGAAAGTGCAGGGGGAAATGCATATATCCCTTATACTTTAGCACAGGCAACTGTGCTGGAAGGGGAAGAATTATTCAATAAAACTATAGTCCAGAGAAGTGAAATTAAGATCAACTGAACTTGCTTCATATTGATCCCAATGTAGTGAACAAAACTAGGAGAAAAAACCTTGGAAAACTCTGATCCTTGTATCCTTAAATGAATTTCTATGATAGTTTTCCTCAGATATACACAGGAGAAAAAGACTCAGCTTAATAGCTATTCACTGAAAATGGAAAAATGCTAACAAAGAAAATTGTGATCTCACTTCCTATTTTCGCTTAATCTTCTCTATAAAAAAGTATACATTTCAAGGGAAGGACTAAATCTTGAAAGACACATAATATCTTTGAATGTACTTAAATATGCCTGGGTAGTTAACTGAATCCTGGGACCTAGGAAGGGACTTGTTGATGTCCCAACTGAGTCTTAATGTGTTATTGTTGAGAAAACCTATTGGAAAGCACAGATCCCATCCCTATTTTTAAATAAGGGAAAACACAGATCCAGAAAAATTCAGAGTAGATTGTAAAATGACTGATCTAAAAGCACTTTAAAAACAATGCTTCGATTACTGAAAGTTAGAAAGGCTTTGTCAGATTAAACTTTACCAGATTATTATTATTATTATTATTATTATTATTATTATTATTATTATTATTAACAATAATAATAATATTAATATTATTGTTAATATTTGGTGAGATTCACAGCCTTTGAGGCTGGTTAATAGCTCAGCAGCTCGAGTCCTAACCAAGGACCTAGGAACTGTTAAGGTATCGTCGGAGGATGTAAGCTGTTCCGAGTAAGGTGGTTTTTTGTAGAGTCAAAATGTTCAAGTCTGGCAAATGTAGAATTTCTAAATAGCAGGGTAGCCCTTTGGGTATTGCTCCAAGGGCCCCAATTACAATCGGGACAACACACGATTTCTTTTTCCAGTCGCTCAACTTCAATTTGCAAATCCCAGTACTTTGTGATTTTTTCTTTCTGCTTATCTTCAATCTGTGCATCACCAGGTATTGCAATGTCAATGAACCATACTTTTTTCTTTTCATCTATTGTTATGTCAGGTGTGTTGTGGACCAAGTGCCTGTCAGTCTGAATCCTAAAGTCCCACAAGATCTTGAGTTTCTCATTCTCTAAAACTTTCTCAACCTGATGTTCCCAGTGGTTTTTGCTGTACTCAAATCCAAACTTCTGGCACAATTTCCAGTGAATGATCTTAGCAACATGGTCATGGCGTTGTAGGTAGTCAGTTTGTGAAATTTTGCTGCACCCACTGATCAGGTGTTTTTTTGTGTTTTTTGTGTTCTTTTGTGTTTTCAATTAATAAATTCAGTTCAGATTATTATTATTAGTTAATCTTTAGTGAGATACACAGCCTTTGAGGCTGGTTAATAGCTCAGCAGCTCGAGTCCTAACCAAGGACCTAGTTCAGATGATGATGATGATGATGATGATTATTATTATTATTATTATTATTATTATTATTATTTATTTGATAGCTAACTTGGTTATAGGATTACAGGAATGATGGTATAAATAAGATAAGATAATGGTTAGCAAATTAGTTAAATGTGACCTGTATACTATGACAATTAACTGGATGCATGACTGATTTTGAAAATTGTATTTCAGAGATTAGCACAGTTTCAGAGGGTGGTTTTGGGAAGACTGCTACAGGAAATTAATCCCGCAGCCTGTACCTTTCAACATTTTTTAATGACTTAGATGCAAAAAGTGAAAAGATTATCTCACTGAATTTGCAGATTATGTTAAATTCAGCATTATCTTTCTTTTGCTTGAATACAATATTATGTTAATTTCTTTCCCTCTACCGCTATGTTTAAACAAGCCAGGTAACATCATGCACTGTGTTTAGAAACTAGAAACTGTCCATCACAACATTACATTTTATTTCCTTACATTTTACATAAGAAATTTTGCAGATGCATACGGTCTCTTGGTTCCTTTGAAATGTCAAAGTTGGTTCAGAGTAAACTACTATGGACTACTTTGAAGAAGCTTTATTCAGTTTGGATATTCAGTTGTATATTTGAATCAGCCTTAGTTCATGAGGGGATTCATTCACATTCAGTGTGCACCCCTGATTTTTATATTAGATTACCCCCTCTCCCCATTAGCTAGAAACAGCTTCTGTCCCTTTGTAATCTGAAAGGGACAGGATTCATGAAGACTGTTGTGCAAGACTGAAGGGTTTCCCCCATACAATGTTCCAAATCCTGTTTGCAAGGGGCTGTCTACAATTTTCAAAGATATCGATTCTGTACATACTTCAAACAGTTTGTTATTTTGGCCTTCCAATATCTATATTTGTATTGAATCAGGAGACGAGTGATACAAGGACTGCCCTTTTCTGATGCAGAAGGTGGCAATGCAAGCAATGCTCACGGCGTAGTACTATTTCTCCACGTAGAGCTGCCAGATCAAAAGGTTAAGCAGGAGTCATGCAATCCTTGGACATGTATTTACACACTCATCATCCCGTATGTTTTCTTCTGCACCTTTTATTTCTGGGGAAAAGAGAAAAAAAGGAATCCTTAGACAATCTGGCTTCCTACCTTGCCTCATAATCAAAGCCAGGAGAATTCACTTAGCTGAGGTATCACCTTCCTATTAGAGCCCCTATGCCAAAGAACTGGCCCCATCTCTGTTCTCCTAGAAAAGTTCTGTACACTGGCGTCATATCAGTCTAGCTTTAGATCCAGAAACCTTGCTGGGATGTCATCTATTGACCTCTGGGCCATGTTGCTGCAGATGTAAACTGTTAATATTTAGCCACTGAACCAGAATGTGGACAGATAGATCAAAAAGGGGAGAAGGAGAAATGTGCACCAGAAGCAGCATGTTCTATGTGGATTGATTTCAGAAATATGCCAGGCAGGGTTTTTCCAGAAGCTGATATTAATTAATTATTGGTAGGAGAGAATCTAACTAATTCAAGTGATCTTCTAAAATTCTAATGGAGCCTAGAAAGAAATGTAAACTATCCCCCCAAATCCTCAAAAAATATGTTAATTGAATCCATGTGTATATCAGTATTTCAGGAGTATGAGTATCTATCAGTATTTGAGGGGCTCCCACACAGAAGAGGGGGTCAACCTATTTTCCATAATACCAGAAGGCAAGGCAAGAAACAATGGGTTGAAACTAATCAAAGAGAGAAGCAACCTAGAACTAAAGAGAAATTTCCTAACAGTTAGAACAATTAACCAGTGGAACGGCTTGCCTTCAGAAGTTGTGGGTGCTCCATCACTGGAGGTTTTTAAGAAGAGAATGGACAGCCATCTGTCTGGAGTGGTACAGGGTCTTCTGCTTGAGCAGGGGCTTGGACTGGAAGACCTCCAAGGTCCCTTCCAGCTCTATTCTGATTGGTTGATAATATGTCCCATACAAATAATCTAACTTGGAGATTGGCAATAGGCAGCACCGACAGACATACCACTAGATGGTATACAGCAACCACTTTTTTTAAAAAATGGCCCAACTTCATCAGATAATCAAGTCTTTAAAAAAACAAAACAACCTCTGTGCTCTCCCAGAAAGTATCATGAGATCTGAGTCTCTCTCTGTGTATAATTTATGATATTATGTAACATCATACAATCCACCACTTTAAGAGGTTCTTGAACCTCTAATGAGACTTGCTGGTAAATTTAGCAAAAACAATTTAAATGCAGAGAGCGTTGAGCAGTTTTTAAATCCTGTTTTGCAAATATGTCACACTTAATGAAAAATGCCACAAGTTCTGTAAGTGTACCATGCCCAGCCTACATTGATGTGTTATCCCTATTATCATGTTTACTTCTATGGATGCGATGCCTTCCTAAAAATTGACCTCACAATAAATTTAGATGGACCACCCAGCTATGAAGAACCAGACATTATTTTCAATTCTTCATCTCAAAAACGCCAGACGTGGCATTTAGCACTAAATAGACCAGGAGTCCTGTTGATTGCCTCAGTTAATTTAAGAATAAATAAACTAAATAAGTATTCCATCCCAATCCTGCATAATAGGTAATTTTAATTTGCATGTCTCTAAATAAAATGAAATATGGAAATTGACTGTGACTGAATCAATCTTTTTCCTTTAACAGCAGCCAAAATATACTGATATTTCATGGTCACAGAATTAGACGTCTTTAAAAAGAGGCACAGCTATTATTCAAAGGTTATGTTTCCAGGGTTGCAGTATTTTTATTTCTAGGAAAACTGCACACAAATCTGCTAGTGCATTATCATCCTGATTAATCACTATTAGAACAGAATTGTGAACCAAAAAGCACTTTAATCCAGCCCAGTTTTTAAGTATTATATTTCACAAACTCAACCCTATATTTCTACCCCACATGCTTTCCCTATGTAGCATTTTATTTAGAAAATTAAAACTAAAAAACATTTAGCTTTTTTCCTTTCTATGGCCAGCTTGTGATCAGCCAAGGTCACAATATGAGGAGCATGAAATGTGTGGTGAGATCACAGTTAGTGTTAAATCAGGGAGGTTTCTATAAACGTTCACAGCAAAACAATATACAACATGTTGGCAAGAATAATAAATCTGCATATGGAACATTTGTGTGAGTAAATTAATAGAACAGCTCCGCACCAATGTAATTCATGAGTTAATTGTTTTTATATTACTACACAAGTTTTCTATGAGTAATTAACAGAGTAATCAAATGATACTATGCCCTAAGGTCCAAGTTATTGTGCCAGTAACATGGTAGGCCATAACCATATTTGTATGATAACTGGTTATTTGCCTGATTAACAAGGACTGCGTAAGAAAGCTACTTAAGGCACAAAGACTTCTGTTAGAATTGAAAGGTTGCCCTAAATATATGTAAGAGTGAATGTGTATAGATATGTCTGTGCTTAAGCATTTAAGTGCTTAAATTATCAATAGCAATTCTTTAAATGCATTAAAAGAAAATAATTGGGAAGTACTAAAAAAGGATAGCAAGATTGCACAGGAACTGAATTATTTCTTTTTTAAATTTACTGCAGAGATGTAGGGCAGATACTTTGTCCACTGATGTTTCAAGATAACCGCTTCCCATCCAGATTTTTGTATTATCTGCCTTTTTTCCCCATCATTTTCCCTAACAAGGATACTATATCATTCTTATCTTTTAAATCATCCAGATGGCCAGCACTCTTATTGATTAGTGTTCATTCATCCTATTACAGCCAATGGGAATGATCTACAGCAGGGTTTCTCAATCTTGGCAACTTAAAGACCTATGGACTTCAACTCTCAGAATTCCTCAAGCAGCATGCTGGTTGGGGAATTCTGGGAGTTAAAGTCCATACCTCTTCAAGTTGACAAGGTTGGGAAACACTGGTCTACAGCATTCCCATTCTTGCTCTGACCCTCCTCAACTGAAGGGCGCAGTTTAGCCATTTCATTTCTCAGCAAAGTCAGGGTATACAGAGCAGTTGCAGAGCAGCTTCCAATGTCCTCTTGTCTATAGTTGCTTTGCTGGAGACTGATCTTCCTTCAGTCTGCACCCTGTCACTATAATGAGGCACTGCCATAATCACAGCTACTCAAAAAGGTACCTGGAAGGAGTTATATAAAGTTTATTGTCATTGTATGTATATACACAGTATATCCATATAACGAAATTCACATAATACCCAGAGACCAAACCCAACACACATGACAATCCCCAGACACACCCCCACCCACCAAAAATTCCCCACCCCTAAACCACCCAAGTATCCACACAGCAGACCAAGTAATGCTGTCCAACTGCTCACTGATGGTGGCCCTTTAGTTCATTGTTGAGTGCAATTATAGCTTTGGGATAAAAACTATTCAGAAGTTACCTTATCATTTTTGTAGTCATTCTCAGCTTCTGTATTCAGGTTTGCTGCTGTAGTATCTATGGAGCTACATTTTTTTTTTACAATTGATACCCCCACCCATTTCTCCTACATAGCATCCATCAGAGTGCTAATTGTGGGGATTCTTTGCAAATCTGTTGGCTTTAGTATCTATGGAAAGTAAGCAAATAATGATAAAAAATTAAGCTGTATTTCAAACCAGACACACCAGTTCCAGAGAGCATCCATATGAGAGTACTTAAGGAATAAACATGTGAAATTGTTAATCTTTTAAAAAATGTCTTAAAACAGTAGGCAACGTAATATTAGTTTTAAACAAAAACAGAAATTCCAGGTTAGTTCACTTGCCATCTGTTCTGTTTGAAATGGATGGAAAATATTATTAAAGATAAATAATATAGAAAGATTAATCTTTTCACTTGGAAAGGATTGACATGGTTTGCAATGGTCATCTTTCTCTCACTAACCTTTCAGCATTCTGTGTGAGTACTAATAACTATGTGATAGAGGTAATGCGTTATTTACTTAGATTTTAAAAGGGCTTTAACAGACACTCCAGAGCAAACTCAGCAATCACATGAAAAGTAGATCTTTGTTCAGTGAACAGGAAACAGGAATGGATCATCATAACATGCAGATGGATCTGCAGGAGGGAGAAAATCAAGATGGCAGCCACAGTGTGTATGTTTATATGTGTTCTCTTTCTCTCTCATGCATATGTATATGGAATAAATTCAGAACTCTCTCTCTCTAATACATACACACATGAGTACATATGAAGCAAATGCTGTTCAGAACATTTTTCAAATTTACATCTTTTCATTTTCTCATATTTACACTTAACACACAAAACTAAAGAACTTATAATTGACTTCAGGAGGAAGAGAGATGTACATCTACCATTGTACATAAATGATGAGGAAGTGGAGAGGGTGGGTAATTTTAAATTTCTGGGCATTTATATCTTGGAGGACCTCTCATGAACTATGAATGCTAACATGCTTGCGAAGAAGGCATAGAAGAGGCTGTACTTCCTGAGAATGCTCAGGAAGATAAATCTATCTCAGCATCTACTTCTGTCCTACTATCGCAGCACCTTTGAGAGTGTCCTGACATACAGCATTCTTGCATGGTATGGGAGCAGCTCTGTAGCAGACAAAAAAGCTCTACAGAGAATCATTAAAACTGCCCAGAATATCATCAGACTCCAGCTACCAGCCTGGATGACATCTTCGAATCTCGTTGTTTGAGAAAGTTGCATAACATTCTCAGAGACTCTTCCCATCCTGCTTACAATCTTTTTGGACTGTTGCCTTCTGGCAGAAGATACAGAACAATTAAAACTCGGACCACACATTTTCTGAATAGTTTTTATCCCAGAGCTATAATTGCACTCAACAATGAACTAAAGGGCCACCATCAGTGAGCTGTTGGACAGCATTACTTGGGCTGTTGTGTGGATGTTTGGGTGGTTTAGGGATGGAGAATTGTGGTGGGTGGGAGTGTGCTTGGGGATTATTATGTGTGTTGGACCTGGTCTTTGGCTGTTAAGTGAATTTCATTGTATGAGTATACTGTATACACGTACAATGACAATAAAATATTTATTTATATGCAGAAGGCCTTTTTGAGGTGTCTTTTAGCCTGTTACTTCTTGCTCTTATGTGCCCTTTTATCTTTGTTAAATCCAGGGGTGAAATCCAGCAGGTTCTGACAGGTTCTGGAGAACCGGTAGTGGAAAGTTTGATTGGTTCGAAGAATCGGTAGTGGAAATTTTGAGTAGTTCGGAGAACTGGCAAATACCACCTCTGGCTGGCCCCAGGAGTGGGGAGGGAATGGGGATTTTGCAGTATCCTTCCCCTGGAGTGGGGTGGGAATGGAGATTTTGCAGTATCCTTCCCCTGCCATGCCCACCAAGCCATGCCCACCAAGCCACGCCCACAGAACCGATAGTAAAAATATTTGGATTTCACCACTGGTTAAATCCAATGTTAAAAACAACTTCAAGCCAAAGTGAAGAGTAAATTCTACAATAGTGGGAAAATAGTGGGAAAATCTCTAGGTAGATAGCTAGATTATATATATGTACATGCATATATATATATTAATTATAGGGTCAGAGTATTATAGGGTCATGAAAAGATCATCCTTACTATCTGCAACCAAATAATCCTACTGTTTAGTGAAATCAGTAGAATTTACATCTGATTAACTTTTTATATGAGACACAGATATAGGGATGAGTTCAGTAGTAGCCAAATTTCTTGATATCACCATATTATTTAGATTATGCAAAGATATGGCAATGAGCTGCCAAATGAATTATTCAAATGCTTTATGCAGCAAAAAGAAGTGCAAATTGATGTATTCGGGGGGGGGGGCAAATATTAACTATTTATATGACAATAAGATGATGATGACTAGCCAAGAAAATGTCTTTGAATCTGGACTAATAGCTTGACAAACTTGATTGGCTTAGTATGCAATGGCTGAAAAACATTAGTTCCCTTTTGGAATTATTGGAAGATAAATCAAGGCAATATCCTAATACTATAGACAAAGCACTATTATGACCACATTTGGAATGCTGGGAACAGTTCCAGACATTGTATCTCTATAATTATCTTTAGGGATGTGTAAAGGTATTTTTACGCAACAGTTACTCTTATGCATTAATGGATTAAACAGTGGCTAAATAAAATGACAAAAGAAGAAGATAATCCTCTGAAAAGCTCTGTCTGAATATCTGGGATGATCAAGAAAGACTTCATGAGCCTCAGTAGTTTTGACAATTGCATATACAGATAGTCCCCATGGAACTTAACAGTCTGAATATAGGCTAGGAAAGAAAGGAAAGCAAAGTCAGGGACTTAGCCAAGGCCACCCGGAGTTTCAGACTTTGGAGTAGAAGTGAGTTCTTCCACTTTCCCAGCCCAACTGGCTCCCTGATCTGGATTTTTCTTTTTGTTTCAACACGCATATACACACCCCACACACCTGCTCCTAAGGTTTCTCCATTTCATTTTAAGGTCAATAAAAGCAGATCTGTGGGAAGCATTTGAAGAAGATGTTTTGCCAAATGTGCGCATGAGGGAAGCACCCCTTCAAGAGTTAAAGCAGCCACCTAGCAGAAATGGCGAAAATCTCGGCGTATTTTAAGGACCACACGCAAGAAAGATACGTATCGGAATGGAGAAGATGGATTGATTATATACAAAATAAGTATCAGACAAGAAAATATCAAATAGCTTATGAATGAATGTTAGTATTAGAAGTATTTGGTATTTGTAGTGGAGTTAAGGTTTCAGTGGGGGAGGCAGTACTTTGAGGATAAGTAGATTAATCTAGTTTATGTTTGATTGAATGAAATACCTTGTATTTTGCTCTGGGAAGTCAGGGGGGGAGGGGGGGATGAAGGGGGGAAAGGGGGGGGAAATATGGTATTTTTACTCTTCATTTGTTTCATACTGAAACTCTCAAATCAAGAAAATAACTGGATTACACAAGCATTGTGGAGGTTCTCCAGGATAGAAGAACATCAGTAACATTGGCTAATCTCTCCTTTCCATCCATGATAGGTTTATGGTGGAGAAGAAATTTAATTTATTTTAATTTATTATTTTATTAATCAAATTTATATAGCTGCCCATCTCACTGAAGGTGACCCAGTGACAAATTATCAAGCAACCTATATGCCTGTGTTATTTTCTTTCCAGGTTCTGAGTTAATGGGCAACTTCAAGGTCCATGTCCTAACCTTTTTTTATTCTTTATTAGATAAACCTTGGAACATAAAACTTTCCATCTGTAAACTAGGACAAAGAACCTAATTACTTAAAAAAGTGGGGGAGGGATAAACATCTAATAGAAAGGACTGTTTAAAAGACCATTAAGCTGGGCAGAAAAATTATTGTGGGCTTAATCGGGGAGTTGTGGAGATGTTCATCTTCATTTTTTTAAAAAGATACCCCATTTCTCTATACTACCAAAGCTGTTTGTGTTGATGGCAGCTATTCTCTTGATATAATAATGGGGTGTTGTTGTTGTTTTTTGTTCACCAATGCTATCACTTTTCTTCTGATACTATGATTTCGTTTGAAGCACTAGCCATAAACCTGGATGATTAAAAAAAATCCATTGGAGAAAATTCTGGTTTCTTCTAAAATCATGACTTCTATTCATCAGTAACTATTTGAAGATACGATGAGATTTTTCCTAAAATGGGCTTTTTTTTTAGACTTTGTGCTTTTTTGCAGCTTTAACTGTTTAAAATAACTTCTTCCCTACCCATCACGTTTACAAATAATTGAGACCACATGAGTGATAGTCACTCACAAGCCTTTTGATAATTGTCCAGATGGACAATAAGCTTGAATGTTCCTTTAGGTCTTCTAAACTGATGTAAAAAGTGGCTGGCTTAACTACTCTGTTCAAAGGCTTTGACCTGGAGAGGTGTTTGGGAATAAAGAAATCAAATTGGGTGATGCTTTATTTGCTGCATTACCACTACCTTTTTTGCACTACAAATCTTGTTAAAAAACATGAGGGCAAGAATAAACTTCTGCCTATTTTTTGTAGGTCTGAATTGGCCATGAAAAGTGATATACTATTCCAGAAATCTCAAAGGTGATTTTTTTTTTCTTTTCAAAAGGCAACTGGGTTGGTTTTTTTTCCTTGAGGAAAAAGATGAAGACGTTTTGCTTCTCATCCAAGAAGCTTCATCGGTTCTGGCAGGATGGTGGGGGTGAGGGAAGGATTATTCTGACAGAATGTAAGGGGGGGGGTTAGGGTTGGAAGAATCAAAGAAATATGAAAATTGAAAGAAATTGAATATGACCCAACCATCCTGTCAGAACTGATGAAGCTTTTTGGATATGAAGTGAAACATCTTCTCCTCCTCCTGGAAGGACACTTTGATCCCCACAATGAATGAATGGCTGCAAAAGTTGATGAAGTTAGCAGAGATGGCTAAATTGACTGCTTTGGTAAAAGAAAAAAAACACCACAATTACTTTTGTTTCTATTTGGAAACCGCTTCTGGACTTTATGCTTGAGGTGGGGGAAAAAATAAAACTTTGATTTTGGGTTTTACCAATTAGATAGATTTGTTGTTATAAAAATGACTAGTTTATACTATTATGGAAAAGTAAAAAGTTGAGGTTTGATGTTAATGCCTTATTCTACTGCACCAGAGGGAGTCAGAAGCTCACCAACTCTTGTAAAAGAGGCAATGTCAGAAACTGATCAGTAGAGTAGAAATTTCCAGGGCTTTGAGCCTTTCCCTGGGAATAAGGTGCCAGTTAGCTCCTGTTCATAACTGGGAGATAGTGATCTTACTCTGCCTGAAGGATTTTCTCTTTCCCCATTGGTTGCATAGATTAACAAATGGGTCCCTCCCACCAAATTGCTTAAATCAGGAGCCATGCCCAGAATGTGCCTTGAGCAACATTATATTTGTGACCCTCCAGTCTTTCAAGCGAGGTGATGCTGCTAGCATTACATTTTGCAGTGTAGTGAACTTGAGGAAAATGTCCACTTTTGTAATAGACTTACTGTAGCTAAATGCCGATGAACAGGATTTTTTAAAATCAAGAGCCAAATAACTTATAAAAAAGGGTGATCCTGACAGCTGCTGAAAATGCCTTATTTATTCATCAGTTACCAGAGGACACCCCAATACAGGCTGAAATTGTAGCCCTCACTCTGCTGGGTTTGGACACAATCATTCAGTGAAATTCTATTCAATACACTGTGTGAACATGAAACTCAATCAAGGAAAATAGAGGAAAATTACCACAATTTCTATAATTAATTTGATATTCTGTTAATTCAAAAAGGGTGCATTCATGAGATTTTGACTTTATTTATAACTCCCACCTGCAATAGTTAAGAAACAACTAACCCTACCTATCAGCTAAAATATACAGTAGGTGATAAATTATAGGTACTAAATCATACAATTTGTTACTTTGCAAACGGAAAGGTCTTTTTCCATCCATACTACTCCTACCTATCAAGGACTCAGCAGCCCTTTCTTGCAAAAGTTTGAATGCTCTTACATTGGGAACATTTTAAAAATATATTATTATGGTTGGGTCAGAGCCAGCTAAGATGCTTAGACTGGATTTGGCATTTCTGTCCTCTTATCAAGTTCTCCCAAGGACCTGGAATAGGCACATATGGATGTTTGATGGTGTTAAAAGTATGATTGCAGGATGTAAATTGTTTTGAGGAGAACTGCCTTTTGTAATTGACTGATGGTGATTTTGTCAATGCCAATGGTGTTAAAATGGTGCTCCAGTTGTTTTGAAATTACATCCAAGGTGCCTATTACTATTGATACTACCTTTGCTTTCTTTTTATTTTATTATTTATTATTATTATTTATTTTTATATGCCGCCCTTCTCTGGAGACTCAGGGCAGCTTACAATGCGTTAAGCAATAGCCTTCATATTTTTCATACTTTTATTTTTCATACTTTTGCCAAAGTGGTTCTATTTCTATTTGCAGTTGTTTGTATTTTATTATCTTCTCCAGTTCTTTCTCTTCTCTTCTGCTGTCTCCAGATTCTGCCATGTTCACTATCCAGACTTTTTTTTTTCTTATTGAAAATTGTTTGGCAAGGTTTTTTGAAAGTGGTTTTCTATTCTTTCCTTCTTAGGACTGCAAGAGAATGACTGGCCCAAAGTCACCCAGCTGGCTTTGTTCTTAAGGCAGGACTAACATTCAGTTTTTAGTTTTTGTCTAGTGCCTTAACTATTACACCAAACCAGGAATATTGGTAAGAGAAAAGCAGGTGACAAAGGGAGTATATATATATAATAAATAAATAAAAATAATGTTTGGTGAAAAGAAAGCAGAATGGGTTCTGCTCTGTCTCATAGAACTAATATCAATTAAATGAAACTCAGTGTTACCAGAGTCAGGACAGACAGATGGAAATACTTTGCATAATTTGTACTTAATATGGAGTTTTCTACTTGAAGAGGGACAACTTTAAATGTGGATTAGATAAATTCATGGAAGACAATTCTACTGATTATGAAGGCTACACATTACTTTCAGTGTCAAAGATAAGAAGTTTCCAAGTAACCTTTGCTGGGAATATAACTAGGAAAATGTGGTTCTGCTTGGGCCCACATCAGTGGTGAGTTGCTCCCGGTTCGCACCGGTTCACAAGAACCGGTAGTAAAAATTTGTAGTAGTTCGGAGAACCGGTAATAATATTGGCTGGCCACGCCCCCGAACTGGTCCCCGGCCCGGTCGCCGCTCGCTTACCCCGCCCACCTCATCAGAGACTTTTTTTTTTTACTTTTAAAAGCATTTTTTCTACAACCTCTTCGGCTGAAAAAATGCTTTTAAAAGTTTTTTTAAAAAGCCTCTGATGATCGCGCGGCTCAGCTGGGATCTCAGAGGCTTTTAAAAGCATTTTTTCTACAACCTCTTCGAAGAGGTTGTAGGGAAAAATGCCTTTAAAGGCCTCTGGTGATCCCAGCTGACTTGCCTGATCGTCAGAAGCTTCTAAAAGCATTTTTTTCTGCAACCTCCTCAGCCAAAGAGGTTGTAGGAAAAAAAATGCCTTTAAAAGCCTCTGGTGATCCCAGCTGACTTGCCTGATCATCAGAAGCTTCTAAAAGCATTTTTTTTGCAACCTATTAAGGTTGTAGAAAAAATGCTTTTAAAAGTTAAAAAAAAAAAGTTGGCCACACCCACCCAATCACATTACCCCCCCACAAGCCATGCCCACAAAATAAGCCATGCCCACAGAACCGGTAGTAAAAAAATTTAGAACCCACCCCTGGCCCACATGATGCTCATTGTTGGAGAAGATAATATTAGACTAGATAAATCACTAGTCTTTTATGTTCCTGCAACAGCATTGGCCCTTCAGAACAGTATTTCTCAACCTTGGCAACTCTAAGTGTCAACTTCTCTTCCTAGAACTTCCAGGCTGACTGGGAATTCTGGGAGTTGATATCCACACAACCTAGAGCAGCAGTCCCCAATCTTTGCAGTTTGGCAATCTGGCTGGGGGGGGGGCGTGGAGGAGAGGGGAACTGGGCCATGCAATCTGCAGGCCGGCCCATGTGCATGTGTGCACACAGCCCTTGCGCGAATGGCAGGCTGGCACACATGCGTGCAGCCAGTTCAACTTGCACAAGCAGCAGGCTGGTATGCATGCACGTGTGTGTCTGCCAGCCCACTACTCACACAGGTTGAGCTGTGCCCATGCATTCTGGCCAGCTACTCATGCAGCCCAATTCCGAATAGGCCACGGCCTGGTAGTGGGTTATGGACCAGGGGTTGGGGATCCCTGTTCTAGAGGATCAGCTTAAAGTTTCTCTCAGCCTTATCTAGAGGCAGCAGAGATTAAACCAGCAAGCTACTTCTGACAAAGCATGTGATCTCCCATTGAACAATGGCCCCTTCCCTACATTTCACTGAATTCATGCTTATATTTAGGCAATAACCTTCTAGTTAGTTCCTATTAGCAAATGGACAGTAATTCTCTCTTGGACTTGTTCATGTGACTACCAAGCACACCCTTTTTATTGGAGCTGACTAACAGAATACGCCTTTCCCTGCACCAGGCAGCCAGCTCTAGACGGTGTTTAAGGCTAAGCAACTCAGTGACCTGCTGTAATATATTCCTCCCACTGATATCTTATTTACAATCTCAAATCCATTTAAAATTGTTCCATACAAATGATCCCAGTGAGAACATGGAACCGGCAATGCTCCAGCTGTGTGAACACTAAATGAGATTAAGCACCATCAAGATTATCGTAGATACCAGATCTCTGAGATCTCCAGAGAAGTTACTGGAGTTTTCTCAAGGAAGACTCAGATATACATTACCTGCTTTATTTCCCTTAGAATTCCAGGCCATAGGCCAAAGTGTATCTGGAAATTCAAACTATCTTTACTTATTTGCAGATAAAAGAAAGGAAGCATATTCACAGCAAAACAATTGCAACTTCAGTGCAACAACATTTTGTAAGTCTTACATCAGCTTCTTCATTCAAGGCCTTTGGCAGGTATTACGCTCAGAAGCTGATGAAAGAGTTCAGACATCAGGAGGATCTCTTATTTATTATTGATTTATTACTTATTTATTCTTTCACTGAATAAACATCAACCTGCCTCCTACCTAGAATATTAGCAGATCAAAAGTTAGTTTCTATTCTAGTTATATACACCTGTTTTAAATCCTCATGACTTCCTTTCAAGGAATCTTGGAGAGTGCAGCTTTCTGCAACTGCGAAGAATAGTAGGTGTTCATATATGTTTTATTTTATTTTTATTTATTTATTTATTTTGTCAAGGTAATAGATATAAATATAAACATGATTATGAATACATGAAATGGATACGAATAAAAAGGGACATTAGGACAGGGATGGTAGGCATGCTGGTGCGCTTATGCACTTCCCTTACAGACCTCTTAGGAATGGGGTGAGGTCAACAGTGGACAGTCTAAGGTTAAAGTTTTGGGGGTTTGGGGAAGAAACAACAGAGTCAGGTAGTGCATTCCGGGCATTGACCACTCTGTTGCTGAAGTCGTATTTTCTGCAGTCGAGTTTGGAGCAGTTTACCTTAAGTTTGTATCTATTGTGTGCTCATGTATTGTTGTGGTTGAAGCTGAAGTAGTCATTGACTGGAAGGACGTTGTAGCAGCTAATTTTATGTACTACGCTTAGGTCAAACCGAAGGTGGCATAGTTCTAGGTTTTCTAGGCCCAAAATTTCAAGCCTGGTGGCATAAGGTATTCTGTTGCGAGCAGAGGATGTGTCCCACATGGCTTCAGGATCCACTTGGCTTTTGCCCTGTGCTCACCTAGTTCTTACAGTGAAGTACATGATGCACTGCGGGGTTTTGTTTTTCAGCCAGCTTGTTCCACAACCTAACTGTGATTTAGGCTGAGAAGGAAGAAGGACTTTTATAAGGATACCCTGCCTAAAGAAAGACTAAAACCTGACTCTATTTCAGCTCCTTAACTACTACCCCACAGTGGCTCTCTTTGCACATACTAAGGATTAACATCTCTATTTGACGCAAGTGATACTTCTCAGCAACTCCTAGTCCTACTATTCCACCCTGGGCGGAATTTATTATTCAGCTTTAAACTGCTTTGAGAAAGAAAGTAGATGCAATCTTGATATAATAGAGGAGAAACAAAGTGGGTGTTGCCTTTTTCTTTTATGCAATAATCTTTTTTTTAAGGCTACACGGTATGATTTGATTAAATAAGGGGATCATCTCTGGTATTCCTTGAATTAATTAAGAACTCCCCATGTCCCAAGTTCTGACATAACTTCCAACTTCAAGGTGCATAGGCTATTCTGATATCCACCATATTTTCTCAGGTTAAAACTTCTCATGCTGGTTCAGTATTACCTAATACACGTCACTTCAGTAATCTTTATCTATGCTGCTGCATTCTCCCAGGCACAATTTACATTGATAAATACTCCCTTCTGATTAGTTCTGCCTGGTTAATAGAGTGTGGCCTAGAGGGGGAACCCATGTGTGCAACACACACATCCAGGCACCTCCCATCGAGTGAGTCAGATGACAGGAAAGATTTCTGGCTAGCACCCGAATAAGCCACTGCCCATCTGAGCAGGAAGTAGTCAGCAAATTGGACCAATAGGCTAACCTGGTAAGAAGCAGCCTCCTGTACTCCCCGTAAAGAAGAATGAAGGTCGCTGCTCAACTGGGCAGAAGAAGTTACACAACTATTAAAAGCATCATTAATTCTGGCTCCACAGGAATGCTCAGAGCTAAACAAGGGCTCTTCAGTGGTTGCTTAATGAAATTAAACACAGAATTGCTTATGACATTGTAAATACTCCAGGGGCAAAGGCCATGCCAATATGGACTTAGAATAAAATGCTGCTGTATATGTGTGCTCCCAGTTACCGTTTAACAGGCATAAGATTAAAATCTGCATGATGAAAATGGGAGCGGAGAACATTTTGTTTAGGGTCCATAACAGATTCCACCCATGCTATATTACGTTGATGATCAAGGGGTGAAGTATATTTAGCTCAGTGCTGAGATGAATGATTAGGCCAAGTGTAAGTATGGATGACAACTTAATAAGTTGTTACTTTCTGCAATGTGTCAATAGCCTCTTGGTGAACTGAATAGGATTGACAGAAGAATTACATCAGAGCATAAATATAGATCTCATGGGGAACGGCCTGAAATTAGAAAGCAATGACACACAAACCCAACACAGGAGAAGCAGCCTGAAGGCTCAGTCTGTCCTAGGACAGGATGCGAGCAAGGATCTGAAGGAGGCTGGTTGGCAAGTCACATAGAAAACATAAGACTCAAGCTCTGGTAGTTATTCCAGGTTTTGTTGCTAACATTAGGTCATCATTCCCCTTATGGAAAAAGGGATAGGAGGAAAATAGCTCAGGAGACAAATTAGTTCTTAGGCACCAAAGTTCCATTACCAGCTGGAGAGGGTCAATTGGAGCTCAGATTATGACTGGCCCTCTAAAGATGACCCCACCATGAGACATACTGTAGAATAATCATACAGCCTCAGTCCTGTAAAGTAGATTAGATTAAGAAACAGACAATGTGTGGATCTAAAGCTACTCTGATAAGTTCAGACTGTTTGGATGAACTGGTAGCAGAAATTTTGAGTAGTTCGAAGAACCATCAAATACCACCTCTGGCTGGCCCTGCCCTCCTGCCCCCGCCGTTCCCTGTCCTATATTGCCTTGTTTTTTAGCTCAGCTGATTCACGCGGCAGAGCAGATTGCTGCATCTCAGCTGAGCTAAACTATAGCTCAGCTCACCAGCGCTGACACCGAGGGCTGTCTTTGAGTGCTGCGCATGTGCGTGAAGCGAAGCACGCTCTCATAGAACAGGTAGGAAAAGATTTGGAATCCCATCACTGCTTCTGATGGAGTCATGGCAAAGTGAAAATATATCCATGAAAGCATGGCAAAGACTTACAGTGAGTCAACCAGTTCTTCAGAACCTGCACAGTTAAGGAGAGAGTGAAAGATTGCTCGCATGTGCTCCAGTAGTGGGATTCAAATCCCGTTGCTACCGGTTTGCTTGTGGGTGCTCGTCAGGGGTGAAATGCTCTTGGATCGGACCGGATCGCCCAATCCGGTAGCAATTTTTCCCTGTGGTTCAATGATCTGGTAGTGATCGCCTCCGGGTGTCATTACTTCCTGGTTTTAACAGCAGAAGGTTTTGCACATGTGTAGAAGGTTTTGCGCATGCACAGAAGGTATGTCCACACCTGTGACACATGTGACGCATGTGCTTCCGAAGTGGTAAGGAAGGTAAGTAGATTTCATCCCTGGTGCTCATGCGCTCGCATGCACAGAGACATCGAGATGGGTGGGTGGAGCCTCCCCCCGCCGCCACCCAATCCGGGGCGAACCGGTAGCAACCCACCACTGATATGCTCCAGACAATTTCTCCTCATGAGGAAACTGCAGGATAGTGGTCTTCCATGGTTTTGAGTGCTGGGATGAAAGGATCAGCCATCTTGTTCATAACTATGACGGAACTTTGTAACAAAGACGACGTTTACTAGCTTCACTTTCTAAGCACTTTCAGAGATTAGCTATTATGTATTTTAAAGCTATTAAAGACCTTGTCCCAAAGGTGCTTTTCAAAAGGCAATTGGACTTTCTTGGGTTTTCCTTGAAAATGTTTCATTTCTCATTCAAGAAGTTTCTTCAGTTCTGACTGAATGGTGGGGAATGGAGGTATTTATATCCTTTGCAGTCATCTGATCGTTAGCACTCTGAAGGTTGGTGGTTAGTTCTCTGAGAGTCATTGAGGCACTTGGGAGTTTATCTGTACCTTTGGGGTGACCTGAATTAAAGTACAAATGTGTGTGGAACCTTCTTGGGACTGCTGAAAGGACTGTGTTGTAGACAGGAGATAGGTGGTGTTGTATCCTTTTCCCTCTGTTGAGAGAGGGCTGTTCAATCTTAATGCAGAAGGCCTCTTTAATTCTTCTTTCAAACCAGTGGTCCTCTCTGTTCAGAAGGTGGACTTTGCTGTCTTCAAAAGAGTGACCTTTGTCTTTCAGATGCAGATGGACTGCTGAATCTTGCCCGGATGGGTTTGTTCACTTGTGTTGTGCCATCTGTTTGTGAAATAGTTTTTTGGTTTCCCCAATGTACAGATCTGCACATATCTCATTGTGTTGCACCACCTATACCACATTCCTGAGTTTCTTTCTGCTTTATCCTTGGGGTGGACAAGCTTCTGCCTTAAAGTATGCAAATATGTTGTGTTAGTTGAAAATCGTCCTGAACTTTTCCTACAATGTATGGAATGGCAATGTTGCTTCATTTATAGTTCTTCTTCTTCTTCTTCTTCTTTTTGTCTGTTATGGAAGAACGCCTACTAGATCTTTTTCTGGATTTGATGAAGGCCCAGTTGGGATAGCCAACAGAGGTAAAGAAGCTTCTTGGATGAAAAGCGAAATGTCTTCAAAGAAAAACCAGAAAGTCCATTTGCCTTTTGAAAAAAAGCAGCTTTGGGACAACCATCTATGCCTATGAGCATGCGCAAGATGGCGACGCTAGCTGAGGTCGGGGCGTGAGGATGGGCACTGACCTACCTTTTGGGACCCTCTGAGGGTCGCCCTGAAGACCTGGCGACCCGGGTCCAGTTGGGGGAACTTCCTCCCATTCCGGGGATGGCTTTCTGCTCCCTCTTGAACATCGTGGTGGGAGCAGAGAGCAGAGAGCAGAGAGCAGAGAGCAGAGAGCAGAGAGCAGAGAGCAGAGAGCAGAGAGCACAGCACAGCGTCGGCGAGGCTCGGAAGCCTCGGAACAGCTGAGAGGCGGCGGGGCGGCGTTTTCCCCCTCCAGCTGGAGCTCGCTGGGAGTGGAAGCAGCGACGGTGGTATTGCGCTGGGGGCGCCTACCACGTGGACACTGCCCCAGGCTCTGGCTTTGTTGAGGTGCTGTCGGGGCTGTTGGGGCTGCCAGTTCCCTAAAAAATCTCAGGGACGCTGCTGGGATTTCATTACGGCAATGGGGGATGGCGACGAGGGCAACAACCACGAAGACTTCCGGCTGGCTCTGGCGGGGAGAGGAGCGCCCCATGGCCTTGATGAGGGGCGCTAATGTGGCCGAGGACCATCTTTTCGAGCCAGGATAGACAAGGATTGGGTGTGTTATCGAGGGGGGGTCTCCGCTGGGGTGTTTTAGAGTGCCCTCGGGGACTGGGGGGGTTAAAGTGTAACCCCCCCTCTTTCCATCTCTCCCCCCTTGGAACACGCCCCTCTCGGACTTGCGCCCTCTTTTGGCTTCACCTCGCTGACATAAATAGCTCGCTTATTCCACCTGAGCCCTTCCCCTATTTGTTTGGAGGACTAATATCATCTGAACAGGAGCTGGTATATGACTCCATCCCACCAGCTGAGAGGACCAGCCAAGAGCCTAACCACTGTGAGAGAGTGACTTGGGCTCTGAGCCCCACGGGCTGAGCTGGGATGGCATTAGCTATTTGCACTTTGCACTTTGTACCTGCTGGCAGGGGAATGACCATCGGACAAACCGCTGTGAGAGGGCGGATTGGGGACTTATATCGTGGGTGCTGTACTGTCTCTGTTGTACCATCATTTGGCACCTGCACTTTACACTTACACTTTGCTGGCAGAGGGACGGATCATCGAATCCGCCGTGAGAGGGCGGATTTTGGACCTATATTATGGGTGCCAAGTGCGCAAGTTGAACCATTACTTCCATCTCACCAGTAAAGGGGGTAGACCATCGAGCCAAGCTGCTGTGAGAGGGCGGTATGATTTATTCTTCCTCCCCCCTTGGACTGTGTCGACCTGGAGACGGACTTGGCCTCTGTTGTGAGAGAACAGTGGACTGGGTCTTGAATCCTTTTGTGGCTCCTGTCTTTTTTATGTTCTCCCTCGGACTTTTCTGTATGGACCCTTTAGGGGACGGTCACCCCATCCCTGTGGCAAGATGTACACAGCAGCGGAGCTTCTTGGTCTGCGAGATTCCTCCCTCTCGCAGGCTTGGCCCCCCACGTTATCGAGGGCCTACCTCGATGACGGATTTTGGAATCCCGAGAGGTGGCATGCCGCAAAGAGGGGGCTGAGGGGTTTTTTAAAATTGTCTTTGTGTAAATTTTTAAGGGGTTTGGGGAGGGGGGTGGGGAGGGAGGCCAGTCTGGCTGTTAATGGTGCCATAGGGGGTACGGACTCTGGGGGAAAGGGGACTGTTAGAATGCCCTCTATTGAGGGCTTTTCCATCAATACGCTGAGTGGGAGGGGCAGGTATGGCGGGAGCAGGGGGCCGCATCATGTGGTGGGGGCACGCGCTCGCTATCTCCGAGCGATTGCGTGCCCCGGTCCCCTTAGCTCTTCCCGTTCCTCAGGCTGCTTAGAGTCTCAGGGCCCGAGTTTCCAGCTGATGTTGTGTAATGCCAGGTCCGTAGTAAATAAAGCCCCCCTCATTTGTGATCTTATTCAGGAGGGGGGAGCAGACCTGGCAGGTATTACGGAGACCTGGTTGGGCCATGAGGGGGGGGTTCCCCTCGTGGAGATGTGCCCATCAGGCTTCCGTGCATTTCATCAGCCGAGAGCTCAGGGCAGGGGCGGGGGGGTGGCGGTCATTATAAGAGAGGGTCTTGATCCGAGGGAGACCACTGTGCCTCAGATAGCCAGATGTGAGTCCCTTTTCGTGAAGTGGGGTCGTGGGGTGCAGATGGGTCTGTTGATCACGTACCTGGCTCCCTGCCACGTGGCGACGACCCTGCCCGAACTCCTCAATGTTATAGCCGAGGTGGCGGCTGATACCCCCAGACTTCTGGTCATGGGGGATTTCAACTTGCCATCCATTGGTGAAACTTCTGAGGTAGCTCGGGAGTTCATGGCTTCCATGACGGCCATGGACCTGACCCAAGTAATTCACGGCCCTACTCACATGGGGGGACACACTCTGGACTTAGTTTTTGTCTCTGGTCAGTGGTTGAGTGGCCTTGATATAGGGGATATAGATACTGAACCCTTGTCATGGTCTGACCACTCGCTCCTTCGACTTGACTTTCTGACCGCCGCACCCCGTCGCAGGGAGGCGGAGCCGACCAGGTGGTTCCGCCCCAGGCGCCTGATGGATCCTGATAGGTTCCAGATGGAGCTTGGGCCATTTCCTGAAACTCTAGCTCACGACTCGGCTGATGACCTGGTGGCCGCCTGGGATAGTGCGGCTGCCGGGGCTTTGGACCGGGTCGTGCTTTTGCGGCCTCTGACCCGGCACCGAACTCACTTAGCTCCTTGGTTCTCCGAGGAGCTGAGAGAGATGAAGCGCCGGAAAAGACGCCTAGAGAGCGGTTGGAGGGCCAGTCGTTCCGAATCCGACTTGACACTGGTAAGGTCTCATATTAAGACCTACCTAGTGGCGATAAAAGCGGCGAAATCTAGCTATTTTGCCGCTCTTATCGCGTCATCAGATAACCGCCCAGCCGCCCTGTTCAGGGTGACCCGCTCCCTTCTCCATCTGGGAGCGCGGGAGGACCCCTTGCAGGGCCGAGCTGAGGATTTTGTACAGTATCTGGATGATAAAATAACTCAGATTCGGGAAAACTTGGCCACTGACTGGGTTAGTTCAGACGAGATGACTGAGGCAGGCCTTGAGAATGTTATCTGGGAGGAGTTCGATCCTGTGGCTCCCGAGGACGTGGACAGGATCTTGGGACGGCTGAACGCCACCACATGTTTATTGGACCCGTGTCCCTCCTGGTTGGTGCTGGCTTCCCGGGAGGTTACACGAGGCTGGCTCCAGGGAATTATCAACGCTTCTTTGAGTGAGGGTGTCCTGCCGGCCGCCTTGAAAGAGGCGGTGGTGAGGCCTCTCCTCAAGAAGCCATCCCTGGATCCGGCTGTTTTGGCTAACTATCGTCCAGTCTCCAACCTTCGCTTTATTGCGAAGGTTGTTGAGAGTGTGGTGGCACGACAGCTTCCACAGTACCTGGATGAAGCTGTCTATTTGGATCCGCTCCAGTCCGGTTTCAGACCTGGGTATAGCACGGAAACGGCATTGGTCGCGTTGGTGGATGATCTCTGGAGGGCTCGGGATAGGGGTTACTCCTCTATCCTGGTCCTGTTAGACCTCTCAGCGGCTTTTGATACCATCGACCATGGTATCATGTTGCGCCGGCTGGAGGGACTGGGAGTGGGGGGCACCGTTTTGCGGTGGTTCTCCTCCTATCTCTCCGACCGGTCGCAATCCGTGTTGACAGGGGGGCAGCGGTCGACCCCGAGGCGCCTTGTTTGTGGGGTGCCACAAGGGTCGGTCCTCTCGCCCCTCCTGTTCAACATTTATGTGAAGCCGCTGGGTGAGATCATCCGTGGTTTTGGGGTGGAGTTCCATCAGTATGCTGATGATACTCAGCTGTACATCTCCACCCCAGACCATCCCAACGATGCCTTGGAAGTGATGTCCCAGTGCCTGGAGGCCGTGCGGGTCTGGATGGGGAGAAACAGGCTCCGACTCAACCCTTCCAAGACCGAGTGGCTGTGGCTGCCGGCGTCCCGGTATAGCCAGCTGACGCCATCGCTGGTTATTGGGGGTGACTCATTGGCCCCCACGGAAAGGGCCTGCAACTTGGGCGTCCTCCTGGATGCACGGCTGTCCTTAGAAGGGCATCTGACGGCCGTGGCCAGGGGGGCTTTTTATCAGGTTCGCCTGATACGCCAGTTGCGCCCCTTTCTGGATCGGGACTCCCTACGCACAGTCACTCAAGCACTCGTCACTTCTCGTCTGGACTATTGTAACGCTCTCTACATGGGGCTCCCCTTGGGGTGCACCCGGAGGCTCCAACTGGTGCAGAATGCGGCCGCGCGGGGGATTATGGGAGCGACTGGGCGCTCCCATGTGACTCCTCTCCTGCGCGAGCTGCATTGGCTTCCGGTGGACTTCCGGGTGCGCTTCAAGGTGTTGGTGACCACCTTTAAAGCGCTCCATGGCTTAGGGCCAGGGTACTTACGGGACCGCCTTCTGCCACCAATTGCCTCCCACCGGCCAGTTCGCTCCCACAGAGAGGGCCTCCTCAGGGTGCCGTCGGCTAGACAATGCCGGCTGGCGACCCCCAGGAGGAGAGCCTTCTCTGTGGTGGCACCTACCCTTTGGAACAATCTACCCCCAGAGATACGAGTGATCTCCGACCTCCGGACCTTTCGTCGGGCCCTAAAAACTCATCTCTTTCAGTTAGCCGGTCTCTCTTGATTTTATGATTTTATGGTTGGTTTTAAATTTTGATATGGATTTTAAATTGATAAATTTTAAACTATGGGCCAAATTTAATTATTTTAAATCTATTTTTAATCGTATTTATGTATAAATGTTTTTATTTTGGCTGTTCACCGCCCTGAGTCCGAAAGGAGAAGGGCGGTATAGAAATTCGAATAATAAATAAATAAATAAATAAATAAACCATGACCTGGATGAATGAGAATCTCCATTGACATTTTGGACTTGCTGTTTTACCTCTCTTTGCTTTAGCAATGGATCTAATCTATCACTGTCAGTCATCTTCCTTACTGCATAGCTGTCAGCTTTGGAAGCCATATTAGCCCTGGAAGCTTCCATGCTGCCACCTTCTCATGTGTGGGAAAGTAGGAGGAGGGATTTAGTAGAGGGAATGTAGTTAGACAAAATAGCATTCTTCCTTTCGGTCAAGGTCAGGACAATCCTGCATCTGGAGAAGGAGTGGTTGGAGTGATGTCTCGAGATGGGAGGGATGGTGATTGGAGCATGTGATGGACTGATGAGTGAGGGAATGGTTTTGGGGGTTTTGATTTACTGAGGGAAAACCCAGAACTCTCAGATTCGGGTTTTCCCAGATGTGCCAGTATACCTACTCTAATAAATGGAACTTTGAGAAAATGCTTGCCTTGGAGTTTTTAATGTGAGTTGGGGTTTTCTGGAACGCTGATAATAGCAAGCCTGTCAAACTGGCAGCCCATGTGCTGGATGCGTCACATGCAGGCCACGCCCACCCTGGCTCTGCAAAGGCAAAAAACATTGTGATACAACACGATACGTCACATGACACAATTGAGTTTGACACCCATGCTGCGTAGAATCCAGTAGAGAGTCCCTGTTTCTATTTGAGGGGTGTACTCAAAAAAGGGGGAGCATCAGATGATGAAAGCAGCATTGCCCCACCATGATACAATAGAATCATGTGTGACAATTTATCATGAGTATCTAGCTATGGTAGATTTTCTGCCTTCAATCCTAGCCAAGTCTGTAAGAGTGAAATATTCTGGCTGCAGATTGATTTTAAAAGAGAAGTTGTGGCTTTTTAATTACATTCTTAGTGCTCTAACTATGATCTACAGTCTGGCTTTGGAATGTCTGCTTCACAATCTTTAACTGATTGGCTCTCTAGGAGCCTTCATGGATTAAATCAGAAGTTATATGAAAGAAGAACAGTGGCTGAAAGTCTCGATGAATTACTGTGATACAAGTCAGATTAAACGAGAAAACACCCCTTCTCCCTTCTTACCAGTAGAAAGCTGGGCTCCTGATACCCTGGCAGCTCAGCTTGTGCTTGGCTAAGAATGAAGCTTCAAGGGTTGGGCGTGGGCCAATTCTCACTTGGGACTGTGAGAGAGCCAAAAAGTACTGCAGAATATGCTTGATGTTCAAGACTTTGCCAAGGTTACCTTGGTGAGTGAAAAATGATTGAAAAAGTCTAATGAGGCCCAGCTTAGAAGGGGTGCTCAAAATGGAGACTAGTCAGGGAATTGTTCACAGGCTTCTACATAATAAATATGGATCAAACCGGACAGGTTGTTTAATTGCAGGAACATTGTGATCATGGCTGCTATTTTTGTCATTCAATCCATGCAAACCTGGATGGAATAGGCTCTAATTTCAGGCACCTAAAATAGGAGAGTCACCTTTTGGAGTTCATTGGGTGAACTAGGGTGATGAATATCAGAGAACAAAATCTGTACTAAGTTGTTATACAGAACAGTGACAATGTCTTTCCAAGGAAGACGGATTCCAAGATACTATGAAATGTAACATTCCATAAAGACTTTAGAGTTGGGTTAGGCAACTTTCATGTAGCCACAAAGAAAGAAAACTTTGAAGAAAGACTTGTGAGAGCCACAAGAGAAGGCCAAAGAAACATTTTTAACAGTTTTAGGAAGTTGGTAAAGTTTTAAAGAAGGGGATAGCTAACTGACTTTTTAAAAAAAGCTAGAAGAATCTGTCCAGATTTGGGGGAGGTATAGGGTTTAAGCAGTGGTGAAATCCAAATTTTTTTACTACTGGTTCTGTGGGCATGGCTTGGTGGGCATGGCAGGGGAAGGATACTGCAAAACCCCATTCCCACCCTACTCCAGGGGAAAGATATTGCAAAATCCCCATTCCCACCCCACTCCTGGGGAAGGATACTGCAAAATCCCCATTCCCACCCCACTCCTAGGGAAGGATGCTGCAAAATCCCCATTCCCACCCTACTCCAGGGTAAAGATATTGCAAAATCCCCATTTCCACCCCACTCCAGGGGAAGGATACTGCAAAATCCCCATTCCCACCCCACTCCAGGGGAAGGATATTGCAAAATCCCCATTCCCACCCCACTCTGGGGCCAGCCAGATGTGGCATTTGCCAGTTCTCCGAACTACTCAAAATTTCCGCTACCGGTTCTCCAGAATCTGTCAGAACCTCCTGGATTTCACCCTTGGGTTTAAGGCAAAAAAAAAAAAAATGGATGTGTTAAGCTTCAACAAGAACTTCTCACTTCAGTTCACTGAAATTAGCTTATGTATATGTAACAAATTCGGTGTGACTTTAACATTGCAGTTTATATTTTAAAAATAGATGCATGTTAAAGACATCCACTTTACATATATACAATGGAAGCTGGAGCTTAAAAACTTCAGGCCTTGATTCTTTTCAGTAAAGCAATTAACATTCAAATGGGTTTTCAAGCAGCTACTTTTATTGCCTTTGTTACAATACAGTAAAACCTTTGTTACAAAGATTTTATTGTTACAAAGATTTTATTGTTGATTAAACATCTCAAGACAGAGCAACCAGAGCAATTTGTTAGATTACACCTGCAAAATTTGTTATCATAAAGCTAAGAACCCACAGAGGCCAAATTCAACCTCCTATTCCAGGGTTCTTAATAAATTGTGCGTTTGTGTGCACAAACAGGCTGATTGGTAATAGTGAAATGAATAGAACAGAAAAAAATAACAGAATTGGAATGAGTTGCTCTAAGTTTTGGAGGTCTGTAATAGATAACATTAATGAGTTTACTCTAATGGTTTTCTTAGATGCTTCCCTAAATTGGTTTTGGGGTGTCTAGCTAGAATTGGCATAGATCAATGTAACAATTTCTGAACCCTCCTTTTTAGCATAGAACTTCTGCTGTTCAGTCATTTACTGCTGAAAGCTTGGAATGCCACCTGCTGTCCGATCAGGGCCTGCTTCTTTGTCCAATTTCAGGCAGCACTATCTGCAATATTTAAGCAGATTTTAATAATATCAGTTTTGTTCTGGGAACCCTGAAAATTACAGTTCAGATAGTAGGACAGGCTGAACATCAAGCAAATAGCAACAAGATACTAGCAAAAAAAAAACTTTTTTAAAAAAAGCTTTAATTATTAACAATTAAATTTCACAGAGCTTAACTGAGATTATTTTTCAAAATCCAACTTCCGTTTGCAAAGCAAGCTTATTATCTATATCAGATACAAGTATAATAGTTAAACTTTATTTTAAAATAAATCACACCATCTATTCACCCTATTTCTTAACAATGTCTATTCAAATGCCCTTCCTTCCTTCCTTCCTTCCTTCCTTCCTTCCTTCCTTCCTTCCTCTTGCCTTCTTAGACTGTATTCTACCTATACAGAAATATAAAATGCAAAGAGTAGCTATGAATAAGAGAAAAGTGAACAGAATAATTCTTAACCCTTTCCTTCTCTTTGACAAAAAAATGATCCTGCAAGCCAGCTATCAGCATTTGAAGGTAAATCCTCCACTAGGATTAGATAAAGTCTTCCCCCGCAGGCCAAATAATGGCTTTTGTGGAGTAGTCTGGACATCAGCAGAGAAGGAAAATATTAATTTTCCTCCCCCTCTTGCTATGAATCTCAGTCAACATAATCTTGTAAAACCTGCATAATGTTTTGAATACTTATGTTATAAGCTATAATTAATTAAAACTTTAGAATTCTACTTTAGAATGCTGCAGAATAACAACAGTAGAGGTAAAAGCTTGGGGTTAACCAACTTCACAACTTCACAAATGCACTTGGCCATTAGTGGACTTGGCCAAGGACTTTAACATAGTCCTTACAAATCTCAATTTTCTCATAAATATAAGAGGAAACCATTTTCCTCCAGCTGAGTTTAAATTAATTTACAAAAGGAAATAGGTTTGATATCACGGGGGGGGGGGGGTTGAACAGTGTTTCAAAACACGCTCTGCCAAACCAAAAGTCTAGATGGGACACTCGAGTATTTCTCATGTCTCCTTTTAAGCCAGAGCACAGTCATGAAAGCAGATTTCCTATAAATTAATTTTGACTGAAAGCTTTCAGATGTGCACTTACAGAACACCTTGCAAGGAAAGGAAGCTAAATATAATTCAATGTACTGTACTAAGAAAAAAAAGTAATTGACTTATAATGGAAAAACAAGGTGTTTTTGCTTTTGTTCTGGCTCTTATATTCTGATAATGTTAATGGGAACATTAATAGAATTTATAATCTTTCTTTACTCATATCATGCATTGGCAATGGATGAAGCAGTCATTGTATGAAAGTTTTTCTTTTTTCCAGTGGTTCTCAATAAAATACACTTGTGATGGTTTGCTAGTAGCAGGTTGCTGATATACTGTACCTCAATCTGACAAGCTTGGAAGCTCTTAGCTCTTCCATCAACAAACCAAACCTCAAACACAAGAGGTAATTGGGCAGCCATGCAGTCATGCAGAAGAGGAAAATTTTAAGAAACCCCCTCCTTTTTTTTAAAGCAATAAAGTCAAAATTTTCAATATAAAAATGAGTTTATTGGGGAAAGGAAAATACAAAAAAAACAAGGAAAAGCAAAGACCACAAAGACAAAATGCTAAATGAAATTAATACAGCAAAATCTTGCCCTTCAGGATATATCCAAAGTTCATTGGAGAAAGATCCCTTGGACCTCCTCTTTACATGTTGTTAATCAAGCTTTCACTGCTGCTACTACTGGTCCCTTCCTTCTTTCTTTCCTTCCTTCCTTCCTTCCTTCCTTCCTTCCTTCCTTCCTTCCTTCCTTCCTTTCTTCCTTCCACACAATCCTCAGTTTTATAAAATGCTGTATTGGTGGAGGTTATTTCAGAGCTAGCCTTTTGCAAAATCCTTCCTCTCTTATTCATAGGTCTCTAATTCTGGTCTCTCTCTCTCTCTCTCTCTCTCTCTCTCTCTCTCTCTGAGTTATCTCTAATTGGAGAATATTTTATTCACATATTTCTAATTAGAATGTTTCCTAATAGCTTTGTGTTGAGTTCATTCTCTGCAACTCTGTAAAATACAAAAATACTTGCTGAAAATTGGCAACAGTTTTTGCCTTTTTTGAAATAGGATACATGCAAATCTTTGAATGGATTCCTAAATAAGTTGAATATAATTTTATAAAATATCTAAATATTATTCTAAACTGCAAGATCCCCCCACTCCTCAAAACTCTCCCCAAAGATTTACCATATTCTCATTACCTCTTCACTCACTGCTGCTTCTGTCCAGTTCAACACATTTAAAGTTCTGCCTTAAATTCCAGTAAAACTCCAGTAAACTGGAGACTGTTGGTCTCCAGATCAATTGAGATTATAGCCCCAGAATCTCATTTATCAAGCTCCTTAAGGCATTAATTTCTTTGGGAAATTCTGGGATTTGTGGTTTCAAGACACCTGGAGGACACAAGGCTTTGATCATACTGAATTTATTCTGTCTCTGAGACTACTCAGACTGATGCTTCCAGGAAAATCACAAGCAACTGATATCGAAGAATTATGTCAAAAGCTGCAAAATACAGTTGCTCTGTTAATGACTTAGTCCTTGCTTATTTACAGAGGATATACACTTCATTTGCAAAAACAACCCTGCCCTAGTTCTGTTTAGCACCATGATAAAGAAGATTAAAGTTATGTGAGGTGGGGTTTCATTTGTTTATTAAATGATAATGAACTCACATGGCTCTCCATATCCTGAAAGGGCAATTATCAAAGCATATAAATTTAATCAAGGAATTGGTTAAAGGCCAATTATTATTCACTTATCTTAAAAAAAAAAGTTAATGATGTAGAAGTCAGTAGTCTGGTATATAGCAAGATAATGTTTCATTGCTTTGATGAAAATAGAATGTTTTTCATCTAGAGCACAAGTGTCAAACTCGATAGCATCACGTGACGTATCGTGATGTATCATGACATTTTTTGCCTTTGCGGAGCCAGGATGGGTGTGGCCTGCACATGACACATCCAGCCTGCAGGCCGCCAGTTTGACAGGCCTGCTCTAGAGGGACTCTACAGGGAGTGACTCTGGAAGGAGAAAAGCTATCTGGAAATCAATTTTGCCTCCATTCTAATCAAGGTCTCTAACTATAGTTTGTAAGTTTTATATTAAAAAAATACTACTACCACCCATACTTCTTTCTTCTCTAGGAAAAGACAACATAATTGTTGTGGAACATAGAGGCAGTAGATATTTGCACACGAATGCACCTCTCCAATGTTTTTGCTAGCTGATTTTTAGGGTGGTGTACCTGCTCTTTCCAATATTTCTACACTGGGTATACAAGACTGGACATTTCTTATGGCCAAGACCAGGGGTGAAATCCAGCAGGTTCTGACAGGTTCTGGAGAATTGGTAGCGGAAATTTTGAGTAGTTCAGAGAACCAGCAAATACCACCTCTGGCTGGCCCCAGAGTGGGGTGGGAATGCAGATTTTACAATATCCTTCCCCCAGGAGTAGGGAAGGAATGAGGATTTTGCAGAATCCTTCCCATGGAGTGGGATCAGAATGGAGATTTTGCAGTATCCTTCCCCTGCCACGCCCACCAAGCCATGCCCACCAAGCCACGCCCACAGAACCAGTAGTAAAAAAAATTGAATTTCACCACTGGCCAAGACTCTTTAAATATCAGTGAATCCTATCTTGGCAGCACATTCAGAATGTGCACCAGCCTTAGACTAGTTAGATTTTGCAAAGAACATTTGAAAACTTTAAAGAAATAAACATTTCTCTTGCAGGTGACATTAAAACAAAATCATATTCCAGCCGCGAGTGGGCAAGGTGTGATATGTATATCCAAAGAGCAACGCTGTGATACCTCTGAAGGATGCTGGAGAGGTCACCAAAGCTCTCTCTACAGATATTTCAGAACTAATGACTGAAATGAAGGATCTCCTGTGGGAGAGCCTTCTGGGAGTATGCTAAACAGACCGTGGAGATTAGAGTGGCTCTTTTGCATAGTTCCCTTAGCTACATCTGACTCTCACTGCTTTAATTAAGAGACCTAGCTTCTACTGTCAGATCAGTTTAGCTGCCTGAACAACTGTAAAACAGCTGTCCTTCTTTCCTGGGTAGAGCCTCATGGGAAGCCCTGGGAGAGAGAGGATTGCAAATTCACTTCTGATCTGCAAGCAAAGTCTGTTGAAAGGCTGATGAACAACCTCATCTGCCAAGTGCTGGCTTGTGCACGCCATGGATTCTGTTTCCTTTCCTGCATTTCTGTTAAAAAGGATATAGTGAAGCCCACAAACACATTGTTGCTTCAATGCAAATTGAAGCATTGAGCCGCGGTGGCGCAGTGGTTACAGTGCAGTACCGCAGGCTACTTCTGCTGACTGCTGGCTGCCTACAATTTGGCAATTCAGATCTCACCAGGCTCAAGGTTGAGTCAGCCTTCCATCCTTCCAAGGTCGGTAAAATGAGGACCCAGATTATTGGGGGCAATATGCTGACTTTGTAAACTGCTTAGAGAGGGCTGTAAAGCACTGTGAAATGGTATATAAGTCTAAGTGCTATTGCTGTTGCAACTGTAGTTCTTTATATTTATTCAAGATAAAACAAAGCTGTAGTTGAAAATTTCATCACAAGATGGCATCAGAGGGCTTTGCAAAATAGATCACTTTCTCTCTGTGTGTGTGTCTCTCTCTTTAGAACCCAATAGCCACCCTATTGTCTATACTAGAGATTCTCAGTTATTCAGGTCATGGTTATCCCAAAGGTGTTCCCCCCCCCCAAGAGAAATTGGACTTTCTGTTTTTCTTTGAAGACACTTCGCTTCTCATCCAAAAAGCTTCTTCAGCTCTCTATTGCCTTCCTTCCTTCACAGACAGGAATATTTATAAGTGCTTATGGTAAGTTATATACAGTACTCTGACCAAATGATTGGAAATGCCTCAGCTTGGCTATTTTGCGTAGAATAATTTTTCCTCTCTTGCTCTATTTATATCTACAGATATACTTTGGTTCAATTTGAAACCAATTGGGGTGACAACACTGATGAAAAAAAACCCATTACAGCTAATCCTCACATTTACAGTCTTTGCAGGTATGTAAAGCAAAGGAAAGCAAAAGTAAGACTGTTGAGCAAAGTCACAGTTTTACTTAGCAACTGTTTCACTGAATGACTGAGTTACCAGTTCTAATTGCAGTAGGTAAAAGACTATCTGTAATAAGTATTTATACTATAACTTTTGAATCTTAAAGATGCCTTAGCTACCTAATCTCAATAATTACCGGTACTGCTTTAACTAATTTAAAAAGTATTTCATTATGTAGCATGGGAAATTGAGCTGGAAAGACAGAAGCATCACTGGGAAGCCACCTGGTAAACTGAGGGATTCCAGCTCAAGGCTTGGTCTCTTTAACCATCAGTATATATCAAACTCTGATGCCATCCATCTATCCTTCATGTTTATATCATGTGCTTGGAGTCCTTGCATGCCAGGGAAAGATTAATGCTATTCCCACATAAACAAATTCCAGCTCCAGTTTTATTTCTCAACCTGATGATGGAACATAAATAAAATAACTGGGGTTTCCAATTCAGGAAAAAGAAGTCAGTGGTTTGTCAAAAATCAAGTGCTGCTTTAACTAATTTTAAAAAAAGTTTTTAAAATTATGGATTAGGTGGAGATAAGGTCATGTTATCTTCTTTGTCACAAGGTCACTTTTTATACAAAAACTACTTCAATCAGTGTAAAATCCTTATGATCAGGTCTGTTTGATCATGGCTAAAAGGAAAAAAAAACATTTTCATAATTTTAGTTTGTCTAAACAATATAAACCACTGACCTGCAAACATTTGAGATGGGGGTCGATGGCATTATAGGGTGTGTGTGAAATAGATTGGTTTTATTTTGATGGAGAATTTCAGACTATGGAGTCAAAGGTTTTCCTTCAGGAGGAACATCTCAACCTCCGGCCAAGGAGAAAGTCACACCAACAACAACACTGGCAGGGCAAGCAACTGTATATAGACAGAGAGGAAACTCCACACTCGCTATAACTGATGATGTTGCCTCGCCGAGCAATGATTGCAAGTGACAACCAAGCTGTGAGCACCAAGATCTCTGCATCACAACCTGCACAACCTGGTAGATCAGAGAGTGAGATGAGATATGCAAAATGCAAGCAGAGAAGCCTTTTAAAGTATTTCTGGAAAGCCTGGGAGAAGCTTCTGCATTCACACACACAGATGCTACACAAAAATTCCTTTGGGTATTAGAATATACAGAGAAAGTCTTAAAAGCAAAGCCAAGGAAAACATTGTCATGGCTTTATTTCGAGCTGAAAAGCAGGAATACACATTGATTGCTTCACAAAGCACATTCAAAGAGGTGCTTCGTTTAAACTTTGATTAAATGAGCACCCATTCAAAAGTCTGTGCAGGCCTATCACATAATATACCTGTCTTCACAAATTAGAGTCCAATCTATCTTCTCTCATGCGATTGTCTTAATATTGTGTATCAGTTTGGAAATTTGAAATTGAATTTAAATTGCTACCAAAGTGCTATGCTTCAAGTGTCAACCCATAACTCAATGATAAAAGACATGCCTTGCAGGCAGAAGTTCTTAATTGCTGGCATGTCAAGATTAAAATGGTAAAGACATTTTGGACACCAGCTGACTTTTTTCCAGTTAACAGAATACCGTAATGTCTATGGAGACAGTATAGGATGCAGCAATGGATCAACTATTTTCATGAGAATATTTTTGTTTTCCTGCCAACTTGAGGATAGTATTTTAACTCAGCAATTATAAAAGTGTGTTATAATGCAGGTAAGTGTAATGAGTTACTCTGGCCATGGCAGGGATCCTTTGAATGGCACAGTAGCACAGTTATTTTAGGATCTCATGATCCTACTGAGCTTGAGGAACAGTGGGGCATATACAGAGACCCAACAATTCTCCTTTTTGGCTACCTCTCTGCCTGATTTTTGTCTATGAGACTGCTAATTTCAGACCACTTCCTTCCAGGCTGGATGAAGGCCAATTGATGCCCTAAGCATAGCCAAACAATGGTGCCCTTTGATGGAAGCAAAATTCTCATGCCATGAGATGGAAACAAATGTGGTATCTACCACACCCTCAAACCAAACTTGTAAAGATTAGTCAATCATCACACCAAAGAAAAGGTTTTTTTTTTAAAAAAAGAATGCAGTTATAGTTGAACATGGCAGATAAAGACGATTAGAAAAAAACTGGCTAAAGTCAAGTGTAGTAGGAAAGAATTAAAAGCAAGATAGCTAGGAGGAAAAACTCTATGGCATTGGACTCCTTTCTTCTATCCCTTTTTCTCAGCCACACACAGAGAGACTAGATGTTCTTGGACTCTCTTCCTGGTAATATATAACTAGCTTGATTCTAGGCTTTGCCTATAGCTATAAATGTGTTTCTTATTAATAAATCTTCTTGCTGTTATAATTACAGAACTTGCTTCACTAAACAATGTTTACGTTAGATTCCAACATCAGGAACATTCTCTGGAATGTTTAAATCTCCAACAGGCTTAAACTCTGCTTATCCTAGCTCTACTTATAGTCTACTAAGATCTACTTCTCTTGGGTTTAGAAAATAAATTTGGGAGAGTTAATATCCACCTAGGTTTTCCTACTATTACGCCACATTATTTCTCATCAATAGAGCAATATTTCTGAATATCTCCTTCCCAGCCTCTTCTGACCTTCATTTGCTTTGTGCAAAGGTGAAAGTATTATGGCCTTGTGTGCAATTTCCAAGCCTTCACGTAAACTGAGTCAGCCTTACTGCCATGTTAGTAGGATTATTGCCAACTCTGTCATTACCTGTGGTTTTAAAATTTTCACAGCTTCTTAAAGAACTTCACTTGCATGACTGTAAACCCTCTTTCTATGATTGTTTTGTTTCTTGCTGCTTGGGCTAAATGGCAGAACTGGTTTGGAAGTGGTGATGACATGATGAGTCACGATAAAGGAGGAGCTGTATAGGCAGGATCAATATGATCTGGGCAAAAAGAGTTCTTTCTTGAAACCCATATACAGTATCACAAAAGGTGCAAAAATTTTTGAAGATGAATACATGACTACATCACAGCAAAATAAGAAAATCCCTTACCAAATTAGGGATAATATTGCTTATTTGAGCCTTGATTGTCCCGGGTTCAAATCTTCTCCAAATTCTATATTTCAAGACTTCATCCTTTGAACAGCTGAAGACAGATTCTATTGGTCAAAACAACTCACAGCTTTTCTAGATCAGACTTCCCAAAATGGGCATGAGATATATTGTTAATCAACTTCTATCAACTCCAGTATTATAGAAGCTGGAGATTAACATTGTCAGTGAATTTTGAAGCAATTAAGATGAATAGAAAGAAGTGAGTCTAAATCTAAACCAGGTCATTCTAGCATGCATTACTATCCAGTTTCTATTCTGTTTTTGTCAATTATTGAAAAACAGCCACAAAAATATGCATTTGTTTTATATATAATTTTTACTGACTTGATTTTTGCGAGCATCTGTTTCTAATACATACTTTTTAATATGCATTTTCATTAAACATTCTTTTTTTTTTTTGCCCGCAACTCTCCCAATTATATGTTTTGCTTGCAACGTGCCCATCTACATACATCTGTGTACCCAGATTTTTGAGCTGAGAGATAGTTTGAAGAAACAATAATGGAATCCGTGAATTGCAGCCTATTTGCAACAGGCTATATCCTGACAGGGTGGATGTCATAATTTCACTTGATCTCTATATTGTTAATGTGAATAAATGCTGCAAGGCCTTTTGTCAGTGTTGGGATTTTGTTCAACAGCTTTATCATCTATATTGTTTGACAAATATCTGTGGCCTGCAGGGATTGCACTTCGTGATTTTCTATTTATTTGGCGTCTATTCTGAAGATGTCAGACACTCTGAAAAACTGTCATATCATTGTTATTAGTGCTGGTTTTGTAGTCAGTCTTCAGCCAATTTACAGAGACAAGAAAAGATAAGGAGAAGGAGAATGTTACAGAGGGTAATGGACAGGATCTTTAAAACAATGCTAGACTGGAGACAAGAGGAGAAGGAACAAGCTGCCCTACCCAATGAAGCAGGAAGGAAAGGGCCTGGACATGGCGATGTCAAAGGCCTCCCACAGGCCAGCTAACACTCAGGTTGGAGGGCCTACTGCATATGAGAGTTCCTCCTGATTGTCTTCCAAGCCAAGAGATGTCCTTACAATGACACCCATTGTGAGAGAAATCTTATGGTGAGATTCTAACAGGCAAAGTTCAGCTTTCCAATAGGATGCAGGAGTTCTGGTGTTTTTTCTCTTGGACTCCAGCCATGACATGAAACAAAAGAAGCTTAGTTCTTTGGGTGAGCTAGCAAAGAAATCTCTGCAGAACATCAGAGAGTAAGGACCAGGGTGCTAAGTTGAAATGTGTTTTCAAAGAAGGCTTCAATCAAGTCAGCACCTCTGAAGAAAAAAACACTCTGGTCAAGGATGATTAATCTATATTGATGTATACAGTTGATTGTTTGAAAAGACTGGGACCAGTCATTGCCTTCTTTTACAAACTATGGGTTAATTGTTGTTCAGGCCATTCATCTCAACAAGTCTTAATGAAACTACAGGGCAGAGTAATACAGCAATGGGCTTTTTATGATAGTCATCTTTTCATAACGTCTTTACTTATTTTTATTCACCAAGAATGGAATCCATAGTTTTAGCAAACGTGAATAATGTCTTCTGGGATTTTGCAACTTTAAAGTTAACATATATGAAGCTTTCCTTCTCACTCTGAGAATTCTTTACTTATGGATAGTGAGCATTTTAGAACAAACATCTGATTTTTTTTCTTGCCAATTCAATTTTTTAAAGCAGGGGGCTTCCGACACAGATGTTCTTAGCTGATATTCTGAAATAATATAGATTCAGAAAGGCTGGAATCTACTTATTCCAGGGTGGCACAATGGTTAGAGTGCAGTACTGCAGGCTACTTCTGCTGACTGTCGGCTGCCTGCAATTTGCCACTTCGAATCTCACCAGGCTCAAGATTGACTCAGCCTTCCATCCTTCCGAGGTGGGTAAAATTATTGTTGGGGACAAAATGCTGGCTTTGTAAACTGCTTAGAGTGGGTTGTAAAGCACTGTAAAGCGATATATAAGTCTAAGTGCTATTGCTATTCCGCATGCTTTTGCCTGCATAGTAAAGAGACAAGCTAACAGTCACCATAAGACAAAGTATTTACCTCTATGTATTTCAAAGACTATCCTTCCCTTTAAATTTGCCGCTATTAAGATAATCACTGAAGGCCTTTGCTGAGAATCTTCCCAATGTTGGAAGAAAGGTAGGTGGCAACACAAGAGTTGTGGCTGTAGTAGATGGGCTAAAGAATTCAACTCTTTTGCAGATTCCTTTAGTGCCTTCTCTGATGGACTTTTGATGCCAATCACAAATGCTTCTGTTTATTGAAGGTTTAATGGTATCTAGGATCTTTTTATTTTTACTAGATTTAATATGATCTATATGTTCAATAACTGCAACTAGTTTGTCATTCTGTTTTACTGTAATCCTTTTTTAAAAAAAATAATCCAGAATTATCTGTTTTATATCTTGTATACATCTTAAATTTTGTTCTAAGTTATTATGGGCTGAAAGACATTTAAATAAGAATAGTTATTTATCTGCCAGCACCAGATTACTTGATCTTGGAGTGTTGCCTGAGGAATATGAATAACCTCCATCCAGCTCTCTGTCAAGATTTAGAAATGCCAGTGCTGTGGCTGCGAGTAGAAAGGTTAACATCATTAACATCATGTTGAATTCTGAGCTGTTGGGATAATGACAGGGAAAGCTTGTGTGACATATGCAATGACCCCACATTTCTCAAATTGTGTCCACCCACAGTGTCTCCAACAGGAATTCTTCTGAACTTGGGTTACTGCATCATTACATATACACTAAATTATCTTCTAGATGCAGAATGTATAAAGAAATGGATATTTTGCATCCAGATTTGGGAAATTATTGGTCGACTGTCTGATATTCCACAAGGTGACAGCTTGCTGCCAATAGTAAATGTGCTATAATTTCATCCATTCATTTCATTCAAAAAAGAGCTGCGGTGGCGCAGTGGTTAGAGTGCAGTACTGCAGGCTACTTATGCTGACTGCCGGCTGCCTGCAATTTGCCACTTCAAATCTCACTAAGCTCAAGGTTGACGCAGCCTTCCATCCTTCCGAGGTGGGTAAAATAAGGACCCAGATCGTTGGGGACAATATGCTGATTCTGTAAACCACTTAGAGAGGACTGTAAAAGCACTGTGAAGCGGTATATAAGCCTAAGTGCTATTGCTATTGCTATAGGTTCTGATTTAAATATACTGAATAGAAATATAACATAACATATTTGACCCCAACCATTTCTGTAGAACTTCATATGATAAATAGTTTTGAATTCATGAAAAATATTCTGAAATATTTCATTACAAAATGCAGTTTCAAAAAGTAGACTATGAACAATTGTGATTATGTTCCAAATGAACTTAATCATTCTAATTAAATTTTATCAGATCAAATAAAGGCTTTATTCTTCTCTAAATAATAGCAATCTCAGATACTGTTTGTCATTGTGTAGCTGTTCTAAATCCATAGTTTCTAGTGGTCCCTTGCCAGTCCATATTATAGATCCACAAAAACTTTAGGACAAGTACATATTAGAAAAAAGTCTATTAAATGGTTTTGTAGTACTAATGACACATTTAGAGATAATCCAAATGGGGGTTTGCACATCATCCACAATAGCCTTGCGAGAAATTCAAATTATTTTTTGCAAGCCCTCTGCACATCAGGGTACATATCTGGCTCTCAATAAAATCTAGAGTCTGAAATCACTTTTCTTGTAGAGTTGGCTGCAAAGCAATTAAAACGTATTATTAGCTCAAATGACTGTTACCATTTGGTGAAGAACAGAATATTTGTATCAAAATATGTGCCAAAAATACATTTGTTTTGCTTGGTTAATTGTTAGCAGAGGGGGGGGGGAGAAATAAAATGCTTGACTCAAAGAAGATAAAAAGCAAACATTAGTTTAAAGTTAATGCTTATTTGCTGCATATGTTTGGATATAATTTGATATAGTGGGATTCTTCTACATTATATGGATGTCATTACAAAAACAACTGAAGAAATGGCTCTGCTGGGTCTAGCCAAAAGCTCGTCTAACCCATTATCCTGTGGCACTCAGTGCTCAAGCAGATGACTCTAGTAAGTTGAAAATAGTGCACGAGAGCATAAGTGGTCCCTTCCAAGGGTATCACAGTGACCATAAAAAAGAGCAGAGCTTCATTGGTATGGCTGTGACAGCCATATGGACATTTTTTTACTTCCTTCCCATGGATAGTTCTTCTCTCTCTCATTCTTGTTCTCCATCATTGTTCTTTCATTCAGGAGGCTGCATACCAGCCTGTATTCTAGTAGCTCTGATGGCTCTGATTCAAAATGTTATCTCGGATAATTATTCCAAGGCTATTTTAATAATTACCAGACTTTTTCAGCATCTGCTCCTAATCCAGAGGTGCAGACAATTATGTTGTTCTGATCCACATCTATAACTTAAGAGTATATTGAAGTAAATGATTAAAGCAGTCGACACCTTCTTTTTGTGAAAACATGAACTTTCCTTTGGTGTAGCCAAATGTATGGATGACAGTAATATTCAGTGAGGTAATGCAAGATTATTGGATAACATCAATACAGTTTAAATTATAAATCAAAGTAGGCTTTGAAAACTCCAGAAGGACAATCATAATGCAAATAAAGTTCAGTATAAATAGAACATGAATGCACCATGCTTAAAAAAAAGTATCCAGCTGGAAAAAATATGAGCTATCAAAATGAACTGTGAAATTTTTTCAAGCTCAGAAAAAGGCCAAGGGCAACATTTATAGTAATACCAAAAGACAGAGAGAAGAATTACCAGAATCAGAATCAGAATAGAGCTGGAAGAGACCTTGGAGGTCTTCTAGTCCATTTCTTGTTATAGTAATGAACTCTGAGACTTTTAAATTCAGAACAAATAAAATTGATTTATTGATTGGTAACGTACCATCAAGTTGTTTTTGACTTGTGACAACTACATAGATAGTTTTTCTCCATCATGATCTTTGTCTAACCTGCTCTTTCAGATCTTTCAATGGCCACTATAACTGGGACCATCCACCTTCCTGCTGGCAGTCCTCTTAGTAGGATAATTTGAGCCTGATCATTGGTGTGAAGTGAGAATCCTGAGTTGGCTCAGAGAACTTTAAAAGTATGAGAAAAATTAATAGGTTAAGGTCATTATGGGAGTACCATATGCACCAATGCTTTAGTTCCTGAAATTTGTTTCTAAGAAAGAACAAAAGAAAGCATCACATTGCATATAGAAACATCTGGAGCACCTATTGCGCTATTGCAGTCACCACTGGTGAAGGATTTTTTAAACTATACCCCCAGGACACTCCTGTGGACCCCTAAGCCTTTTTTTAAAATCTCAGACATCAAACAAACCAATAAATGCTGGCTATTCAGCCATTGGAAAGTTTCTGGGATGTTGAATAAAGGAGGAAGGATTGATCTGGTCTTGCTCTGGCCTGAAATGAGCATAATTATCATCAATGGCCAAGTCTGCTCTGGGCCCACTGTGATCTCTTTTAAGGCAGATCCACAGAGTTTCAAAGGAGATCAAACCTAGAAACCTATTTTTATTTCTGATAGAAGTGGGCTATGGTTTCAAATATATATAAAAAAAACCAAATGGATTTTGAGTTCTACAATAAATGTTTACTTTGTTTATTGTACAGATAATTGGGGAATAACTCTTGCAAAAGAAAAAGACAACAACTTGACTAAAATTTAGTAGGGAAAGGGCAGACATATTGTTGTGTTGCCATAGGAATGGCAACAGTGACTAGGGTACTTCCAGATATGTGAAAATTCCTAGTGGCATCACTATATAACACAAATAAACAAACCAGCACCCATCAAATGCTTTGAAGTACGATTTGCATCCCTCATAGGCAGCACTTGGGAAGGAATTACTATTGTTGTAATTACTCAGTTGTAAATCAAATTTATCCCTGCTATACAACATGTTCAGTAGAAAATACTGTAATGTTTCATAGATACAACATCAAATCATTTTTGGGTGAAAGTGATTAGTTGCTGCAGTTAAAACAACATTTGCAATTTGCAAGGCAATTCAACTCCATTGAAGATTTATTATGATGGACTTAGTTATTTGTTTGTTTGTTTGTTTGTTTATACTTCATTCTTCTTAATCATCCATCTCCCTCAGAGAGGGGCTCTGGGCGATGTGTAATTTAGTTCATAAAATTAAACATTAAAATCAGAATAATTTAACGTAAAAAAATTAAAATTATAAAAGAATATTACAAAATTCCAAAAGATGAAGTATTCCAAAATGGGAGATTAGGAATTGTTAATACAGAAAGGGGGATTCTCATGGGGCCAACTAGCCCCATGGCTGTGTGGGCTCTGAGTCCCCCTTACAAACCTACTCAGCCATGTTTTGACCCCTTTGTGAAAAGGCCAAGAGATTGGAGGCTTTCCTCACCTCCGAGGCAAGATGTTTCACAATGCAGGGGCAACGACAGAAAAGTTCCTCTTCCTAGACCCCATTTTCTCAGCTTTCCAACCCTAAGAAGGAAAACAGAGGCTTCTGAGTTCATCGGCATCATGACAACCATAGATTGTCCCAGGTACTCTTGGATTCAACCCACAAAGAAGGTCACCCTTAGACCTATTTTCTGTTTCAGAGCAATGAGATAAGATCTGACGGTGGGGAATATTTCCATCAGTCCTTTGTTATGGTCAAATCATTATCTGGTTTCCTTGGAGTTTTCTGATGAGGAAAAAGAAATGCTGCCAGGCTTTCATGATTGAAGTTTGCCCTTTGAGGTAGGCTAGACAGACACCACAAGAAATATTAAAACTCTACTTTATTGATACAGCTATCATAACTGAATCTTGAAAGCCTGACAGATTTTCTCCTTCCCTCCATCTTATACCAAAGAGAGTCAAGGAGTAGCAATCTTAAGTTTCTTTCTCATGCATCCTCATTTTCCTGGGCTAAACTCATTTTACTAACAATCATTGCATCTCTGTGTTCTTCTACATATTGTCCTTTATGGCACATAATCAATCAATCAATCAATCAATCAATCAATCAATCAAGGGATAGTTAGGCATCCCTAATGCCTAATGGTCACAGTGAAAATATTGGAAAAGAAGATGATGTTGACAGAGTTAGGCACTAATGTCAAGTGGGATACACACAGTTTTATGTTTCCCGCTTTGAAATATTAAAAAACATGGACGTAGAAAATTGCCAGGGGTGCACAGGGTTCTAGGACATTTTACTGAGGCAACAAAGACATTTTTCCACTAAGATCAGCAATCAGACATATTCTGTGTCCCAATATTATTTTTATTCTACCAGAAAGCTCTGCAAAATAACATTTAGCAATTCAGCAACACTATTCCCCAACTCATTTCTGCCAATGCCTCTCAGCTATCCGATTTGTTAAACTTGAATTGCTACATTAAATCAGAAATGAGTATATTTTATTGTCTTGATTGTTTGATGTCAGGATAACCTCTTATTTATTTGAAGGGTGTATTTTCTAGGGCCAGCTCCAACTTTGTTTTGACTTTGGCCTTCAAGTTGAGCAGAGCCAGAAACCGTCAAAGAGTCGCAGCATGATCTCAGATCTTGCATCTCCTGCCCTCTCTCCAGTTTCATAAACAATCTTCTCTCCGTGCCCTATTCTTTGATAATTTTCCCAGCAATCTTGAATCATTCTGGATGCAGGGACAAAATGGCCTTTTTTGTCCTCGCAATGCCCTTGAAAAACCTATTGAGAACTGAAGAAGAGGAGAAAGAAATGTGTAACAGTTTTCATTGCCTAGTGCCCCTCTGGAGCCAAAGAGACTATTGTAGAGTCAGTCTTTGCCTCTATGGAGAATGCTACAGACATAACAAGAAATCCAGAGGAGTCAGGGCAGAGATGATGCCATGTTAGGCACAGTCAGATGAAATGTCCCAAGGAAATGAGACACATATTTTGTTGTCAAAAGAGAATTTGCTAATACCAGCCTTGAGAACAAATATATCAATGGGCAAGGACTAATGTAATCTTCCCCAATGTGGCAATGTGATTCATTGTCCTGCCCAGAAAATCTGCAAGTTCTAATATATCTGGACTAACTCGGGGAGAGGTTTTTATTCTGTTTGATGGTCTGAGATGAAATATGTTACAAAACTAGGTCTTACTTAGGACATCATGTTTCAAATACTCTACAAAATTGTCTGGGAAAGATTGACCCATTTCCTTCTTCCTTCTAATCCTCTCCCAGTAACCCCTTGCTTTAGATAACCACAGTAGTAACAGGGCTACCCTGTGGCACTGAATCCTCTTCCATAGCAGAGCAGTTGAATGATAGCTGTTTTCTAAGATATAATTGCACCTCGGAAGCCCCCAGACAAATATACAGCATTGTGTCTGTTGAGCTTACAATAGAAGTACGAGAGGTGCCAGTTCTGAATTATGGGAGTCCAAAACACTACAATTGCAAGCTCTGAATTATGGGAGTCCAAAACACTACAGTTGCAAGCTCTGGCCACTGGCATACATGCTCTTTTTAAAACTTCTCCTCTCTTCGTCCAGGGAGACCTTCACCAGACCAAGGGCTGCTCTTCCCCTTTAAATGGCATGTTGGAGGCTGCGCTCCAGAGGATCATTGCTGGGATCAGGACAGAAAATGAATCCGATTTCATTTGAAATACTCTTAAATGCAAAGTGAAAAATAATTTGTGAGATTATTTTCTAGTCATGAAGTTAATAATTTCCCCCTTTGGGGCCCATTAAAAATTACCTTTTGGATACCATTTGGGGAGTTTCTAGAGGCTCCAGCTCCACCCAGGAATTTAGTAGGTCTCAGGCAGGGGTGAAATCCAGCAGGTTCTGACTTGTTCTGGAGAACCGGTAGCGGAAATTTTGAGTAGTTTGGAGAACTGGCAAATACCACCTCTGGCTGGCCCAGGGGTGGGAATAGAGATTTTGCAATATCCTTCCTTTGCCATGCCCACCAAGCCACGCCCACCAAGCCACACCATGCCCATTAAGCCATGCCAAAATTGGATTTCACCACTGGTCTCAGGTTGTGTACCTCTGCCCCAGCTGGTCTCTAGACAATTGGGCTGCTCAGCTTGATGACTTATGTAAACTGATGTCTTATGTAAATTGGATGCCCCTTTGAAAGTACTATTATTTTTGGGGGGGAAACGTGACATTCAAAAATGTATGGAAGCTGAAGATGCAGAAAGGGCCCATGCATGGGGGGCGGTGGGGGAGAATCATTTCAAAAATAGTGCCTGGAAGGCAGATTAGAACCACTTGGACATTTTGAGAGAGGCAGCTGATACTCTGGAGAGATATAAATTCCTTGAGGATCTGCCACTTCCTCAACTCTTCTCACCCACTCCAATAATAGTTGTCAGCAAGAGGACTTGTTCTCCAACTTATCTGTAACATTGCCCTTTAATCAGAGGAAGGGCAACTGTCAATTCAAGGCACTTTAACTGAACAGCAGAACATCCTGCAAAATGCCTTTTATTCTTTTTCCTGGGTGTTCCTTCCTGTTTGATTCACTTGAGCAGCTAAGATCAATGTGTGCAATGCTACTGACTCATGAATCGGGTGAGTGTATTTGGCTATGCTAGCTGCGTTTCTTACCCTGGTGATCTAGTTCAAATGAACATTTAGGATAGGATTTTTATTATTTTTTTTACTTTTATAATGATGGACCTCTCCATATTTTTTTTCACTCTCTTGTTTCTATCCTTTTACCACAGCTGCATTGATTACCAACAGAACCAACAGAAAAAGTGATGCACTTAAGAGTTTTGTATTGAATCCATGGGCCTCTGTTCCTCACCATAACAATGCCAAAATGACACATTTCGCAAGCTTGGCCTTTCGTACTTGCATTGGGGGTTGAGATGACATTGCAATGTTGTGACACACATTTTCTAATTTGCACCACCCATTCTAATCCTCTTGTAGATGCCTGTGCCTGACTTGACAACTGAGTAGGGTTTATAACAGTAGATATCAAGTTCTGAAGTTTGTTAGTTGGATGTTTGTTAGTTAGTCTGGCCTGAATTACTCTTATGCAAATAAAGGCACCAAATTCAGAACAATAGTGCCTGTTTGGGATACATTTGGTACAACATTAATTAACCAATTTTTAAAATGCTATAAATGAAAGGAGATTGATTGGTCCACAGTCTCTCAGAGACTCATGGGTGAGTGGAAATTTTAATCTGACTCAACAGTTCTGGGCAAGCTTTTTATTTGAGCAATATTGCCAAGTGGCAACCAGAACATCCTGCTCAGTCAGAAGAGTTTTGATTACTCTATTCCCCAATTAGAAGTTTGCAGCAGGTTCTGATTAGAGTCATGAATTAATCTGATGGGTTCCAGATGTGTTAAACCCACTCCTATAATCTCCCGGTCAGTGAAAGAGATTTTCATAGGAGGCAAAACCTAGTAAGTTATCTTTGATAAGATAATAAGTATAATGTATGATGAAGTTAATAAGCAGACCATGTCATTATTAGAGAGCTTAGTAGTCAATGGATCTCTCTGGACTGGACCTTTGTCACTTAACTGTAGCATAAACTAATTCACACACATTGCACTCTTGGTCTAATGTAAGAGTGCAACGGCTAGATGCGAAATCTCCACTTCACCTTAAATAATCAATGAACCATGTCCTGACTCCTAAATTATGGAGTTTTCTTAGCAACCCATTTTGATAAAAAAAACAAAAACAAAAACCACCACAAAACAGGCCTGGTGAGATGGAGAGCAAATACAGTAAATGCAGCCTAGTTCAAAGGTTAACCATTTATACACAACCTTTGCCATGTGTATGCAGTGGGGGTGGGATGTTTGTGTACATCTATGCAAGTTTACAATATGGAGTCTTTGGTGCTCTGAGCTTGGTTGTTTGCTTGCAGGAATTTTATTATCCAACTAAGTAACATCATAAGCGCTTGTGAGTGTGAGGTTTGTTCCCTGTTTATATACAGTAATTTGCCCTGCCAGTGTTGATGGAGTTGTGGTTTTCTCCTTGAGAATTCCTTGGTTAGGGTATTGTTTTTCTTCTTGATAGTTTGCCTTGTGTTAATCCCTGTTTATCTGAGTGTAGATTGCTGGAGGGGATTTGTTCTGGTTTTTTTGTTTCCTTCTTAGGAAGGAGCTCCTTCTTAGCTTTTGAATGGTGTGGAAATGTGGTTCATCTCTATGTGTCTATTGATGGCAGATTTGTCTGAATGTCAAGCTTTCAGAAATCCTCTAGCATTTTGGATAGCACAGAAAGTTGGCAACTGCTCCGTTCTAAGCCTCCTTCCCTCCTCCCTTCTAGGCCTACCTTATGCTTCCCACTGCACACATACACAAAGCAGACATAGATACAACATAATGTGAGAGTAGAAGCACAACAAAGACTAGCCTTAAAGATCAGCCTCCTTTAGAAGACTTTACCAGAATTGTTTGAGGCAATGGTTATGTCTACTTCCTCTTCCTCTTCTTCCTCTTCCTCCTCCTCCTTATTTAATAACATTTTGTTCAATAGTAGTGATTTGTTTTAAAGAGCCTTTTAATATGCAAGCTTAATGTAAAAATATTGTATTCTTCCTGAAATGTAGGGGAAAAAGTGAATCCTACAGATCCACAGCTAATGAGGTGTTCTGTCAACTGAGCTAGAAATAGTTCCTATATTGGAAACATCTCTTGTTGCTCATGTTCTGAAGGAGACCAAGCAAGGAAAGAAGCCTCAGAAGTTGGCAGGAACTTTGATGGCTTTGTCACAGCTTTTGGGTTGGAAGAAGGCTTCTCATGACCAGGGGCCCACCCATTTTTTGAGATTCAGTGGTAGCAGAGGATAATGATTCCAGTTGAGGATGATGTGTCTTCTTCTTGACTTCAGGCAGACACAATAAAGGGATTGTGCAAGAACAGGGTGAGGAAAGGGGAAGTTAGTGATAAATTATTTTTCTGAGAAAGTCAGATATTTTCTTATTTGAATGCCTTCCCAAACATATTTGGGAAATCTTCTGGCAGCATCCTAAAAGTCAACAGACAAAAGTTACATAGAGAAGTTGGCAGCCTTGGTGCATTTAGGGCCCTGAGTCTCATGTAATGGAAGTTCTGGATCCTGACTCAGCTGGTTGTTTACAGGATCGAGACAGAAGGACTATTGAAGCTCTTCTTTGGCATCGGGAGCAGTCCTGCCTTTTTGGCATGGAGTGGCTTTCTTGTTCACGAATGGACTGTCAAGCAACTATCAACAGCAAAGAAATATTATTAAAATTTTGTTAGTTAATTTCAAGTAAGAGCCCCAGTAGGAAATGTTGGGGGTGAAAATAAATAGTTATTGTTCTGGTCAAGACCACTGGGGTCTACACCAAAACCTAATTGAAAGAGATAGTGAGAGAGACATGTAGCTGGGAACATGGACATCTGAGAGGGTGTGTGTGTGAGTGTGTCAAATAGTAGAAGATAGTAGTCACAGTCATAGAATCAAAGGCCCGCTTCTCTACTATCAGTGTCACATGCACATAGAAAAGGGTAAGGCTTCAATTATGCAGTAGTGACTAGCATATTGACTTTTTTTATTGCTCCCCCTGTCCATCTTATTTTTTCTTTTCTACCTAGAACCTTTATAGCAGAAATTATAGTCTCCAATATCCACTGCTGCTAGCAACTAGATACACCAGGATTTGCTCTTTAAACCCCTGAAAATTGTACTGCTAAATTTCAGCATCCAAATGGCTGAATTTCAGTAATGTATTTCTTAAGAACAATAAAGTTTTTTTTTAATTTTAAAAAACAAACTTTATTGAATTTAAAAGTATTAACAAGGAAAAAAAAGAGAAAATATACAGATTTTCTCACTCATAAAATTTACATTTTCCATCCACAGTTATACTAACATACTAAATACATGTGATTATATAAACACATATATAAAAATATACAAACAGTGACTTATTTACCTATTCTATCTATCTGCCTGTGCTCTTTTTTTTTTATTACTTGCATTTCCCCTAATTTTTATCTTTACCCTTTTTTCCTTTGGTTTATCCACTTACACCATCTATTCCATACTATAAAATATTTTGAGTCTTCCTTGTCTTTTAATTCAAGAGTTAATTTATCCATTTCTGCACATGTGTAGATTTTTTGAATTACTTCCTGATCTGTTGGCATACGATCTGTTTTCCACAGTTGTGCTATAGCCAGTCTGGCCACCGTAATTATGTGTAGTGTCAAATATTTTATGTCTTTTCTAATATTCCTTTTTATTTATTATTTATTTATTATTCAAATTTCTATACCGCCCTTCTCCTTTCGGACTCAGGGCGGTGAACAGCCAAAATAAAACATTTATACATAAAGTACGATTAAAAATAGATTTAAAATAATTAAATTTGGCCCATAGTTTAAAATTTATCAATTTAAAATCCATATCAAAATTTAAAATCAACCATAAAATCATAAAATCAAGAGAGACCGGCTAACTGAAAGAGATGAGTTTTTAGGGCCCAACGAAAAGTCCGGAGGTCGGAGATCACTCGTATCTCTGGGGGTAGATTGTTCCAAAGGGTAGGTGCCACCACAGAGAAGGCTCTCCTCCTGGGGGTCGCCAGCCGGCATTGTCTAGCCGATGGCACCCTGAGGAGGCCCTCTCTGTGGGAGCGAACTGGCCGGTGGGAGGCTATTGGTGGCAGAAGGCGGTCCCATAAGTACCCTGGCCCTAAGCCATGGAGCACTTTAAAGGTGATCACCAACACCTTGAAGCACACCTGGAAGTCCACCGGAAGCCAATGCAGCTCGCGCAGGAGAGGAGTCACATTTTATCATGCCTAATAGGAAAACTTCTGGTTCTAATTCAATTTCTTGATCTATTATTTCTACTATCCATGTTTTTATTTTTTTCCAATATTTCTTTATTTCTGGGCAAAGCCACCAAACATGGAAAAAAGTACTCTGAGCTTTTTTACATTTCCAACACACAGGATTTACATTCGGGTACATTTTCGCTAGTCTCGAGGGAGCTAGATACCACCTATACCACGTCTTATAATGGTTCTCCTTGTATGCTGCTGATTTTGTCATACTATAATTATTTTCCCATACCCTCTCCCAATCTTCTAACTGTATATTATGCCCGATGTTCTTTGCCCAAGCTATCATCTATTCTTTTACCAGTTCTTCTGCCAAGTCAAATTCTAATAAGTATTTGTAAATTTTGGAAACTAGTTTTCCTTCTTTGGATTCTAATAATTTATCTAATCTGTTTGGTTTTGGATCTATTCCTCCCTCTTCCTGATCTTTTCTGTATCTTATTTTTATTTGTGAATAGGGCCACCAGTCTATTAATATTCCTTGTTCATTGAGTTCTTCCCTTGTTTTCAAAACTCCTTGTGGATCTAATATTTCTCTGTTTCTTAACAATTTTTGTTTTACTAATAAATTGGGATGGGTTATTGCTTCTATCGTTGATAACCAGCTGGGAACTTTCATATAATGTTTGCTTTTTATCTCTTGCCATATGTCAATTAATGATTTCCTGATAATATGGTTGTTAAAATGCTTGAATATTTTATTTCTAGGACTCCATAAAAAGGCATGCGATCCCTTCATTAAGCCGTGGCCTTCTAAATTTAACAATCTTTGATTTTCCAGGGTTACCCATTCTTTAATCCATGTTAAGCTTGAGGCTTTATAATATTTTTCCCATGCCGGGAGTCCAAATCCGCCTCTAGTTTTATCATCTTGTAGTATACTTAATTTAATTCTTGATTTTTTCCCTTTCCACACAAATTTTATAGTTATTTTGTCCAAATTGCTAAAAAACTTCTTGTCTAATTTTATTGGGATTGTTTGGAATAAATAAAGGAGCCTTGGTAGTATATTTGATTTTATTGCTGCAATTCTCCCCAACAGTGACAATTTTAATTTTCCCCATTTTTCCAAATCTTCTTTTATTTTTTGGACCAAAGGTCCATAATTATTTTCTTTTATCGTTGTACTTCTGGCTGTCATGTTTACCCCTAAATATTAACAAGGAGAAGACTAAAATGATGATCAAAAAGTTATAATAGCAAAACAGGTAGAGAAGTTAGCAAAAGATTCAGGATTGCAGATAGTCAAAAAGAACAATAAAGTTAAGGCTAAAAATGGAGATGGGGCAATTCTGGGAAGCAAACTGCACTGACTTCCTTCACCAGCCTGGTATTTTTATGAGATTTCAGCCCATGTTTGTTAGAGGTCTTTTGGAGAGCTTTCAGGGCAGGAATGAGAATTGGGAGGCATTCACTCCACAGTTATGCCATAATATTGCTTAATTTGAGCAAGAGCTCCAATGAATACAGAAAAAGCAGCAGTTGGTGAGATAGTGGCCAAGAGATCAGTACTGTGCATTTTCCCCCCAATAATAATGTATAGCATAGGCACATGTGGCTGGTGATTTACAGATGCTTCTTTTATTATCCCACTTTACTTTGTAAAAACACATAATTCTTTTCCGCAAGAAAATGCCACTTTATTTGTAATCCCATGGTCATGATGGTTTCAAAGTTTAGCAATTTTAACTCTTTTTTTTTTTTAATAAAAAAGTTTTTATTTTCTAATCAGACAAGTATACAATATAAACAGTCATTCAAACTATCATCAAGAAAAAGAAAAAAAATCAATCCTTGGTAATCTCAATCTTCAACCCCTCCTCACCACCCCCCCACCCCCGACTTCCCAGAACAGAAAACAGGGCATAGGTTTCACCAAACATTCGCTAAAATAAACTAACTAACTGCAAGATTTAATAACTCCCAAGACCCCTTAACTCCCCTTTTACAATTTCATCAACCTCCCTTTTTATAAACTCACAATAGCGTATAATCCAATAACTCTAAGAGTTTTAAAACCATTAACAAATATTAAACATTCAAACCTTAAAAATTCTCTTAATATATCAGTAAAGTATTCAATTGATTTACAAAAACATTTTTCCCCCTCCTACTTTTCTCAAAGTTCAGATATTTTAAAATCTCATAACAAAAAATAAACCTTAGATATTAGTAGTTAAATTTCTTCATTTTTTAAGTTACCCCTCAGTAATTATAACACCTAAAACATAATCATTTTTTACCATGAATAGAACAACTCTAAGAATTTTAAAGCCATTAACAAATATTAAACATTCAAACCTTAAAAATTCTCTTAATATATCAGTAAAATATTCAATTCATTTGCAAAAACATTTTTCCCCTCCTACTTTTCTCAAAGTTCAGATATTTTAAAATCTCATAACCAAAAATAAACCTTAGATATTCAGTAGTTAAATTTCTACATTTTTTAAGTTCCTAAATTTTCCCCCTTCATTATTCCTCCCTCCAGCTTTTAGAATTTTGAAAGATAATCATCAACATAATTAACCATTGATACATCAACTAGAAAACCAAAAAGGGTTAATCTTACATTCAACCATTAATGCATCATATTTAAAATCAATATTTAACTTTATGCTTTTTCCCCCTCAGTAGTTATAACACCTAAAACGTAATCATTTTTAACCATGAGTAGAACAATTGCAAAGCCAAAAGAAAAGGTTAGTCTTCCATTCTTGCTTTCTTTTTATATTTTTTCCAGTCTTTCTGCAACCCTCCTACTTCTATTTTGAGGAGGCTTTTCATTTTGATCTGAGGTTGATGTAGCTGCAAAGATTGTCCCCTTTTTAAGAAAATTTCCTCTGATTTAGAGCCCCCAAATCGCCTCTTCTTGCTTATATAAATCAGTTCATTCCTTCGTCTATAGGACCAAAGTTTGTCAAAAGTTTGTGAAAAAAAGTTCAGTTGTTTCTTTTCAATTAAATGTATAAATGCCACTGGCAAATCTCCTTCATCTTCTGAAACTTCGAAAGTCTGGTCATTTACTGCTTTTTTCCAAACCAAGTCATAATTTTGAAAGATTCTATCAATTTTTTCAAAAAGAACAGAGAATAAACTCGAAAATTCTTGAAAAGATTCTTCCACCTTCTCTGCTACAATCAGAATATCTCCTGAATTGTCATCATGCTCCATTCTTGTTTTTGTCTCCTCGGTCATTTCTGTTGTTATCCCTTTAAGAATTGCTATTTGATTACTTATAGCTGCAGTGTGATTATTCATGGCTTCTTTTATAAATTCTGTAAATTCTGCATCAAAATCCTTATAGCTCTGTAAATCAGACAACTGTTCCATTTCTGACACCTCTGAATAGCTTCCAGCACTTTCAGGATCTTCTTTCTTAGAAGCCATTTTATTTTAAAAAGATTTCCTTTCTTCCCACAACCATAAAATCATAAAGTCAGAGCCATCCTTTTAAGCAGCTTTCAGCAATTTCTTTATAAATCACCAAACGAAATAGTCTTTTCCCAAACAGCTCTTCAAAATCTATTCCAGCAACTTAAAGCCAGTCTCTGAGCACTTAGCGAAGACTTTCCTTTCTAACTTTCACTTTTAAAATCGCAACAAAGAAACACCATTTTTACTTCCAGCTCAGCAAGTTCAATTAGAAACATTGTATCCCCGGAGTTAAGTATTATACTTGCAAAAAGCTTGTCCTCCTGCTTCTGTTCCGCCTGCTTTTTTGAAATCATTTAATCTTCTGTTTGACAGCAGAAATTGGATGCAACACCTAGCTCTATAAAAAACAGAGTCCCCCCGGATCCGGAGCTTCAGTGGGCTGAACGGGGAGCTCTCACCCTCCTAACCCCTGGAGTTAATCCAGGGGTTTCCGGGGAGCTCTACCCTCACCCACCTGCTCTCCTCCCCTTCTTTTCCCGAAGGGGAGATTTTCAAGCCGTTTGACAGCTGATTAACGCTGTCAGAACGGCTCAACGGGATCGCGGGGGCGGCGGTCTAAAAAGACCGTCAATGGTGCTGCGGAGCCAACCCGGAAGCCCCAGCAATTTTAACTCTTGACCAATGCTAAGTTAGCACCTATCCCCCTCCTAGAAGAATGAAATATTTTGAGAAATATTTAAAAAAAAAGGCAGGATAAAATATTTCCCCTAAAAGAGAAATAAAAATCTTAAGGGAGACAGAAACTCAGAGCCCCAGCTCCCTGCCCCCAGCAGATATTTTGTGCCCATTGAGAAAGATTGGGTCAGCTTATCTACAAAAGACCTTCAGCTCCAGGATGATGGGATTAAGACATGACCCTTCAGGACATAATAGGATTAACCCAACACCCTTTAAGAACACAAGCCCCTTCATTGCATCACCCGAATCTTCAATCAAATTTAGCTCAGACAAACTCCTAAGATTTGTACTTTGCCTACTGAGTCAGCTATGACCCCTACCTGGCCCTATGGGAATCTGACAACAACCAATAGAAATACATGTTCTTGCACAGGAACAGGTAGTTCAAGTGCAAAGCCCAAGAAAAGGTATAAATATCCCCCACTCTCAATTCCATGTGGTCAGCTGCACCAGAATCCATGTGGTTCTGCTTCATCATTAAACCATATTTCCAATCAACCTCCATATTTCCAGTGTTTTTCTCCCAGTTTGGAACTGAACCAGATGGATATTTCTTCCAACACCATACTTGGATTAACAAGTTACAATAATTATGTTCACATAATATACTCAAAATAAGCAATGTTATGGCCCCCCCAAAAAATCAGAGTTTAGTTATCACAACCTGACAAGTCTATTGAAAATTAAGTTTTATTAGCCTGCAGCAAGCTGAGTTTCCACAGACATGGAACTGCCAACAGCCCAACCCATTTAGCCTAATCTACTATTTATGAGTGACTGATCAAAGCTGAGCTGATGAGGATACCTCCACAACGAGGAGAATGTGCAATAGCAATAGCACTTAGATTTATATATCACTTCACAGTGCTTTACTGTACAGCCCTCCCTAAGTGGTTTACAGAGTCAGCATATTGCCCCCAACAATCTTGGTCCTCATTTTACTGACCTCAGAAGGATGGAAGGCTGAGTCAACCTTAAACCGGTGAGGACTGAACCCCTGGTAGTCAACAGAAGTAGCGTGCAATACAGCATTCTAACCACCAATGATGTTTACATATCATGGTTCTGCATTGGCTTAAGCAGTCAGCATGAAGCTGCTTAAATCATGGTCTGGGAGCAAGACCAGGTCAACATTAAGTGTTCGAGGAGGAACACTGGAGTCACCAGAGTAATTTAATGGTAATGTAAACTGTAATAGCGGAAAGAACCTCAGTCTTGAAATCGCTGTTCTATGGTTCCTACCCTGTTTCCCACAAAATAAGACATTCCCTGATAATAAGCCCAATCTGGTTTTTGAGCACATGGCAATAAGGCCAAGCGCTTATTTCAGGGTTCAAAAAAATATAAGACAGGGTCTTATTTTCAGGGGGAAACGGTAAATTATTAAAATTGTAACCTTCATTTAATTTCAACCATCTTATTATTGCTGGTACCTAAAAGTGTAATATTTTAATTGTGTTCTTCTACCCAGAAGCTCACAATAGCATAGAAAGCTTTTCCTTTCCTACTGTATCCTCACAAGAATCTTCTGCAATAGGCCAGGTAGACTGTGTCTTGTCCAAGGCATCCACAAATTAGGAGGAAGGGGGTGATGAGATGAATAGGATCTTCTGCTCCTAGCATTCTATCAATGCCCAATTTGGACACAGCCATCTTAGATAAGTTTTTTAATTTTACATTTTTTAAGTACACAGCCTTGTCTCATTTGTCCATCTTTAGCAAGCGAGATCAGACAACATCAATATGATGCTGCTACCTTGCTGCCAAGACTAAGAAATAACACCAAGACCCAGGCAGACTTCATGTGCAGGCAGGGAGCTAGTGCCCCCCACCCCTTTCCAGCCCACATTCAAGAGAAGTTCAGCCTTTCTTTGTTCCCCAAGATGCTTGTGTTTGTTAAATCAGAAACTGAAGAGAAACAAAATACCGCCTTTTCTGCCCTTCCCTGCTCACTCGGACACACAAAACCTTCCCTGCGTAGTTTTGTTTCCCTCACACAGGCCAGCAGTAAATTCTCCTTGGCTCCCAGGGATAGATTTGATCACAGCTTGGCTCCAATGAATGCCGTAGCCTATTTCCTGCTGGGGCAGGCCCAAGAAAACAAGCACTGCTGTTCTGGCATCTTTTGTGGGCATGGTAGGGAGCAGTAGGCATGCTACTCTGAGGTCATGTCCCAGGGAGACTTGAGATTCAGATGGCTGAAGTGGAGGAATCCCAAATAGATGGGCAAAGCTCCAAGTCACGTGCCCACTAATTTTCAAAATCTGAATGTGTGTTTTTGCTTTTCTGTACCTATCTAAACTCACATACCTATCTATACTCACATCATGCCAATATGTGCATACATTAGACACAGGAAGCAATTGTTATCACATTGATTAACACTGTCTAAAAGGTGGGCTCTTTTTCCATTAGTAATCTGTTCTGTAGCAATGTGTCACCCAACCAAGGATGTCCACACTGGCAGTCACTTACTTCAAAGGGGTAAGGCAAGGTGTGACCAGACATCAAAGTCCCACCTCTTTTTCTGAATACAGAGATGCATCTTAAAAAGGGAGCATTTGAATTACCCGGTCATGCCCATCATTTTGAAACCCCCGATTATTACTGTAGTCACTTTTGCATCCAGCCAGAATTGAAGCAGTACAAAGTTTTCTCCTTACAGTGAGGCTGGCACAATACCTGGGTTATTCTGGAAGATCCTCTAAATTGCACCCAGAATGGAGCAGGAAGCTTTGCTGGTGGAGCTATACTCCATGGAAATCTTCTGTTCAGGCATTAATTCTAAAGATGGGTAGGCAGCAGTGAGCCCCAAAAAGGCAATTCCAGGGGCGGAAGGAGCTTTAAATCATCTCGATTGAAAGCCTCATTTTCTCAGTCCTAACCTTCCAAGATTGTTGGTAGGTTTCCTTCCCAAGATGTCAAGAAGGAAGTGAACATGGAAGAAAAACGGATGGAAGAAACTCTAGCATGGCATGTCTCCTGCAAAGCTCTGAAAGCCATGGAAAATCTCTCCTTCTCCCTCAACTAAGATTAAAAGTTAAGGAGAAATGCTTCACAGATGATTCTCCTCATCCATGCCTATATATGAAGGCTTAATGATTGCAAGCACTTGTATGCATAGAAGTGGACTCTCATTGTCAGGCTAAGGCGATGTGGCAAATACTCACAAAGCATAAGCAGGAAAGGTATCAGAGCTCCAATTATAAGGCTTACCAGAAACCAAACTTCTTTTCTATTTTCTTATGAGCGTCAGCCAGGTTATCAATTCTAAAGTGCCAGGCTAGAAACTGAAGCTGGGAACTTATTAGACATGGTCAGTGGTGGGATTCAAGTAATTTAACAACTGGTTCTCTGCCCTAATGGTTTCTTCCAACAACCAGTTTGCCAAACTGCTCAGAAAGTTAACAACCGGTTCTCCCAAAGTGATGCAAACTGGCTGAATCCCACCACTGGACATGGTGCCCAAATTCCAATTTGTGAACTTTTACCAACAGGACGAAAGGGTTTTCAAAAAGTGCATCAAATGTTACAAAGAACACACACAAAAAGAGCTGCCACCTTCTGGTCAGAGGAAGATAACATTATTTATATAACATTATTTTATACACACAAACACATACACGTACCAAACTCTACGTGGCTCACAACCAAAAGAGGAAATAACATTTACAATAAAAATATTACTGCTACAAGTATTAAAACCAAAACCTAACCAAACCTGAGAGCATAGTTAAACTTTCACATGCAGCCCATAATAAGATGATCTCATCAATCTGGGGAAAAGCCAAGTCTTCAGTGCTTTGCAGAAGGTTACAAAAGGGGTGGGGGGCAGCCAAACTTCAAGGGGAAGGGGTTTTTTTGTGAGCTGCCACAAAAAGGACCCGCTTCCTAGGTCCCATGAAATGACAATAGTTAAAGGAAGGAAGGAACTAGGAGCATGCCCACCCTATCTGATCTGGATAGGACAATTGCATCTCTTCACTTCTTTTTACAATCTTACTGAAAAAATGAATATTTTGTGTCATTGAATGCACTCTTGTCTTTTCCCATAATAACAGCCTCTGTTTTGATGAGATGCTTAATACCCCTCAAAAGGATTTTGATCTGGAAAGGTTTCTGGGCTGCTGTTTTTAGACTCTTTTACAAGTGGGCCACACAGCTGTCCTGCTCCCATTACGAGCTAATCTAATGTGATCATTTTTCATTTATTCTGCACTTGATGGTGTGTGAGAGCCAACTAGACTTGTTCATATTTACTAAACTCATTATTATACATTTGCCTATTAAACGGGGATGGGGAGAATCTATATTTTATACTTAAATCAGTGTTAGCGACAGAAAAGTAAAACACAATTCCTCTCCTAGCTAATACTATTGACTATGTTTTTTGCTCATACATTTTCACTACTAGTGAATTAGGGTGTAGTAACTATAAGCAAGAATCTCTGCTCATTTACTCTTGGCAGTCATACGTGTCCTTGATCATGATCCAGCAGTTCCATTTTTTTTTTAGTTTGCTTGAATTACTGGATGTTTAGTTCACATCACGACAGTGTATTTTTCATTTGGCTTTAATTGTTTGTGTTTTGCAATGCAAGGCGTACTGGCTGCTTTAGCTGGAATCTCTTTTTCCAACAGCATTGCTAAACAAGGAGTTCTCAACAAGACTTTTCTGGAAAGCCTTCCTTTCTCTACTCAAAGCACCATGCTTTCTTTTCTGAAGCTGAAGTTGCAAAGTTGCAAAGCAGAAGGGAGATAGAACAAATCTTAGGAGAAGGGGAGGGCAAAGGTTGAGGAGGCCTCTTACTTTGATCTGTGAAACAGAACAGCTTGAGTAGGCTGAGGAATTCTGGGAGTTGAAGTCCCCCCATCTTAAAGCTGGTTGAGGAAAATTGGCTTGGAGAATTAGGGCACTTCCAAACAAGGATGTGGGTCATTGGCTGGAGTCAAATATGCTAGGTTAATACGATGAGGGCGCAACCGAGGTGACATTGAGAGATCCCTGATCAGATTTCTTGTTCTTTTTCTTTAGACTCTCTAGAAATGTAATAGCAGAGAAAGATTATTTCTTTTTCTCATGACACATTTCCAGTGTAAATCATCCAGCCTCACCCAACTGCAAATGTGTGTAGCAGCTGTAAATAGATGTTTTTTATTTAGGAAACTGAAGGGGAAAGGAGTAAATTCTCTTCACCCATTCACAGAGCCAAAGTTAGATATTCCCTGTGTCTCTTTCTCCCTCAAACACACACACACACACACACACACACACACACACACCATAGGAAAAATATACTTTTAAAAGACTGAAAGGTACAATACTTCAAGAAGGACTAAATAAGCTTAGTAACCTCCAATTGGAGACTGACAACTGAAAAAGACAAGACAGGAAAGGCCTGGAAAGATAATCTTGAGATCATGAAAATATATGCAGTTTAGTTACAACATTTTCCAATATTTTTCTGCAAGATTTTTCCAATACCCATCTCTGCCTTATTTGTTCATTCCCCTCCCCCAAATCTATGTTTCATTGGCATTGTATAAACCTGAATGAAAGGCTCTATCAAGGTTGAGCATCCTCATTCAAGCAGAAAGAGGAGAGCCAAAGCCACTCTATACTGTGTAATGAAGGGTTTTTAGACATAATAGGCTGACTTCTGCAAAAGGTCCTTTTATTGTCCCTGGGTTACAGGCTTGGCTTTAGGGAATCTCAACATGTGAGACCAGATAAAAGTACCTCAAAGGTTTTCATTAGGACACACCCAGCTTAAAAATAGCACCCCAATGGCAGGGTGGGACAGTCGTGGGAGAGTTATTTTTAATACTTGGAAGTTGGTAACATTATGGCTCCCACCCAAATAAGAGTTGAAAGGGAGGCCAAAAGAGAAACTCTTGTGATGCAGAGAAAGGCAAATTTCAGAGGGTGAGCTGGGCTGGGTCACTGCAGCAGAAACAATCAAGGGCTTTGATCATATGTAAGGTGTCAGAACATGATGCCCAGGGGTGAAATCCACTTACCTTTGCTACCGGTTCGCAAATGTGAGCGTGCACACCTCCTCTGTGCAGAGCCTTCTGCGCATGTGCAGAGGGTCAAAAACAGGACATGATTATGTCCGAGCAGGTGGGCGGAACCTCCCGCTGCCGATGCTACCGGTTTGCCAGAGCCAGATAGAACCGGCTGCATTTCACCACTGTTGATGTCCCTGCAAACTGCTTCAGCCAGTGGCATGAAAGAGGCATAGATTGCAATAGCAATAGCACTTAGACTTATAGACTGCTTCACATTGCTTTGCAGCTCTCTCCAAGTGGTTTACAGAGTCAGCATATTTTCCCCCAACAATCTACGTTCTCATTTTACCGACCTCGGAGGAATGGAAGGCTGAGTCAACCTTTCAACCTGCTGGGAGGTTGACTTACTTGACCTGCTGACAGTTGGCAGCCTGTAATACTGCATTCTAACCACTGAGCCACCACAGCTGTTAATGATGAAAACAGATGAAAACAGAAAGTAGCATCATCATCATCACCATCATAATTATAATAAAAGACTGAATTAGCAAGATCAGGCAGGCATTCTTTGGATTCTGCTAAATGAGTTGGGTCAGCTCTTGTAGAGGAGTAGAATCTGCCCAATTTTCCTTGCAGGACCATTGTCTTTCAGAACACAATGGCGTGATGGAACATTTGGCCTTCGCTCTATATCTAAAGTTCACTCCAGGCACTGACCACATCACCTGCTAAGTAGGAATTGGCTGTCCCCTCAAGATTGTTGCAGGTTTGCAGAAAATGCCTATATGAGTAAGGAACTCTGGGATGTATTATTGTTAAATAATCTTGCCTCAGAAGAAAGCATAGGATAGTTTCTCAAAGAAAAAAGTCAATGAAGAAATATTCATATCCATTAATTGTTTTATTAGATCTCAGTACAGCAAAATTTGAGAACCTCGTGGACCTGCTCTCCAGAAATATAACAATTCATTTTCATCTTGGCTCCCTTCCAAGGAACATTACTTAAGAATTGTTTGTGCCCAGCCCAGAAGTTCCTCAAAGATTTATTGCAGCTAATATTCTTGCTGTGCTTTAGAAAGAGCATTTCTTTGGCTAAAAAGGCCAAAGGAGGCATCTGTATGTTGCTCCAAGAAGAAATTAAATTAATAATGACTTCATTGGTTTATTATAACACACATGGTGGTTTCAAACTTCTTTCGAGAAAAAAAAAGCACCATGTAGCATACCTCAAAACAAAAAGTTCTGCGCTTGAAAATATTACGTTTATGATTTGGCTCGCATGTGAATACACACACACACACACACACACACAATAAGAGTTATTTTGTTGGCCATGGCCATGCTATCTAGCACTTCTGGAATCTGTAGCCCTAAAATATCTGAGATGCACCAGCTGGGGTAAGAAGACATATTTCCATTGACTGTAGGCCAGGACACTGAATAAATACAATTGCTGGATTAAAGAGATACATCATTTATTTATTACTTATTTATTTTATTAAATTTCTATACCGCCCTTCTCCCGAAGGACTCATGGTGGTGGTCTAATGGACTCATGGTCCATTAGTCAACAAGGACATACATTCAGGCAGTTTAATTACAATTTAATGCAAACTTTTCAAAGCAGTTCTTAACAATGCATAGATCAAAACTAGGTGCTCTCCAAAATATGCAGCATTCCTAAATTCACAATATGGTTTTACAGTTTAAAAATCCATGCAAAATTGTGTTTTCACGTACTGTAAGAATGATTATTAAAATACCGAGAAAGGTGCCTGCAAAATAAGTGTATTAGGAGAAGGTGAGTACAAAATGCATCTATTTGACGAAGAGCCTAGAGAAATTAATACAGTAAGAAGTTTCATACCAAGTTTTCTTTAAAAGAAAACCCAGATAAAAGTGAGATTCAATAAACTGACTGGGAAAAGGAGAATCTTAGCAAAATGGAAAAGAGTTATTTCCCCCACCACCACCAACCCTCTCTCCAGGCAGTAACAAATGAATGGAGGCAACCTTTGAGGTCATCCCTGTGTTGGGTGAAGGATGGCAAGTTGGAGGAAAGGCGCCAGGCTGCTGCAGTCTTTCTCTGGCCATTCACAATCACAGCGGCGATAAAAGGATTTGCTCCTTTCATTGCGACAAGGATTAAACACTGTGAAACTAAACTCTTCCACTTTCCCACTTGATTTCGCCAACATCTACTTCTTCATCTCCCATCTATGCTTTCAAACTAAATAGGGCTTTCTGACTGCACCCAGGCCGATGCTTGTTCCTCCTCCTCAGATAATCTACCCCACCTCCAGCCCCCTATTCCTACATTCAGAGCCTCTGCACTCTTCACATTGGCAACAAGAGCAATCAGATAATAGGCTGATCTGCTTTTCCTGAGGGAGAGCTCGGAAATTTTTAGATGTGTGGAGTTAACTGGCATGGCTTCCTCCTCCTAATGGGATCCAGGCAATGTCTCTCTAGGGCAAAGCAGGGGAATGGTGTCATCCCTGGTCACCCTAACCTCAAGATGGCCTCTTTTCAGCCTCAGGAACAGGATCTCATGTCCCAACCACATTCACAGTTTTCAGTGCATTTGCCGGGGGGAAGAGAGAAACCACAACCCGTGCTCTGCAAAGCCACAGCTGATTAAACTTTCCCCAAGAGCAAGCTATGTAAAGCTCTTGGCCTTGAGGGTGCAGTTTTTTCTTTTGGAAAATAAGTAAAGGTATCTGAGTTGGGTGGAGAGGGGAGGATTGGGTTCAAAGCACAGATACAATCTGATTGTTTTCTATAAAGTGTTTCTCTTACTCTCATTTTTCAGTACTGATTGTTCCACTGTGGCAACAAGCTGGCTCGGGTCAATTTTTCTTTTCTTCAGAAGTGAGAGCGTATAGTTTGCAGTTGTGGTTAGCACACAGGAAAGTTAGTTATGTCCATAACCATTCTACTTTCCGTATCACTTCCCTACAGCTGTAGCAGTGTCTATACGTGCCATAAGAGAGGTAAAGGGAAGCCAGAAGGCTGGACACCTTTCCAATTTAAGGCGGGGAAATAAAAGTGATAGCATGAGCTGCACATTCCCTCCATTTATTTATTTATTTATTTATTTTATTATTTATATAAATAACATATGGCGATGAACATACAGAAGTAATCCTTCTTCCTCTTATTTTCCCCACAACAATAACAACCCTGTGAAGTGGGTTGGGCTGAGAAAGGCTCAAGGTCCCAATTGGCTTTCATGCCTAAGGTGGGACTAGAACTCACAGTGTCCTGGTTTCTAGCCACTACACCAAACTCGTTTCTGGGCTTTTTTCTTTTCTGGCAGCCAGCAAGTTCCTGCTGCCAGGTGAGAGACTTCTATAGATCTGTTTCTAGCTCGTTAGCCTTCATCAGTAAGCCACACCTACATGTGTGTTTTTCCTCTATCCAGGCATACTATACCTTTACAGGGAGGATACATGAGATGTGGGTGTGGCTTACTGATGAAGGCTAACAAGCTAGAAATAGATCTATAGAAGTCTCTCACCTGGCAGCAGGAACTTGCTGGCTGCCAGAAAAGAAAAAAGCCCAGAAACGAGTGGATGTGATTCTACTGAGCTAGGGCTGCAGAAAAACCTTGGTTACGTAGGAAAAACCTGGCTAGAGGAAAAACACATACATATATATGTGTGTGTGTGTGTGTGTGTGTGTGTGTGCGTGTGGTTGGGCTGGTTTCTTCAACTTCGTGCTTGTGCGAGGAAAGCATGATCGGAGCTGCCATCTCTCTATAAATACTGGTGGGGAGTGTGGGGTGCTGGTTTTGTTGCTGTGAGTGGATTGGTTGCCTATGTTGTTACATCTGGATCAGTTGATGGAGTTGGTGTTTGCAGATTAGTCAGCTGTTTTGTAATATACTGTGTGGGTGAGGTCCTTGATGTGTGCCCATTAGTCTTTTGTGTTTTAACGACCTGGGTAATGGGCTGTGTGTTAACATCCTGAATTCTAGTATTGTGATATCCTGAGTTTTTTGATGTAATGTGCTGAGCAGATGGCTGTGATGTCACATCCAAGGCTTTGGTTTGGCTCCGAGTTTGAGGTCTTGCCATGTGTTCCTGGCATGTGTCACTTTGCTTTGTGTGGGGATCGGAGGGGGGTACAGCAGCTGGTGATGCTGCCGTGGTCTGGCTTCTGGATGGTGGTTGTATTTCGTCTATGGGATGGGTTTGGGTTTGAATCTGGTGAGGATGATTGGTGGTGGTGTCGTGTGTTATCTTGGGTCCGGTGTTAATCTTCGTGGCTGGGACTCTTCTGTTGACTAGGGCTAGTTTCCAGATGTCCGGTAGGTGGGAGGTATCGTCGCATTTATTCATGTTATGGGGGTGTTTCTCTATTTCGATGGCTTCCATGATTATTCTCTTGTTGAAGTGTTCAGTTTTGGAGATTAATTTGGTTCCATAAAAGTCAATTTCGTGTCCTGTTGTTTTAAGGTGCTGGAAAAGGGAGGAAGCTTTTTCTTCTTTTCTGATTGTGTTCTTGTGTTCTGCAATGCGTGCATTTATTCTCCTATTAGTTTGTCCAGTGTATGTGGCTGAGCAGATTTTGCATGGTATTTCATAGACTCCTTGGTTTTCTAGCTGGATCTTGTCTTTGGGGTTTCTTAAGATGTTGGCTATTTTTGGGTCAGTGCAGAAGGCTGTCTTGATATTGTGTTTGTGGAGAATTTTGCTGATTTTATCTGTGGTGCCTTTGATGTAAGGGAGGAGGGCGATGCTGTTGTCCTGTTCTGTGTCTTGGTTCTTGGGGGGTGTCTCCCTTTGGATTATGTTGGTAATTGTGTTTCTTTGGAATCCATTAGAGATTAATACGCTTGTGAGAGTGTGTAATTCAGTTTTCAGATGGTCTTTGTCGACTAGGCATTTGGTTCTGGAGATGAGAGTCTTGGCTACGGAGTTGATCTGTGCAGGGTGGTGATGTGATTGTGCGTTTAAATAGCGATTGGTGTGTTTTTTTTTCCGGTAGATGGTGTGTTCTAGGGAGCTGTTGGGTTTTTTGTAGATTAGGATGTCCAGAAAGGGGAGTTGGTTGTTAGCTTCTATTTCCATAGTAAATTGTATTTTGGGGTGTAGGCTGTTGAGATGTGTGAGGAAGTTGTCCAGTTTTTCTTTTCCGTGTGGCCAAATTACGAAAGTTTCATCTTTCCTAAGCAAATAACAAAACAAGTCTGGTTGCATTTTAAAAGACAAGCAAATGTGAAATCATAACCTTTCACACCCCAAGTTTTCAATTGCATAGAGTTATATTTTATTCAAACAACCATTCTTGTTGAGCACCATAATTTTTGTTAACCTATCATACATTTGTTTCCTCCATAATGCAAATACCGTATGCATGATGAAATACTCCAATAGAGAATTGTCTCATGCAAAATATGTTGCATACATCAGGGACAGATAATTACCCAGAGCCCTTGAATTACTCTTCTCTTAGACTCTAATTATCTCCCTGGTGTGTGTTTAGTTACTACTGGAAAACCCCTTTGCCTATCAAGTATATTTTCTTTTTCCAGCATTTACAATGGCAATCTAGAATTCTCCAGAGCTTCATGGCAGCACTGGATGAGAGGATTCCATCCTGTGGATCAGAGGTGAGTTTCAGCAGGTTCTGACCAGTTCTGGAGAACCGGTAGCAGAAATTTTGAGTAGTTCGGAGAACCAGTAATAAAAATTCTGACTGGCCCCACCCCCATCTATTCTCTGCCTCCCGAGTCCCAGCTGATTGGGAGGAACTGGGGATTTTTCCCCTGCCACGCCCACCAAGCCACGCCCACCAAGCCACGCCCACCAAGCCACACCCACAGAACCGGTAGTAAAAATTCTGACTGGCCCCACTCCCATCTATTCTCTGCCTCCCAAGTCCCAGCTGATCGGGAGGAAATGGGGATTTTGCAGTAACCTTCCCCTGGAGTGGGGTGGGAATGGAGATTTTACAGTATCCTTGCCCTGTCACACCATGAAGCCACACCCACCAACTCATGCCATGCCCACCAAGCCACACCCACAGAACCGGTAGTAAAAAAAAATTGAAACCCACCACTGCTGTGGCTGTGCTGTGTGCAGCTGAAGTTCCTGCAGAGCCAAAACAGGTTTCTTGAAAGCCTCAAGGATTCTGAGCCTGCCTTCTCCAAAGTGCGCCCCAATTTGCAACAAAACATGCAATGCATGCAAAATCAGCAAGATCAAAACCCAAATTACAAATGTTCCCGCCTTATCCCTTCATTCCAAATGCACCTTCTCCCTGATCAGAATCGGAATGTACGTTCTTGCTTGCCAGATTGCAAAGTTCCAAAGAGGAAACTTAATTAAGGAACTGATATCATGAATAGTCACTTAAATGAATTGATACAGATTTCATTGTTTACAATTTTCTTTTCTTCTATAACTTACTTGCAGTCTTTCAACAGTGCCTTCAGGCTGTGCTGGACTGTGCCTCCATTATCTCTGACAGTTGTGGCCAATTTGGAATTCCTCTGGAAATTCTAGTATCAGATAATTACAACTATGATTCTTTTTATGAAGTCGCGACATATTCTTGTTCAACTTAGTTCAGCTCAATCAGTGGCTTAAGTCTTATTAATGGAATATTAATTACCTTTCACCAACTTATCAGAAAGCTATCTTGAAAAAAAATCTACTCAGGTAGGAACCAGGCATATGATATTTATCGAACCTTCATACATAATTAAATAAAGCAAATGCCTGCAATAAAGACTAATGATTTGCTAATACCTGTCATCCTACCATACTAAGTTACTCACAGAGTAAACAGGCAGACTCAAGAGGAATGTTGTAAAACTGCATGAATTGTTTGCATACCACATAGAGATACAAACAGGTAGACCTTCCTCCGACATCTGGCACCTGGAACTGTATTTTAATCTTCTTTTGGAGTTTGCAAAACTGTTTTGCCCTTTCCGAGTTAGCACCTGCTCTCCCAGAGGTTGCTGATTGCTTCCTGCATCCCGTACATGAGCTTGACAGCATGTGCTCTGCCAGATTGTTCATACAATCAGGTTGTCTCAAAGAAATGGTGAATAAGTAAAATAATTTTATATACTCTAATTGCTGTTGTCATCTTCTGGATGTGCCTTCGGCTTCGTGCCTGTGCGCGCAAAGCGTGATCGGAGCTGTCGTCTCTCTATAAATACTGGTGGGGAGGTGTGGGGTGCTGGCTTTGTTGCTATGAGCGGGTTAGTTGCCTGTGTTGTTACATCTTGATTGGTTGATGGAGTTGATGTTTGCAGATTAGTCGGCTGTTTCGTAACATCCTGTGTGGGTGAGGTCCTTGATGTGTGCCCATTAATCTTTTGTGTTTCTAGAGTTTCAAAAGACCTACAAAGTGTTTGGTCTGTGTTGGGTCCGGTGTAAAGATAACACATGACACCACCACCAATCATCCTCACCAGATTCAAACCCAAGCCCATCCCATAGACGAAATACAACCACCATCCAGAAGCCAGACCATGGAAGCATCACCAGCTGCTGCACCCCCCTCCGATCCCCACACAAAGCAAACTGACACACACATGGCAAGACCTCAAACTCGGAGCCAAACCAAAGCCCGGGATGTGGCATCACAGCCATCTGCTCAGGACATTGCATCAAATAACTCAGGATGTCACAGCACTAGAACTCAGGATGTTGACACACAGCCCATTAGGTCATTGAAACATAGGGGACTAATGGGCACACATCAAGGACCTCACCCACACAGGATGTTCCGAAACAGCTGACTAATCTGTAAACATCAACTCCATCAACCAATCAAGATGTAACAACACAGGCGATCAACCCGCTCACAGCAACAAAGCCAGCACCCCACACCTCCCCACCAGTATTTATAGAAAGACGGCAGCTCCGGTCACGCTTTCCTCGCACAAGCACGAAGCCGAGGATATGAGCCTGAAGATGACGAGTGGGACCTCGTCGAAAAGTCGCCAAGATACTATCAATCTTACACGGGAAAAGACCCGAATACACCAAAACTTGCATACCTCTATCCGTGAAAATCTACGAAAACAAATATGTATGTATGTATATATATACACATACATACACACACAGAGAGAGAGAGAGACACACACAGAGATACACACAAATACACACACACACACAAATATTCATCACTGTCCAGTTTGAATATATATATGTACATGTGTGTTATGTATGTGTATGGGTAGATGGACACTTTCTTTTGAGAGCAGGCAACAGAATTTCGTTTTTAATGTGGGCCAATGTGCTCACAGTAAAAAATGACAATAAAGGTTATCTTACAGTATCTCTTATCTTATCTTGTTCTTGACCGCTATTTGCTTCTTAAATTTTGACTGCTTTATACTGTTTTTAACTGTTAGCCCCACAGAATCATATATATGAGATGGATAGCTATATTAATTAATTAATTAATTAATGATACTTTGGACACATTGTGGAAAGACTTAGCTCTTTGGAGAAGGTTCTAATACTGGGAAAAGTAGAAGGAAAAATAAAAATAAGGCAACCAGCAGCAAAGTGGATGCGCTCAATTATACTGGTGATGGGTGTACCATTGAAAGATATGAAAGATGAGATTAAGGAGAGATTGTCATTGACTGATCAGATGCCTATGTGATCAGTAAGAGTTGAAAATGATTTGATAGTGCATAATAAATCAATCAACATGAGAATTGCATCTGTTACTACAGTCAGTTTCATTATCATCATCATCATCATTTTAGCCATTGTCTGTCTACTGCAGAATGAAGGTATGTTTCCAACCGATATAGTCCTTTTGCCAATTGGGCCCACAATACTTGCTGATGTCATCGATCCATCTTGTTTTAGGTCTCTTTCGTGGATGTTTTTTATCAACTGAGATCCGTTCTATGACTGCCTTGGTCCATCTGCCATCAGTTCTTCTTGCTATGTGACCAGCCCATTTCCATTTCAGTTATTTTACTCTCTTGATGATATCATATATTTTCATTTCTTCTCTAATCCATGTTCAGGTTTTCTATCTTGTCTTGTATTTCCAAGCATGTATCTTTCCATGGCTCTTTGCGCCACTCTTAGCTTTTGTATCAATTGTGAGGTTAGTGTCCTTGTTTCACCAGCATATGTTAGAGCAGGTAGCATACACTGATCAAAAACTTTTCTCTTCAGGCATAGGGGGAGGTTCAGGGGTGAAATCCTACCGGTTCGGACCAGTTCGGCCGAACCACTAGGGATTATGGGCATCAGTTCACCGACTCGGTAGTAATTACCCCTCCTTGGCCCCACCCACGTCCGGCCGTCGCCGCTCACCTCTTCCGGCTGCTCAATATTCCACAAAATTCAATGTTAAATGCAGCAGAGAGAATGCTAACTTTTCTCCCTCCATTCAGAATGGATCTGCTGCAGCCTGTTCCTTTAAGGTAGTCCCCAGGAGGGAGGGGGCCAGGAGGGAACCATAAAGGGAGCAGCAGTTCCGTTCTGAATGGAGGGAGAAAAGTTAGCATACTCTCTGCCACAGAATTCAATGTTAAATGCAGCAGAGAGAATGCTAACTTTTCTCCCTCCATTCAGAACGGATCTGCTGCAGCCTGTTCCTTTAAGGTAGTCCCCAGGAGGGAGGGGGCCAGGAGGGAACCATAAAGGGAGCAGCAGTTCCGTTCTGAATGGAGGGAGAAAAGTTAGCATACTCTCTGCCACAGAATTCAATGTTAAATGCAGCAGAGAGAATGCTAACTTTTCTCCCTCCATTCAGAACGGATCTGCTGCAGCCTGTTCCTTTAAGGTAGTCCCCAGGAGGGAGGGGGCCAGGAGGGAACCATAAAGGGAGCAGCAGTTCCGTTCTGAATGGAGGGAGAAAAGTTAGCATACTCTCTGCCACAGAATTCAATGTTAAATGCAGCAGAGAGAATGCTAACTTTTCTCCCTCCATTCAGAACGGAGCTGCTGCAGCCAGTCCCTTTTAAGGTAGTCCCCATGAGGGAAGGGGAGCAGCTGGAATGGAGCCGTTTTCATGAAAGGCAGGGAAATGGGGAAGGGGATTTTTCTGCCTGTCATCCATTCCTCAGTCTCAGCACACTGAGGTAAGGATGGTAGGCAGGAATATTCCCCTCCCCATTTTCCTGCCATTCACAACAAGGAGTGGCTGGGAGGGGAGGGGCCAGTGAGGAGCCCCTCGATGCGAGTGATGTCAAGTTGGCCATGCCCACCCAGTCACATGACCTCCCCCCAACAAGCCACACCCACAGAACCAGTAGGGGAAATTTTTTAATTTCACCACTGGGGAGTCTTGAAAATTACGCTTAGCTTATCTAATGCCTGCCAATAACATTTAAGACGCCATTCAATTTCCTTTATTGTATCACATACCATTGAGATCCATTGGCCAAGACATATGTAGTGGTCTACTACATCTGGTTTTTCTCCAGATATAAACTTTTTTTTTCCCTGTGGTGAATATAAACATTTTTTTCCTTTGGTGAATTTATGAAACATAACCTGGCTCTTTTTCAGGTTTATTTTTAAGTGAAGTGGTTCTCCTGCTTTCTTCATCTCTAGTCTTTGTAGATCTTCTGGGTCTTGTGAGAAGAGAACATCATCTGCAAATCTTAAGCGATTCAAATAGGCGCCATTGATTTTTATTCCATCTTTTGCCCAGTTTAAAAGGTTGTACATAGGCATGAAATAAGGGTGAGGGTACACAGCACAGACATAAACTACTTTATTATTTATTCTCTCTCTAAACATACTGCACATTTAAGGAAAGTGAGAGTTTAACAAGTTGTAGAAATAGACAAATTTATTTTTCTTGCATACAAATAGCAGTAGTACTTAGACTTATGTACCACTTTACAGCCCTCTCTAAGCAGTTTACAGAGTCAGCATATTGCCCCCAACAATCTGGGTCCTCATTTTACCCACCTCGGAAGGATGGAAGGCTGAATCGACCTTGAGTCTGGCGAGATTTGAACTGCCAAATTGCAGGCAGCAGAAGCAGCCTGCAGTACTGCACTCTAACCACTCATAACTCAGGCCTGAACTTCAATATTGTTAAGTTTATTGTTGACTTAAGGGTTTTGTTGATTGAAGCACTAGAAATGTATTAACAATTTACAAATAACTGGGGTTATTATTTTCAAAACTAGAATTTAAAAAAAACCTAGCTTTTAAAAAATGTCTCTACAACTTTTATTTACGAGGGGAAGGGAGAAGAAGCAAGAGGATAGAGCCTTGTCCAGTTTCTTACATGAAGCCATCAGTTCATTTGATGGTCTTGTGGAACTTCTAAGGCCAGCCTCCTTGGCTTTTGCCTTACATTCTCTGATGATGCAAGCATACTTGTTTCCTTTGGCATAAATCCATATCTCTTCCCATATCATCATGACCCGGCTTGGAACTTTCATTAAAATCTGTTACTGTACTGTATCATTTGTAACTTGACTCTCTGAAAACATCTACAAATTTTTCATTGATGTTGCAGGTGGCAGGACAACAAAACTAAGAAACTGCACATAAAGACTATGCACACAATGTTATTCTTGACATTGCTGATGGACCTGAGTCAACTCACACAATGACACTGGCAGCTCCTTTGGCTTCTCTGTCTCTGACATGTCATGCTGAAATTGCATATTCCCTGGAGAGAAACAGGGAAGGTTTCCCCCCACCACCACCACTTTTTTTTTCTATACTTACTGACATCTATAATCTTCTTTCATTTAACTCAGGCAGGGTACAATTTTTTGGTCTCTGCATTGTGCCTCAGGAGAAAAAAAAATAATTAACATCTTTCACTGGCCATTACCTAGTATTTATAGTCAATCCACAGCTACATCATTAAGTTCTTTCGTGAGAAAGGAAAACTATATGATAAATATGATTTCCTCCCAGAGCACATCCCCATGTGAGCATAGCAATTAGGATTTAACTAATCTATAGGTTTCCCTATTCAGCTCCAAGCATCCGTCTTCACAGTCCTTTTCAATGCCCCTTTCATTTGCAATCTCCTGGACCTGTTTTTTTTTTTTTTTCCTGTCTGTAATTGCCATCATGTCAATTGTTCTTTCAGGGTGGAGAAATTCAACAGACTTGATTGGGATCATCTCCATGGGTTACAGAAATCTTGTCAGAAAAAGTCTGAAATACCAAATATTAAATATCTTTGGTATAAAGACTATTATAACCAGAGTTTAACTGAAAAGGGCTTGCCTCATTGCAATCATACACAAATGCAAACTCATTTTCTATTGTTTTTTGTTGTAACTGGTTATGGTATCAGGTGACAATCATCAACATATAACGTGCCTTCTCTGAATGAAATATGCAATATAAGTATGCGGAAGATAAAAAAGGAGAACAAAAGTGATTTGACATTCAAAACCTTCTTTATAATGGGTAGATTGCAATGAGAGATGGGGAAATATTGGCTGAATTTATTTATTTATTTATTTATTTATTTATTTATTTATTTATTTATTATTGGACTTATATGCTGCCCTTTCTCCACAAGGACTCGGGGCGGCTCACAGCAATAAACAACAAGTCCAATTAAAATTCAACAATAAAAACTAAAATTCCCATTAAAACCCCATTCAGCCCAGGCCAACTTGGCGAAACAGCCATGTTTTAAGGTCACGGCGGAAGGAGTGAAGGTCGGGGGCTACCCGGAGCTCCAAGGAGAGCTGATTCCAGAGGGTAGATGCACCCACAGAGAAGGCTCACTCCCTAGGGGCCGTCAGCCGACATTGTTTGGCCGACGGGACCCCAAGTAGGCCCTCTCTATGTGAGCGCACGGGGCGATAGGGAGCCGTTGCTGGCCGCAGGTATTGCTCTAATCCTTTACATAATCAGATTGATTTATGGTGTGAATCAACTATGAATATGAACCCAATTATGTGTGGCTTATTTAAGAAATTATTATTATTAAGCAAAAGCCAACAACTGCTATGTTAGATTTTCTTTTTTTCCATTTGCTGAGGAAAATCTCTTCCCCATATTTTTGAGCCTGAATCACTGGCTCAGGGATGACTGGGGAATAGAAGACCATCTCTCTCAAATCTGTCAATAAGTACATAAAATCAATGTCAATGGGAAAAAAACTAACTCTCGCCACTGATTTAGATCTATAGTGGGGGGGAAAACCAAATGAGATTCATCTGTCCTGTTCCAAAGGTGCTTTTTCCAAAAGGCAACTGGACTTTCTTGGGCTTTTTCTTTGAAAATGTTTCATCTTTCATCCAAGAAGCTTCTTCAGTTGTTACTCTTGAAGGTTCTTGGATGAGAAGTACCTTTGGTTCTTGGAAAAAGCATCTTTTGGACCACCATGAGCTGGATGGTTGAGAATCTCTCTTCATAAACATTCGTCTGTTCTCTTGAATATTATGTTGCTCATAGAAAGCAACATGGAAGAAAAATATTCTGAAAAATCAGTAACAAAGGCAAGTTCACACAAATCTGCTACATAAGTCAGGGTTTCGCTAGGCTTAAGAGACTAAATAAAAAGGATGGCCTAAGAGCGTCTGCTCTTTCCCTGTAGCTGATTTTTCCTACCACACAAAATTTACCCACAAATGTTCAAAAGCTGTACTGGAAAAAGGAATTCTGGAAGCAACTTAACAAAAAATAGTCACCTTATGGATTCATATGTCAATAATCATTTTATTTGTTTATTTCTAACCAGGGTGGATAAAAATCAATGATTTTTTTAAAAAAATCAAAAAAGTCAGATTTTTTTATTTAAATCGGATTTTTTTTATTTAAATCGGATTTTTTTAGTTTTATCGAATTTATTTTAATAAAAAACTTTTGGGGTAAAAATCTATCGTAAGATAGTTTTCTATTTAAGATACATAAATAATTTAGTTTATTCAGCATGAAATGGAGCTTAGTTATGTAGCATGAGGCTGTATATTCTGCAACACTGGGACTATCGGTGAGTCAACAGTGGGTCAAAGGAATAGCAGAGATGACAGTTGCTCTTTAAAAATTATGATTTAAATCAACTCGATTTAGAAAGCCTTTTTACTAGTGATTTAAATCATGATTTAAATTGTGATTTAAATCAACTTGATTTAAATCAAATCCACCCTGTTTCTAACTCCTCTAATTTCTTATTATTTCTTTTACTTTTTTTACTTTCCCTTCCTTTCTTTCCTCCCTCAAACAATTTTATCTTTTTCAATCCCAGCTGAATTTACTCCTAGGAAAAAGCCAGAGGTACACAGTTCCCTTAAAAGAAAATGACTCTTATTACACAAAATTCATTTCAGCAAGCTTTTAGCAACCCTGGCTCTCCTCCATTTGTATCTCACTCTTTTCACTGGATAAACACATTGCAACATTGGGTTTAAGTTGACCATGTTTTATGAACCCAGTGAACTGAGCTTAATTAACAGGCCTTGATTTAAAAACTGTAGTTTACTAATCTAGATACAGGCTCATCCCTCCCCTCTCCCAATTTTTTCTCCTTTTCTACTATAGTTTGCTGCCTCCCTTTTCCCAACATTATGGAAAGACAAGGAAGAACTAAGCCAAAATAGTGGGAAACAAATGCAGGAGCTGAAATATATAGAATGTCCCAACTCATTGTTTTCAGCCAGTAACATTCTCAGCAAGCAACCACAACTGATACCAATTGGAACAATGGCTTTCTACTTTCTAATCTTATTTCCCTCTACTTTTCTGATTTATCTCTTGTTCCATATACAGGTTTCCAATCATCCTTATTAACTAGCTGGACGCCCGTGCTTCACTACGAAACTATGTGCTCAGGCTTGATAAATTGACACTTACAGCCTGAAACTTAATGTAGAATGTGTAACTCCGTAGCATCAGAGTGTGTTAATATAATGCAACTGGCAGTTGGAACAGTGGGGAAGGGGGGATAGAATGTCCCAGCCCGCAGCATCCATCGGTATTCATCTGGCTAGCATCCTGTCCAGTGGTGGGTTGCCCCCGGTTCGCTCTGGTTCTATAGAATCGGTAGTAAAACCAGCGGGAGGCCCCACCCACTGACCCTGATGTCATGAAAATGCTTCTGCGCTTGATTAGAAGAGCGTGTGCGGCCCCATTGCGAACCGGTAGTAAAGGTAAGTAGAACCCACCCCTGATCCTATCAATGTGTGAGAGAGTTGAGGGGTGTTTGGAAACTCAAACAGTATTTGCTGTGTGAGCAAGAAAGAGACAGGAAGGAGGCTGGGTGTGGCTTAGCTCAACTGTTCTGTAGTAAAGCTGCTTGCTGCTGTGAAAGTAAAACTGAAACTGAAACTCCTCTGCTTGTGTTTTGCATTTGGAATAGATTTCTTTTCAGGTGAGGAGGGGGAGTCTCCTTAGCATCAGAGCGTGTTAATAATAATATAGGAAATACTAATGCTCTGATGGCCATTTCAAAAAATCCTTTCTTAGTGAGCACCTAGAAGCAAAGAGGAACATACGAGGCAAATTTCAAGTTTGTATAAGGTGACCAGACGTCCCGCTTTTGGCGGGACAGTCCTGCTTTTGAGCAATTTGTCCCGCGTCCCGCGGCGTTTTAAAAAAGTCCCAATTTTTCATTCTGCCTCCTGAGTCCCGGCTGCCTCCTGAGTCCCTGCTGATGGCTAGAGGGAAAAAAAACTGTTTAAACTCTTGCCGCGGGGCTTCAAAGGGCCGACCTACAGCTGATCAGTGTTAAAAAAAATGAGTAGACCCATGCCTGCAAAAATAGAAAAAACAGCCCCTACAGCTTCCGCTAGGTTAATTAGCTGCAAAAAGTTCCTGGAGCAGATTTTTTTCCCCCTAGCTATGCTGAAAACAAAGGCGAAAGCGAAAGTAAAGCTGCAACGTGACAAAATGAGGCAGAGAGAGATTTCTTTCTTTTTCTTTTTCTTTTTCCTCACCAAAAAAGGTAGGTGCAAAACTGCAAACAATGGGAAATTTAGGGCAAAAGAGGAGAGTTCAAGATTTTAAAACACAAAAGAAAAAAAGCTCTATTTAACTAGGGAATTGTAATAATTGAGATACTATTAATAATTGTATATTGTGTTGAAAGCAGAAATGGTTAAGTTGTGGTTTGGAGGAATATATGGGGGAAATTATTTGGTTTATTATTATTGGTAAATATAATTAATTGATTTGTAAGAAATTGGATAGCATGGAAATAATTGGAATATTCATGTTCATATTGATTAATATACAAAAAAGATAGTTATATAACTAATTGATTTATATTAAAATGTTGAATTTGTATTAAACAACTGTATTACATAATTACATAATTAAGCAATGTGAGGATGGATATAAAAATAGATGACAATGGGAAGGGGTATAATATAGAATAGAAGGGAAAAATTGAATTTGATTAAGATTAGAGATGAGGATGAAGGGTAATATTGTTTTTTTAAAAAAATAGATGAGGAATAAATATGGCAAAAAGGAAATATAGAAATTGTAAATTTAATTGAAATGACTAAACGCTGTTTAAATTTGTGAACCAGCCAAATATTCTGTTCAAAGAAAATACATTGTATGTTTGTATGTGTGTTTCTAATTATTGCTATTTATTCATATTTGTTCTCTTTTATTCTTTAAAGTTTAACAATTCATTCTTTATCTTAATATCTTTATATTTGCTTGGGGTTGGCTTTCTTCCCTTTCATCTTTTTTATTGTACAGCAATCTTTCTCCTCAAACCTACCACCTCTCTCTTTTCTTTCCTTCTTACTTTCTCTTCCCCCACCCTCTTTTTCTCCTCCCTACTTCCTCTTCCTTTCTCCTTCTCCTCCTCTCTTCCTCCCTCTCTTACCCTCACTCCTACTCTAATTTCCATTCCTTCATCCCTCTCTATTGCTGTATCCTTTAATGCATATGGACTACTCAGAGGGCTGAAAAAGTTATTTTTGACTGGTCCTCACACTTTTGACCAGTCCTCGAACTTATGACTGTCCTCACATTTTACATTTTTGCCCTATCTTGTCACCATGGTGAAGAGAAGCAGTTGTGAAATGAGTGACATGGTTGTTAAGAATGCTGCACAGGCATAAATGTGAGGATGGTCATAAGTGTGAGGACCAGTCAAAAGTGCGAGGACCTGTCAGAAATGACTTTTTTCAGCCCTCTGGTTAGTCCTTTTGTGCATATGGACTACTCGGAGGGCTGAAAAAGTTATTTTTGACTGGTCCTCGCACTTTTGACCAGTCCTCGAACTTACGACTGTCCTCACATTTTACGTTTTTGCCCTGTCTTGTCACCATGGTGAAGAGAAGCAGTTGTGAAATGAGTGACATGGTTGTTAAGAATGCTGCACGGGCATAAATGTGAGGATGGTCATAAGTGTGAGGACCAGTCAAAAGTGTGAGGACCTGTCAGAAATGACTTTTCAGCCCTCTGAGTAGTCCCTATACACATAGCCATGGCCACCCGGTCACATGACCAGCTAGCCATGCCCACCCAGTCACATGGCCTCCAAGCCACGCCGACACAATAAGCCACGCCCACAATGGTGTCCTTCTTACCAATGTTAAAATCTGTTCACCTTACACTATACACATAGCCATGGCCACCCGGTCACATGACCAGCTAGCCATGCCCACCCAGTCACATGACAAGCTAGCCACACCCACAAAATAAGCCACGCCCACAATGTCCCTCTTTACCAATGCTAAAATCTGGTCACCTTAAGTTTGTAGGTTTTACGGTTCTTGAGATTTCGTGATTAATGCGTGAGTGTTTTTTGCTTTTATATATATAGATACCAGACTAGGACAACAATTATGGTGTTGTTTACCATTTCTACAAATAATTTGGTTCAGATCCTCTGAGGATATATGAAATAGCAGCAACCTTCTTATACTTTAACCTTTCCAGTTGAAACAGCAACAATTGAAGGCAGATAAATTATTAATCCGTTATAGTTTCATTGCATTAAAAAAAGAGAGAAATGCTTGATATTTAAATCACAAATTTCCTCCTGATTTGTTTGCCACTTGCAGAGGTAAAAGATTCGCATGTGTCACCTTTATCCATGTTGTTGTTGTTGTTGTTACAATCTTTTGATTGTGGCCTGTCTGCCACTATCTAGCTATGCGTGGGCTGTTCAGCTAAAACTGGAAAGGGCTATTTCAGTTTCTCTCTGTGTGTTTGTGCATTTCCTATCCCTGTGTCAGCCAAGTGCCCAAAGCCCACCCAGAAGCTACAAGATGAGCTCCAACATAAAGAATTCTGTGCTCATAAGGAGAGAATATTGAGAAGGGCCAAATGAATGTATTAAAAATATACAGAACCAGAACAATCTTGTTTATTTTCAATAGGATATAAAAGACTAAACACCCTCTCTGTATGTCATTCATTTCACAAGTACAAAATGTCACCACCATGATTTCTTAAACAATCTGTCAGTATTATATTGACTCCACATTCATTCTTCTGCCTACTCTTCACCTAATTTGATTCCATCAATGTAGGATTGTTCATGTCATTTGAGTACTGTATTCTGTAATTTCATTAAAAATTCTGGCTGCCTCAATCATCATTCTTATCTCCAGAGCTGAAAATGATAACGATTCCTTCTTTTTAAAGTTCCCCGAGTTTTAGAGTCAGAGAAGAGTATCATTGCTTATATAGCTAAAGTGACAATAATATCATCTATCACAGAGCAATATCCAAAAGCTTCAGAATTTTCTAGGGTTTGTAAAAGGATTTGTGTGTTTGTATGTATGTATGCATGAATGTATATATATGTGTGTATGTGTATCATACACACACGTACACACACACACACACACACACACACACACACATGGATTTATTTTAGAAGGAAAATTCTAAGAAAGAGAAGTTCTCACAACAATGTTCTGAGGACCAAGTATGACTTATGAACAATGCCTGAATATTACAGGGGGGAAAGTTAAAATCAAATGAGAAGAGTAAAAGAGCAAATGGAGCATCTTGACATCACTAGCAGACTTAAATAGGATGGGCTCAGTGGTGGGATCCTGCCGGTTTAACAACCAGTTCGGTGATCGTGCACTTTGCACAGCTGCGCGCACATGCACAGTTTTACAAAAACTTACCTTCTGCATTATTGCTGGGGAGTAACACAGCTGAGGCGTGGCAATCCACTCTGCCACGTGAATCAGATGAGAAGATATAGGTCAGTAAAGCACAGGGGCAGGTGGGCAGGCCCACCTGATCATTGGAGCAAACCGGTTCGCTCCCAGCTGATCGTTGGAGCTACCGATTTGCCTGAACCGGTCTGAACCGGTAGAATCCCACCCCTGGATGGGCTATTTATGGCCAACATGCATCCTCCCATCTCCATTTTTGCTTTGCACCACCAAGTTTACTCCCTAGAATTCAGCAGCAAATTTATCCATTTTTGATGACATGGTGTGTCTCTGTGTGTGTGTGTTTAAGAAAATAAATAAATAAAGGGGTTAAATCTGTACTGTTTTTCTTTAAAACAATAATCAACTTCTATCAACTTTCTGCTGGGGAGGAGGAGGAGAAGAATTGTTTTCAGAAGATAGTTGTCCACTAATAATCTAAAACTACATGTTGTTGCAGACTTCATTTGCCAAGTTATATATTCCAACTATGCATAAAAATAGGAACAGTCAATTAAACAGATTGAATAACTTATGTAGTATAAGAAAAAAGCAGAGAGTTACCACCAAATCTAACTGAAAAATAATGTATTACTGTTACATACCAAAGCAAAATCTGCATTTTTATCTTCCTTTGTAAAGGATTTTCCTAACATCTTTATTCGTCCCATAAATGACTCTGTTTAGAATATCTGTTTCAGTTTTTGTTATTTTCCCCGATGACCCCAAGCTAGTTGCTCAACTAAAAGAAAAGTCCCTTCCTTCTTCCTGCTATTGCAGTAGCTCAGTTTTGCTAATGAACAAAGCCCATCATTTGAATGGCAAGGTTACAAATAATTAACAACCTTTTGCGACCTTGAGTCTGGAGAAAGACCAGAGGCATATTGTGAAGTTAGAGAACAGGGGGAAAAATGTCTGCTTACTCTGGCAAAGAATAAGAGTAGAAATAATCAATGTTGAGAGCATATACTGAATACAAAGATTTCAAGTATTTCTACATTCAGATAAAATTGGGTGGAACATTTATGGACATTATCACACAATAATGCTTTCCTATTAATCCACAGAATGTATTCTGACAGGCATACAAAGATAAGCAACTAAAGACTATTTTAAAAGGGTGAGTCAAGACAATTTAGGGTCAAGATCATCTGATGATGTTGCTATGTAGATAACAAGTTGGGGGTTTTTTTCCCCTTTCTAGGAAAAGAGGTTGTACTCCCTATTGTGTGTCAAGGACAGACATCTGTTTTTCTACCTGTGTCCCATTCTTGTTGATTAATCGCAATAGCAAAAGCACTTAGACTTATATACCTCTTCACAGTGCTTTATATCCCTTTCTAAGTGGTTTACAGAGTCAGCATATTGCCCCCAACAATCTGGGTCCTCATTTTATTACTTGCTACAAGACTTCATACTCTGCAGACATGCATTGCACAAGAGGAGAAGATTGTAAAGATAATGAAGATTTCTGTGTTGCCTTCCATAGAAATTAGTCTATTAAAAAAAGCTGAGAATCTGGCAAAAATGTTTAAAGATAAATCAGCTAAATGTTGAAAATGTCACCAGTTACCAGGCTCATATTACCACATGTGGTGGACATGTCCCGAAGCAAAGAACTATTGGAATAAAATTAAGTTATGGTTGGAGGAAATGATACACCAATGTATGGATTTAAAACCAGAGCTATTCCTATTGGGTAACTTACCAGAGAAAATTAGTAAAGGCAATATATATTTGATTATACATGTAATAACAAGGGCAAGAATTGTTTATACACAAAATTGGAAAGCAGAAAGTATACCATTGGAGGGAGAAGTAATTTAAAAAAAATTAGATTGTGCAGAAATGAACAGATTAACTATGATGATAAAAGAAAGAGAAGATTTAGAATATTTTAAGATATGGAATCAATTTTACTATTGGTTAGAAAAGAGATATAAATAAGATTGAAAAGAGATTGAAAAAAAATGTTGTAACTAGAACATTATAGTAGTGGAAAATTTTTGTAATGGACTTGATGAGAACGAAGATAGAAGAGTTAAAAGAAGAGAAGAAGTTTTTGGAGATAACACCGAAATGTCACATGGAAAAAATGAATGATATATTAAATGTTTGTTTGTCTTAAAAAATAAAAAAAAACTTTTTTAAAAAAAAAAAAGCTCTGCCATTTTTTGGGTAATGCACATATAACTTATGTTCTCATGGATGCGTTTAATTGGTAATTAACTGGCAATGATATATATATTGCCGTCTGTCAGGCAATGTCGGCTGGCGACCCCCCGGGGAAGAGCCTTCTCTGTGGGGGCACCCGCCCTCTGGAATGAGCTACCCCCAGGGATACAACTAATCCCGGACCTCCGGACCTTCCGCCGGGCCCTGAAGACATTTTTATTTCAGCAAGCCGGGCTGGGTTAAAAAATTTTTAATGGGGTGAATTTTATGGGTAAGGGGTTTTAAATTGGAGAAGCCAAAGATAATTTAATTTTGTTTTAATATATTTTAATATTTGTATTGTGTGTTTTTAATTCTGGCTGTTCACCGCCCCGAGTCCTTCGGGAGAGGGGGCGGTATAAAAATTTAATAAATACTAAATACTAAATATATTCAGGATGAGTGAGGGGAATCCACAACACTTCCAGGGAAAAAAAAAAGAAACTCTACCGTTACATCAATAATTGCCCACAAAAATATGACAGGGAATCATAAACAAGACTTCAACTGAGTGAAAAATCTCACTTTTTTTTTTTAAAGAATATAGAATAACAGAGTTGGAAAAGACTTTGGAAGCTTTCTAGTCCAGCCCCTTGCTTAGGCAGGAGACCCTATGCCATTCTGGACAAATGGCTGTCCAATCTCTTCTTAAAAACCTCCAATGAAGGAACACCCACAACTTCTAAATGCAAGCCTTAATTGTTCTTGTTAGGAAATTTCTCCATAGTTCTAGGCTGGATCTCTCCTTGGTAAGTTTGCATTCCTTACTTCTTGTCATGCCCTCAGGAGCTTTGGAGAATAGGTTGACCCACCTCTTCTCTGTGATATCTCCTTAAATATTGGAAGACCGCTACATGTCATCCCTACTTCTTCTCTCGATGACTATCTGTTGTTGTGGGGAATCCTTGTGTTTCTTTTCCATACATTTAAAATTGAATTAAATAGACCATTGCATGCCCTAGCCATTTGGTCCCACTGATCATTCTACCTGCTCAGCTTCACTTGAGTTTCTAAATATTTTTTCTTGCTATTGGGTACTAGTCCATGAAAAATTATAGAAGTTGTTATAGTGAATTTGCTATTCTTAGTACAGAGCATTATGAACACTAACTATAAGATTTTCCATAAAGCGGACATTTGGTCCTCAATATGTTATTGAACTTCATCTCTCTCTGCTTTAGGTTGATGGTTGTCTACATGCAATTAGGTGTCTACTACCCAATATCTTGAAATGTGTGACTGATATTATTGCTCAGTATGCCTTGTATTTTATGAATAACCTGTTAAAGTTTGATCTATAGTATTGAATGGCAACTAGTGATATTCCATTGTTCTATTTTGTGATCTATCTTTTAATAGGGATCTTCCCTCCCTGGAATTGACTTGGATCTATTGATTTTTTTAATTGATTTCACTGGATGGGTAGTACAGTTCACCATTCCTGTCAAATGGGTCAGAACAAATGAAGTCCTGTGATTTGCTGATGGTTCTGCATGGAAGCTGATGATCTCTGGAGGGCTCAGGACAGGGGCTGTTCCTCTGTCCTGGTCCTATTAGATCTCTCAATGACTTTTGATACCATCGACCATGGTATCATGCTGTGCCGGTTGGAGGGGTTAGGGGTGGGGGGCACCGTGTTGCAGTGGTTCTCCTCCTTTCTCTCTGACCTGTCGCAGTTTGTGTTGGCAGGGGGGCAGAGGTCGACCTCGAGGCGCCTTGTGTGGGGGGTGCCACAAGGGTCGGTCCTCTTGCCCCTTCTGTTCAACATTTATTAGAAGCCGCTGGGTGAGATCATCCGTGGTTTCGGGGTGAGGTTCCATCAGTACGCTGATGATACTCAGCTGTACATCTCCACCCCGGACCACCCCAATGATGCCCTTGATGTGATGTCCCGGTGCCTGGAGGCCATGTGGATCTGGATGGGGAGAAATAGGCTCAAGCTCAACCCCTCCAAGACCGAGTGGCTGTGGCTCCCAGGATCCCGATATACTCAGTTGGCCCCGTCACTGACTATCGGGGGCGAGTCATTGGCCCCATGGAGAGGGCTCGCAACTTGGGTGTCCTCCTGGATACACGGCTGTCTTTAGAAGAACATGTGGCCAGGGGGGCTTTTTATCAGGTCCACCTGATTCGCCAGTTGCGTCCTTTTCTGGATCGGGACCCCTTGAGCATGGTCACTCATGCCCTTGTCACTTCCCGCCTGGACTACTGTAATGCTCTCTACATGGGGCTCCCCTTGAAGAGCACCCAGAGGCTCCAAATGGTCCAGAATGTAGCCACGCGGGTGATTGTGGGAATGACGTGGCGCTCCCATGTAACACCTCTCCTGCGCGAGCTGCACTGGCTCCTGGTGGTTGCTCCATGGCTTAGGACCTGAGTATCTACGAGACCGCCTTCTGCCACCGGTAGCCTCCCACCGGCCAGTACGCTCCCACAGAGGGGCTCCTCAGGGTGCCGTCGGTCAAACAATGTTGACTGGCAGCCCCCAGGGGGAGACCCTTCTCTGTGGGGGCACCTGCCCTTTGGAACGAGCTGCCCCCAGAGATATGAAGGATCCCGGATCTACGCACCTTCCGCCATGCCCTCAAAATTTTTCTATTCCAGCAAGCCGGGCTGGCGTAGCTCTTTTAATTGTTTTTAATTCGTTTTTTAAAAAGGGTTTTTTTAAATTAATATGGGCCAAATTTGTTTAATATACTTTTAAATTGTTTTAATTTTTATATTTTTATGTTTTTATTTTTGGCTGTACACCGCCCTGAGTCCTTCGGGAGAAGGGCAGTATATAAATTTAAATAATAGATAAAATAAAATAAAAATAAGCATGATGATTGTCAGGTGATCTGTAGTTGTTCTTGCAATTTTCCTTCATCTTTACAGAACAAAATTAATGGATACAAGTTTGATATCAGAACTTTATTTAATTGACCAAACTAAGTAACAATTTTAATTAGCAATTTTATGATGTTTGTGTGTCTATATTTTTCTTGACTGTACACCGCCTTGAGTCCTACGGGAGAAAGGTGGTATAGAAATATAATAAATAAATAAATAAATAATAAACTTTAGACTCTCTCAGAAAAAGGGAAATGGAAAAGTGTTCCTGGGGGTTTTACCCTGCTAGTCATGACCTCTAAGGGGAGGGGTACTGATTTCCGTTTCTTAAGCCAAGAGCCAGCATTGTCCAGAGATGTTTCCATTATCATGTGACTGGCTGTGACACAAAGAATATGGTGAAACATGGAACACTATTACCTTCCTGCATGCTTAAATATGGTACCTATTCATCTACTTGCATTTACATGCCTTCAAACTGCTAGGTTGTCAGGAGCTGGGACAAGGGTTGCTCACTCCGTCTTGCAGCATTTGGGTCTTGAACTGGCAAGCTGTAGATCTTTAACAGTCTAAGACTCGGTATCCTAACCACTGAACCACTGTGTCCCCGATTACTCTCTCAAAGGGCTTTTATAAAATCCCACAAAATGATCTTAACACATTACAATTGTTTATTGATAAGGCATTAGTAACCTGTCTCATGTGTACTCTCCATTTATAAAACTACCCTCTCTTCTTCTTCTAACCCTCCCATCCCAATTTAAATCCTATTCCAGGCCTCTGATGAAGTGAGCGATGTTTCCCAAAAGTCATGCTCTTTCATAAATTTATTTGTAAAAGGTGCTATCTTCTGATTTTTGGCCAGCATGACTATAATGAATCTGTTTTAACCCTGAGAAATACCACTTTCTAATTTCTTCAACCAGCCTCCCTCTTTTCAGGCCTGCGTTTTAAAACCAGATGGCTCTCTGCAGTTGTGCATCACAGATTTCACTGAAAATTTAAGGCTCCTTTTTATTTGTCTTGATCCTTTTGGCAGCAACTAAACATAACCTTTAAGAAAGAAAAGCTCTGTTAAATCCTCTCTAATCTCCCATCCTTGATTCAAGCATTTGCTCTGAAAACCTTTCAGCCAAGAGGCAGAGCCTTTTTTGTGGTGACTCCTGGATTCAGAGATTGGACAGCTGCTAACATGCCTTTCTTTCTGGCATCACAGTAAGATCATTTTGAGGATAGTTTGCACAGTACTTTTTTAAAGAAAAAGTTTTCTTGTGCTTGATAGCTATCTATATCTATATTTTTTTTAAAGAATCAGTTGTACACAGTGCTTAGAATGAATAAAATTGGATTAAATAAAAGATTAACAAATCTATATGGCTGAATTGGCAAGGCTTCCATTGGTTTAGAATTTAGTTGTTGACGTCTCCTGACTGTTTAAAATTCCTTTATTGGCTGCTGGTTCGCTTGAGAGCACATATAAAAGTGCTATTTTTCTTCCAGTTAAATGGCTTAGGGCCTGATTGTTATCTTATTTTTCTGGCAAGAATTTGGCCACATACTACATTTGTCATTTAAGGTCTTTGAATTCTCCAGATCTTTGCAATTAGGATGGTGAAGCCTGGCACCCACCATCTTAAATTATTTTGGCATGACATTTGATACCTTTCTCTTTTTTATTTGCACATTTATTCTGGTAATGCATTTGACTGATTCTGAATTGATTCTAACTGTTGGATTCCTTTTAAAATGGCTCTGAATTGTTTTTAGAGATCTACTATTTGATACTTTATTGCTGCTGTTTTATGATTTTATGAAGGCTTAGGGATTGAAAAACATGGACAAATATCACTCTTAATGAATGCTATAAACCAATAAGTAAATATTTTCTCCTCTGTCATAATGGGAATTCAGTCAGAAAGCACCTGTGACTACATCAGTTGTGGGATGTAGACCAACAGGTGGTTGATGAATAAACAAGACAATTTTTCCTTCTGATCCTACAAGCACATTCTGCATTTTAAGTGTCTCTCTAACAGATGCAGATACTATGATAATTTTGAAACTTTGCTTTGCTAACTCATTTCTTAGCCAAATGTTCCTGCTCAGATCTGAGCTATTCAGTAATCTGCCCCATTTTAATGAACAAAAGCATACTTTAGGGCCAGCAGCTGAAGATTCCTGGGTTAAATCTGAATGGCCCATTTCCATTATCAGCTTCAATCAAAGCTGGTGGGAGGCATCTGTTTTAGCAGGGCAGAGAAAAGGGGGTATTAGGACTTTGTTGGATAACTGCTTCTCCACTTCCTTGCAGGAGTCCTCTTCAAAATCAGTTGTTGCTGACCAGGAATATACATTTCCTTGTAATGATGTTGCATTTTCAAAAACCTAAAAATATTACAAGGCATTCCAAAAAGCATTCCAAGAAATGCAGCTGCTACAGTTAATCTAAATTGTAAATGGTATAAAATTCAAGATACAGCAGAGCTTTCATCTGATTAAAGAACGCTGGCTAATCAGATTGATTTTAATTAGATTTGCATTTTCATTGGAATAAACAACCATGGGTGGGGGGGGGAGATCATTCTTGCATTCAGAAAGAAAAATGTTTTTTTTTGAAGGGCATCTCTTGCCATGATAAGGTTGCTGTTGGTTTTTTTTTTTGAGAACTTGTATAAAAATACCCATTTAAAAGTTCTATAGGATTCATCAAGGATGGTTTCTTACTGAATGTGAAAATTAAGCAAAATTTAATGAATCAACTAAACATTGCAATCCAAGATATGCAATAACATTTTTATTAGATAATTGCTCTTCATTTGTTTTAGCAGCATGAAGCAATTTTGTTGTTTTTACTATAGTTGGAGGAAAAACTATTGGATCTGGTTTTAATTTCTTCAAGAGATACATGAATAACCAGATGTTGAGTACGATTTTTACTCAGGCTAGGCCCAAAGTCTAGAACTTTAGAAAGTTAGAAATGACTGAGTGATAATGGATCATACTGTATGACAGAAATGAGCAAGGCCCTCTATCACAAAAGGTCAAAAGCCTATTGTTTCTTCAAAAGTGCTCTGTGTAAATCTATTTAAAGTTAGTATGCTTTGTACTGTAGTCCTGTTCATCCTTCGCTTATGAAAATAGTGGTTCTGAAATAGTGGATTTCAGCAGGTTCTGACCAGTTCTGGAGAATCGGTAGTGGAAATTTTGAGTAGTTCGGAGAACCGGTAAATACCACCTCTGACTGGCCCCGCCCCCATCTATTCTCTGCCTCCCGAGTCAGGGAGGAAATGGGGATTTTGCAGTAACCTTCACCTGGAGTGGGGAGAGAATGGAGATTTTACAGTATCCTTCCCCTGCTACGCCCACCAAGCCACCCCCACCAAGCCATGCCACGCCCACCAAGCCACACCCACAGAACCGGTAGTAAAAAAAATTGAATCCCACCATTGTAAATCTGATCTGAACAATATTAAATAACTAGTACGCTGGAATTTGTACACAGTGAGATTTTCTTAGATCTATGGTGATTGTGCATCTTAAAATGGAATCCTTGACCTGCTTGCTCTGGTTATTGAATATATAATTTGAAGAGAGTCAACAAGAAGTTTGTGAGGTGATATCTTAGTAATTCTTAGCTCAGTTTCTCCATCTAACTGTATTTCAGCATGTCACTCTGACTGGAAAAATAATCAGAGGTGAGAACTGCCATGTTTCCATTTGGAAATAACATCGCGTGTCTGTGCCAGAATCTGGCAGGTGGAAATAGCTTTAAGTAAGTTCTCTTCCTTTTTTCCTTATATACTCCACACTCTTTTCTTCATTTGTTTATTGTCTGTGTGGGAATTAGGCGACATCTTTTTTTGTAACCTTATTATCTGCCTAACAACTTGCTATCTTCCTGTTAAAGATAACAACCTCTCAAAGCATGTGGATTGCTTTACTTTTTTATTTTTCTTTCCTCTTTCAATCTGCTACATTTATGCCTGCTCTCTTTTTTCAGATAAGTTTTTAACTATCTGAAGTTTTGACTATGATGCTTCCATTTACAGATTGTGGTTTCAAGAAACCTTTTCTGCCTGACTATTTAGGAGTTTTTTTCCTTGTGATGTTCTGAATATCATTTATTGCATTACTAACATTTCTCTGGAAAAATGGCTTTGCCATTCTGTCTGAAATGCAGTTTGTTTATTTTGTCACGAATCCATGACAATGATAAGTGCAAACTAGCCTTTAAATACTTTGGAACAGAGCCTATCAATCAAAAATAATGCCTTAAGTAGCTCCAACGGGAAACGCCTTTAAACAGCTAGATAACTTCTCTTCCAGTTTTGGCTGCTTCCCTACTTGACTTCTTGTTGTGTTTCTTCGTAGAACAATCACAGATTCCTGGAATCCAAGAATTCCAGTAGCCACTAACACTGCCCTTTGCTAACAAATGGAGATAAAAGGAAGGTGAATACCAGATACTATACAAACAGGCAGAGGTCATTTATGAAATGACCCATCTATTATTTTCTCTTCCTGCATAAAAGGAAGAGACAAAAGATCTTGAAGCTGAACGGCAAAAATATCTTTTTCTCCCCTATTAATCCTGCTAGCAGTTCTTTTTCAAAAGTCAGCAGTGTAATTCAGTGGTGAAATCCAATTTTTTTTACTACTGGTTCTGTGGGCGTGGCTTGGTGGGCGTGGTGTGGTGTGGCTTGGTGGGCATGGCTTGGTGGGCATGGCAGAGGAAGGATACTGCAAAATCCCCATTCCCTCCCCACTCTGGGGCCAGCCTGAGGTGGTATTTGCCGGTTCTCCGAACTACTCAAAAATTTCCCTACTGGTTCTCCAAACTGCTCAAAATTTCCACTACCGGTTGTCCAGAACATGTCAGAACCTGCTGGATTTCACCCCTGGTGTAATCCCATTAAAGATAAATCCTTTTTGATTAGCTAGTTAGCAGCCCCTAGTACTTTGTACCAGCCCCTAGTACCACTTCGGTGGGAGGGTAGCAGTGTTCTGTGCGCCTTTACCTTTCTTTCAGATAACATCAGCTGATCTTGAAAAAACTAAGACAGGTCAAATTTGTTTAGATGGGAGACTATTAAGAAATCTCAAGGCTGCAGGCTAATCTGGTGTTTGGAAGAAAGTGGTATCTAACAAGCCGCTTCCATGCTACTGCCAATTAAACTGCCTGAACCTGTCTACCAAGGAGGTGACCATGACTCCAAGGTCTCTCAAATTGCTGACTGCAGCATGAAAATGTGCTCTGTGGTTTTCTTTTGCTACTCCGACAAAGAAACCCTTAACAGGAGAAGTAAATAAGAGCAAGCTCATCCCCCACAGGTATTTACAGGGTAAATTCCCTCTTCATGGAATATCAAAAGAGCTCATAAAATAAATCAGAACTCTAGGTTTAATAGTCAAGCATAACAGGGACAAAAAGAACTCATAGTCAAAACTTTTTCCCGAAAGCTATTAATAATCAGGATGCTTATTAGATTATTAATAGATGGCAATTGGAAGCTGTGTGCCCTGAGTGCTGTATTGTTGAACATGTCCTGAGTGATAATGTGTTCCTTCTTTTTAAGATGGTATCAAACCAGGATTGGTTGGGGACATCTCAAACTGGCTCCTGTATTGGAACACTATTCCCCAAAGCATTCTTAGCATTTTAAAAATTGCATTGTCAAGAGGGGCCCTGGTTAGATCTTTTCTTCCTGATAGCTAATTTTATATAGTGGAGCTTTCAATCATTGAGCCTTTGATCCTGAGATAAAATTGACTAGGTGGAGGCAGGCTTTTTGTAAAGTTCAGTTTGCTTTGAAATTAAATATCCACAGGAATCGGAGAAAACTCCTCCCCTGGGATAATTTATTAGGACAGTTCCGAATCCACATTTAAAAGGCAGAATGTAATTTAGAGCTGGGTAGCCATGCATGGACCATCTCTTTAAAGACTTCTTAAACCAAATGCATCTTTTCCAGGGATTGTGCGTCAGCTGCAGGGGTCAGCCACCTGAAATAAGGAAAATACAGAGCAGGTATGAAGTATTCCAGACAGGTGCTATGTGTCTGTCTGGATGTAGCCAATGGTGCTTTATCCAACACAGCAGGGTCAAGTAAGGGGGGGAGGGGGATCTGCTAATTATGGCCCTGCAGCAGATTTGATGAATTTTATCCATCATAGAATCTAGACCAGTGTTTTTCAAACTTGACAACTTTAAGATGAGTGGACTCAAAATCTACTCCCTCTTCCCTGTGATATCCTTCCATGTATCAGAAGATTGCTATCATGTCTCTCCTTAGCCTTCTCTTCTTTAAGCTAAGCATACCAAGTTCCTTTAACAACTCTTTGTACAGTTTAATCTTCAAGCCCCTTCAAGACCCTTAGCCCCTTGGTGCTCTTTTCTATACTCTTTTCAGTACTTTAGCAGCCTTTTTATATTGTGGCAAGCTGGACTTGTCATGGTATTCCAGATGTGAAGCAGTACTATCAATTTTCATAGGCAAGTGTTCAGACAGGATACTCTTCATTTCAGTATTCTATCATGTCAGCCCATTATACTTTTCTACACTATTTCCTATTTCAGTTGCATTGTTACACTATTTCATCATTATGATATTATGTGATTTCAAGCTAAAGGGTAAAATAGATCTAATGTAATATCATTGGGACATGGTGGAAAAAACATTGTTCTGTGATTAAGGGCAGGCGGAGAAAGGAATAAGTTTCACATAAAGTCAGAAGTTCTTTGTAATAAAGCTCAGAACAACAATAGCCACAAATTGATTTATTAGTTGAAGCAGAAAAAGTTCTCCAAATGATTCAGGCAAACTCACTCAACTCTACATCCCTCCTTCATCCCACCTACCTGTCAGCCACACTGTTTGTCCAGCTTACTGTTCTTCCAGAAGACTCTTAGACCCATATTCAGAAATACCTGATAGGCATAAAACACCCCCCATACGGCGGTATCTCTCAAGCAACTTGAAAATAGGCTAGAGGTTCCATCCCAGGCACCTTCCCCACATGCTTGTCCAAGTGCTCTACTGCATGTTAAGAAGAGGAAAAAATGGATGTTTTTTCTTCACCTTATGGTGTTACTAGACAAATGGGGGAATAAAGGTAGGATTTACCAGCTATTTAAATTGTCCTGCAGTTTGGTATAGCGATTAATCCCACCAGATTAGAGACCCTGGGACACTGAGTTCTAGTCCTGCTTTAGGTATGAAGCCAGCTGGGTGACACTAGACCAGTCACACCTTCTCAACCCTAGGGGGAAAGCAATGACAAATGACTTCTAAAAAGCCTTGTCAAGAAAACTGCAGGGATTTGTCCGGATAGTTGCCAGGAATCAACATTGACTTGGAGGCACAGGCACACACACACACACACACACACACACACACACACACACACACACAAGCTCTATGAACAGGACCACTTGCAAGTGTAATTTTGACTGTCAGGGCAGCACAGTATATGCCAGCATACTGTTCTGCTGACTCAAGGGCTGAAAGAACGCACACATTAACGGGGCCATAAGAAGGCACTCTGAATCTCGAGATTTAATCTCCCTTGCTTTCTATTTGGAAATACGTGACATACACATGCTAAATACATGAAAGCAAGCCAAACTCAGATGGAACCAATTACTTTTTGAAAGGCATGAATAAGGCTGAGTTCACCCTCAGCTCTGGGTGAATCCATCCATGTGGCTTGCAAATGATTATTTTAGTGCTTTGTGTAATCCTCATCATACCATATATGACTCCTAGTGAAACTGGAGTTAGGCCTTACGATGCAATTTCTGAGGGAATAGGTGGTTAAGAAATTGAATGGATGGATAGATGAGAGAGACAGAGAGAGACAGACAGACAGACAAACAGAGAGAGAGAGAGATCCTATGCAACCATTGAATTTTCACTTTGTTCAGCTATTAACAGAATTGTAGTTCCGAAGATGCTAATGTTGCTGCTGCTGCTGAACAGAAAACAGATTGTCTGTTTGTCAATATGAGCCAAATGCAATAGGTGGACCAAATCCTGCGGGGACAGAAATATGGGGCTTAAATCATAGTCTGGCAGAGTTCACACACTGCAGTAAGCCATGCTATCTTGTGTCTGGTTTTACTTAAGATATTTTCTATGCCCCTTTACACAACCATAAAGAAATAAAGAAGAATCTGTTTTGAAGAATTACCATGTGTCTTTAAAAAAAAAAAAAAATGGGCCTGACATCATTTCAATGTAGGGTTACTGCAGTGAAATTATTATATGCACAGAGATGGAAAGATTTGAGATTATCCACTATTTTTTATTTATTATTTATTATGAAATGTATTTGCCACTCATCTCATATCCAACCTGTGGAGGAATGGCTGGTGAAATTGACATATTTTGCTGAAATGGATAAATTAACTTCTTTGATTAGAGAAATGACTGGAAACTTATGGGAATCAAAATGAAAACATGAGCTTGTCACTTATTACTTTGATGATTAGGATTTTAGAAACAAGAGTATCATGATGTAACTTTGGAGAAAGAGATTGTACTTACAACTGCTGTGAAGAATATGAGAAGTCACTTTTTGTATCTTTTATTTTCTGTTCTTTAGTTTTTTCTTTTCTTGCACTTTTTGCTTTCTCTTTTCCCTTTCTTGTCTTTATTTATTTGTTTTATTTACACCTAAGTGTGCTCTGCTACATGTCAAGAAGAGAAATGGATGGTGTTTCTTACTCACCTTACGGTGTTGCTAGACAAATGGGAAAATAAAGATAGGATTTACCAGCCATTTATCTTAAATTGTCTTGCAGTTTGAGGCAGTGATTAAGGCACCAAGCTAGACACCACCACCCACCAGACAGTGAGTTCTAGTCCTGCCCTAGGTACAAAGGGTGTCTCTAGACCAGCCACACCTTCTCAGCCCCAGGGAGTAGACAATGACAATTTTTAGAAAGCCTTGGCAGGAAATCTGGCTTTCATGCCTAAAATGGACTTGAATTTATAGTCTCTTGCTTTCTAGCCTGATGCCTTAACCACTAGACCAAATTGGCTCTCCGTACTTTAAATTCCTTTTTTTACATTAGTTTGCATTAGATTTTATCTTAAAACTCTTAAAAAGATTTAATAAACATTTATATGTTTAAAAAAAAGAATATAAACATGAGATTGCCAATGGAGAAACAGCTACGTGCATTGCAGCATGAGGCAAGGTTTGCAACATATCACAAAATACATTTCCTCCTTTTGGTCAATCCTTAGATTCAGTGGATTCATCTCGATTATATAAACCACAATGGCTGGCTCAAATATAATGCTAAGCTCAAGTCAAACAAATACCTTACAGTGTGGCATAATATGTGAAATCAGAATGTTTCTGATTGTGCTCCTTGTGGATAGCGCCTTACAGTCAGCACTCATATATGGGCATGCAGAGGACAGAGTTTTCAGAAAAGTAAACTCTTTCTTTATAAAATACATCCTTGGGATGCCTTACTTAATAAGGTCAGGCACACAATTAACAGGGAAGGTTCCAAAAGGAGCTAACGTTAATGTATAAACCAGGATTTTTCAGGCAAGGCTGGAACAGGCCAGAGCCTGTAGGAGAGCCAACTTGCATTCCTAGGCAACAAGCAAGAAATTAAATCAACAGAAATCCAGGCTTGTTGGCACAGAATCGCCCTCCTTTGCATTCCTCTCTCCTTAACTCCCCTTTGGCTCAGTAGTTCTAATCATTGTCCTCCATCCACCTTGCTACCTTTTTTGATTTAGGTCACCTCCAATGCTCCATTTAGCAATAGCACTTAGACTTATGTACCACTTCACAGTGCTTTACACTGTGCCTCTCTTTACAGAGTCATCATAGTGCCCTCAACAATCTGGGTCCTCATTGTACTGACCTCAGAAAGAGTCAGCCTCGAGCCCCGTCAGGATCAAACTCCTCGCTGTGGGCAGAGTTTGCCTGCAATACTGCATTCTAACCACTGAATCACCACTCCATTTCCCCTTCTTCCACCCATGAAATCAAAATGCATTGAATAATCCCGATTTTTTTAAAAAAATGAAGCTGGGTAGCTAAAAGAGCCCATTTTCAGCAAGTTGTTTCCTGCCTTGCTCAGTGCCAAGAGAAAAGTGGTGGAAGGTGACTTTAAATCTCTGTGGATTAATTTTTCCCCCCTTTGCTAGGCCACGGCACATGTACGTGGAACTCCATCTGTGTACGTCACCACTAACCATTCTCTGTACATTCTTTGTAAGGATCAGTACGTGCCATGAATGCTGCTAATGCATCATCCTACTTGGAATCTACAAAGCTGATGAAAGCCAAGCAGGAAAAGAAACAATAAAATCTGGAGCTCAGTGCTTAGAGAATTAAGAATGTTTCCACATATGAAGCTAAATCAGCTAGGAAGTCTTGCTCATTCGCTCACTCTGTGTAGCTGTCTGCATGGCTAAAAGTCTATAGAAAGTGGATTTGTGTGAAATTGAGTGGTTTAATCTCCTTCAGATGTGATCAGTGGTACACAGTAGTTGTTGGAGAGACTTCCTCATATGTGGCATGCACAAGATAGGGGAAGGAAGTTCTAGCCAAAAATCTTGGACTTTGGATTCTCATCCCAGCTGTGAATATAGCCTGATAGCTAAAGCAGGACTGTCTTTGGAGTAAGGAATCCTTGATTCTGTGCTAGATGACAAACAGGGTCTAATGCTTTTTACATTATCCTGTATTGGCTTTCAACTGATTCCATTTCTTCATCTATTAGGTACATTCCCCCATATCTTTAAGGCAAGCTTGCCTATTATAAAGCAGCCAAACCAGATTAACCACAGAGTAATGATCAGATCTGGGATATTTGGAAGATACCTTTCCAGTGCAAGTGTTTTACAATCTGGTGTTTATGACATCAACCCAGTGCTCTCAGGATTGTTATTTACATTTTGCACAGGCTAATGAAACAAAGGTTGAGCTTGGCTCAGTACGTATCTGAAAGAATGCTTCTTTGAGGAAGAATTTCTTACTCATTTATAACATCTTGGAGCAGTGTGGTGGCCTAGTGGTGAAGACATTTGCCTCCCACTCGGAAGGTTGAGAGTTCAATCCTAGGCTGTGGCAGATGTTTCTCTCTCAGTGTGCAAAGAGAACATATCTGCTGTGAGCTCCACATAGTTGTCAAGAAAGCCATCCAGCCACTAAATGCTCAGCTCCATTCAGTCGCTCTGACTCTACTCTCAGTTAAGGGATTACCAGGTCATTTAAAAAAAAACAAACATTTGTTCACTTATAACATTTATGTAGCCATCCATCTTATAGCCAACGCTGGGCAACTCCCAATCAAAAACTGAAAAACATATACAATCATTATAAAAACTAGCAAATTCAACCAGTTAAAATATAAAACATTAAAATAACAAAAACCTGATACAAATCCATGCTAACGTGCCATTATCTAATCTTTTTCCATTCAGTCATCTTGAGACAGGCAGATTTCTAATATGAACCTTCACGAGCCAATTCTGGTTAATGAGTACCTGTGTAAATTTCTCCTCCATGCCATTGCTCAGCTGTGCACACCATGTGATTCTTCCCTGCCATAGTCTTCCAAAGGGCAGGAATGTACTAGAAAATGAATGACGGCTTAATGGGTTCCAGGTTACTTCTGGAAAATTTCAACTTATCCTCCCTCTTTGTCCTCCCTTAATTCCAGAATCTGTAATATGATCCAAGAAGGTAGACCAGAGAAAGATTGTCCAATTAACAGTTTCAAAAGCTGCAGCTTCACTAGAATGTAGGTGCCACTAGTTAACCAGAGCTAATCCCTAATTTTGGGGAATTGCAAATTACTTCCAAGCCTAATTCAAGGAACTGATGGATACCTGTAAAGCTCTTTATGGCTTTGACCCTACCTTGGGCCTAGCTGAGAGAAGATCCTACTGCAGGGTCTTGCTTCTTGAGAAGTCAGATTGACTTCTTTGGGGGGGGGCAGAGTAAAAAGAGGGTAAAAACAGTTCTCTCACACAGAGTTTTTGCAGAGGAAGAATTTTAACGGAGATGTGATAATCTATATATTTTAATGATATAGTATTGCTTTAATATTTTAATATTGCAAAACCATGTAGAATCCGACGAGGAGGTGGCACACAAATGGACTGGCTATGCACCATCAAGTCATTTTGGACTCCTAGTGACCACATAGATTTTTTTCTCCATGAGACATACAAATAAATGCAATGTATCAGTAAAACTACAAGCCTGCACTTCTCCCATTTAATGTATACAATTTTGAACTGCTCAGAAACTGTGGCTACATTATTTTAGACTTCATGCTTTATTCTTATTTCACCCATTTTTTACCATGTCTTTGGTCCCGGTATAAGACTTGGAAGCTAATAGCATAGATTTGAATTGCTTCTTTTAGGCTACAACTAACATAATTATCCAGAAGAAAGTCCCACTGAATTTGGTCATATCTGAATAGACTTCTAAGGACTGTGATAGAGGAAATAAGATAATTTCCTGGATTATTTCATCCCTATGTCTACACTAGGCAATACAGGGAGTCTTGGCTGACCGAAAAACATCAAACATAATTTTCTGGGTAAAACTTGTTTAAGGCAACATCCAGGGGACTAAATGTCAAACCAGGATTCTCATAGTTTATTATCAAAGGATTACCATCAAAGCAGCTCCACCTGCATTATCTTTGTATGTTTTATTTCCATCCATCTCTACATGACTCTGAGGGTGTTGGTTTCCACAGCAAAACTTTCCAGGTGTTTCTATAAATGTGGTTTGCCGATGTACATAGATTGGTATTTTTCAACTCATTGGGCAGAAAAGGAGACTAAAGCTATCTCTTTTTTTGTTGCTGCAACACCACAGAAATAATGACACATAAATATGAGTGGGGAAGCACAATGTGACCTGTGTGACAAGATTTAATTGTACTGTGTAAACATGGTAACCTGCCCATAAAGTGTCTGATCGGATCCACAACAAAGGCTCTGGGTTACAATATTTAAGGCAAGGCTTAAAACAGGTTGGTAGAAAGAGAAGCTCCTCTCTTCACCAGAAGTAGGGAAAACTGCAGGCTGAACAGAGATTTGGTTGGCTCAGCACCAGCCTAGTTATTCATCTAGTCCAGGGGTGAAATCCAGCAGGTTCTGACAGGTTCTGGAGAACCAGTAGCGGAAATTTTGAGCAGTTCGGAGAACTGAAAAATACCACCTCTGGCTGGCCCCAGAGTGGGATGGGAATGGAGATTTTGCAGTATCCTTCCCCTACCATGCCAACCAAGCCACACCATGCCTACCAAGCCACGCCCACAGAACCAGTAGTAAAAAATTTGGATTTCACCACTGATCTAGTCTCAAAGGTGCTTTTTCAAAAGGCAACTTGATTTTGTTTTTTCCTTGGAGACGTTTCGCTTCTCATCCAAGAAGCTTCTTCAGTTCTGACTGAATGGTGGAGGATGGAAGGGTTTATATTCCCTGCAGTCATCTGGTCATTAGCCCTCTTTCTGAGAGTTGTTGAGGCCTCTTGGAGGTTTATTTGTGCCCTCAGGGTCACCTGAACAGTGCAAATGGGTGTAGAACTTCCTTGAAACTCCTTTCAAGTGAAAGGACAAACAAAGTCCAAAGTTGCCTCTTGAAAAAGCACCTTTGGGACAACCATGACCTGGTTGACTGAGAATCTCCATAGACACTTATTTATTTAGTCCATATCCTTTAGTTGCCAGGACCTTATACTCAGGGACTGTATCAATTAAGGGAGTAAAACATCTACCTTTTCTGAAGTGGGCAGACATGGAGAGACTCCGACTGTGGAAAAGTTTTGCATGCTTACTTCAGTCATGATGCAATTACAGTATTTTGGTTCATTACAGATAATTATCACCACATAAATAAACTTCATGGCAATTAAGTTGGCAGTGCTGGATCTTTTCCCCAGAGAAATGAAAAGAAATACAATATCTACCAATTTATTTACTTCTGACTTTTCTTAAGGAATGTGTTTGGGGGAAAAAGGGTGGGGAGAAAGATTCACAGTTCAGCAGAGATGTGTCCAGGAAGTTCAACAGGGTGCCTTTAGCCAAGTCCTTTTGCATTTTCAAGCCACTCTGATCAATCGCTTATTTTCTGTGCAAAAGAACAAATGGACAGAAAGCTGACACTAAAAACATTCAGAAACAAATGGTGCATGTCAGACTCCCACGGAATTCTATTGTGGGTCTCAAAAGTTGTCATTGCTTAACAAAAAGATTTCAAAAGGAAATCTTATAGATTGCTTGAGTAGAATATTATCGGCAAGTTTGAATCAATTCAAATTAAATTAGGGGCAATTTTATCACAGAAACTAAATTAGCATGGGAAAGCTTAGAGGTACTGTACATCTTAGTTTCCTTAAGTGCAATTCTAATCTAAATATAATGAAATAGAAGTAGTAATTATTCAGCATTATTTAAACCTAAGTGTAATTTCTTCTACAGTCTTGTCATTTAAAAAGAAAGGTTGATTTTGGGTACTGAATGGAGGAGCATATATTTGAGAGTAAATTGGGCTTATTATGTAAAAAAATGGTTGTCACAGAGTCAAAATATAAAAAGTCTACATAATAAAGTTAGGGTTCGGAATTCAAAACTTCTTCTCTTTTACTCTTCCTTTCTATCTCTGTCTTTTCCTGGGATACCATTAATACAGTTTTGTCTTTATACTACTATTAAAAATTTACTTACAGTGTTCACACATTGCATTTGTTTGCTTTTGTGATAAGCCTTGGTAATAAACCTTTGATTTGTTGAAGCCTGAAGCAAAATAAGTATTCTGGTGAAATTGTTAAGTGTACAAAGGAATAGTGAAATATTTACCATTTCATGGTTCATGAGTATGATTTCTTTACACTATCCTGGCATTGTGCCTTTTTAGCTGCTCTTGGTTTGTGCTCAGTGGATTGGTTGAAAACTTCAACAGGGGCAGGTACCAGTGGTGGGATTCAAATAATTTAACAACCAGTTCTCTGCCCTAATGGCCAGATGGGTAGGTGTGGCTCGGTGGTCATGTGACTGTGTGGGCGTGGCCAACTCAACGTCACTCAGGTCAGTGGGCGCTTTGCCTTAGCTGTTACAATGTAACAAGGGTTAGCCAGAGAGGCAGTTTCTGTAAGCAGGGCAATAAAGATTAGGCTAGAAACAACACCAGAATATTTCCTTCCTGCCTTCCTTACAGGATTAGCCCTGTGTAAACTGGATAAAAACAAAATAAGATTTCTTCCAACAACCAGTTCTCCGAACTGCTTAGAAAGTTAACAACCGGTTCTCCCGAATAGGTGCGAACTGGCTGAATCCCACCACTGGCAGCTACCCAAAAGCCAGGGTATTCTAAAGGAATCATGTTTCACTGGGCATACATCATACTCGGTTACAATTACAAGCAAGATATTAAAAAGAGATCACAGTCTCAAACTGTCCTGTGCTGCTTGATCTGTTCACTGGTCTCATTTGCACTCTGAGTGTGATTTATGAATTCATTGGGCCACATAAATGAGCCCAGGATACTCTACCTGCCTCACAGTGTTGGTGAAAGGGGGTGCTGTCCCTCAATTTTCTCTGTCCCAAGGAGCATGCCTAAACAGTCTTATAGATCAAGCACAATATGCTTTGTGGAAAATATCTCTCCCTATAAGCGTCTCAGACACAGAGTTCATTTGGATTTGGGTTTGGGGTGTGGTGGTAAGTTAGGTGTAGTGAAATTCTTGAAGGATCTTCTGTTCTCTAAGCCTTGGTCACTACCACAGAGAGCCAGAGCTGTTATCTCTTGGGACATTTTTGTCTTAAAGTATCAAAAAGAGGCAACATCATGTTTTGTCCTTTCAACATTTAGAGGACTGAACCTCATTTTACAGGGAGGCATTCCCATGAAGGTAAATCTCCCATTCACTTGCTCTATCTCCTTCCAGCCAGTCTTATTGGTTCCATATATGCAGAAGAAAACACAGGAGACCACCTCAGATGGGGCTACTTAATCTAAACAATTCTCCAAAACCCAAACCACCAAATGGCCAGAGATTAGGAAGTCTTGGCACTTCCCCCTTCTGGACTAGATGACCTCACTGAGTCCTCTACATAAGGGTGATAAAGTGACTGCTCTAGTTGTCACTTGTCCTGGGACATGCTAGTGCAGAAGGTACCAGAGGTGTTTGAAGGTCACAGAAACACAGGATTGAACTGCTTCATCCATGGTGGTGTGCAGGAAAAAGATCAACAGATTCAGGCACAATCAAAAACTCTTTTGCCTTCAGACCACAATTCTCTCAATCTCCTACCCAGATTCATCTGTTTCTATGAGTCACCACATAGCTTCCATATCTCATACTGATTCCTCTTTTCTCCTTCCAAGGAGTTTATTGGAAAAAATTAAGAAATAGATCCAATATGCTGTCGCAAGAGATGGAACATGTATTATCTTACAAAAATGAATTCATCCAATTTTTCTGAGCCCTCCCCAGCTGTTATTGAAACTTACTTCCTAGGCAAGTTGTCAAAATGAACACCAGGGATAGCTGCTTCCCTTCAATTTAGATGCTGCATTAAACTATACTTAGATTGGTTTGGTTTTGAATTCTTTGTTGCATAGAACAAACCCTACTACTGTGTAGAACAAGAACCTACTACTACAGTTGCAAAGTATGATATATGGCTTAGTACTGGACTTCCAACCGCAGTTGAGCTCACAATTTCTGTTGTTAAGTGAGACATTTGTTAAGTGAGTTTTGCCCCATTTTACGACATTTTTGCCACAGTTAAGTGAATCATTACAGTTGATAAATTAATAAATCTGGTTGTTAAGTTTATCTGGCTTTCCCGTTGACTTTGTTTGTCAAAGGGTTGCAAAAGTTGATCACATGACTGGGGAAACAGCAATGGTCATAAGTATAAACCAGTTGCCAAGCATCTGAATTTTGATCACATGATCATGGGGATTCTGCAAAGGTTGTAACTGTGAAAAACAGTCGTAAGTGACTTCTTTCAAGTGCCGTTGTAACTTTCAACCATCACTAAATGAACTGTTGTAAGACAAGAACTACCTGTATTGTGCCTGAACTCAGCCAGTTTGATTTATTGAAGAAATAATGGTTAAGGAAACAATAATTTAACTTGGGTGAGCCTAGTCATAAGGATTAGAAGGGATTTTAGTCTAGCCTCCTGCTGGTGCAAGGATGTAGTACTGGAGAGAAGCTGCCACCCAGCTTCTCTATCAGTACTGTACTTAAATTTAGTTAACGTATCTGACCCTGCTCCACTTTTAAAAGCTGCACCATCTTCACATTTGAGCACATGCTGCTTTGGGTATAGCTTTAAGGTGAGAAGCATAGTTTAAAACAAGCCAACACATAACTTGTCCTTCCTGTCTTTTAGAGCCAGAACGGGTACCAAGCCTCAGGCTGTGAGAAAAGCCAGTGTGCTGTGGTAATTACAATATAGGATTAGGACTGAAGAGAGCCGAGTTCAAATTCATGTTTAGCCATGGAAACTCATGGGTGGCTTTGCACCGGTCGCTCTCTCTCAGCCCAACTTACCTCTCAGGGCTGCTGTTAAGGCAGTAAAAAGAAGCCACTGCATCCTTAGCCCTCAGAGAAAAGGTGGGATAGAAAACTAACATAAATCCATAAAAAGATCCTTTTTTCCTATCCAGGGAAACATTAAGAGGCAGCATGTGAAGGTCACTCCACAGGTCCTTTTCTAAATTAGGGGACTGGAGACTAAAACATACGAAGAACGGATACAGGAACTGGGCATGGCTAGTCTAGTGAAGAAAAGGACCAGAGGAGACATGATAGCAATGTTCCAATGTTTGAGGCGCTGCCTTAGAGAGGAAGGGGTCAAGCTGTTTTCCAAAGCACCTGTAGACCAGACAAGGAATAATGGATGGAAACTGAACAAGGAGAGATTCAACCTAGAAATGAGGAGGAACTTCATGACAGAACAATCAACTAGTGGAACAGCTTGCCTTCGGAAGTTGTGAGGGCTTCATAACTTGAATCTTTCAAGAAGAGATTGGACTGCCATTTGTCAGAAATGGTGTAGGGTCTCCTGCTTGGGCAGGGGGTTGGACTAGATGACCTATAAGGACCCTTCCAACTCTGTTAATCTGTTATCTTAAAACTGATTGCCGAAATGGGAGTTCAGCTCTCAAGGACTTGCAGCTCGCACTGTTCTGCAGGGCCTGACGCCAATGAAATGCCAAGTTATTCCTATTTATGTTTATTTATAGAGTGAAAAGTCATCTCTCCCTTCACTCCTTCATGTCCCCATCTCTTCCCTGCCAAGGTCACCAAAATGTCTGAGTTACAGCATATCAATATTATGAGAGCCTTCCCTGCACTGGAAGCTCTCCAGATGGGATGTGCTCGACTCATCAGATGGGATGGGCTCGACTCACCAAACCAGGACAGCCACTGGCCACATATAAGCTCACATGTCACTGCAGAGCAAATGATGTAAAATAGAGCAGAGGTCAGTCTGTGAGTTGGCATCCTCTAAGTGCTGCTGATAAGAGATAGAAAGATGGAAAAAGCAAAGCACCAATTTGCCCTGAAGTTGGACAACCCTTGCTATTTTTGGACACAGGATCGGAAAATAGGAAGCTTCAAAGATTTTTGCTTTCAATTCTTTGGAGGGCAGCCAGGCATCTGGAATACAGATGATCAGTATAAGGGAGGGGGAAGGGGGGAAATGAGCAGCTCTCTCTCCACCAATCAACCAGGCCTTGCAATATCTTAAGGAACATTTCTATATCGCTTCAGGTGAGGCTTCAAGATAACATTTGTCCATCTTCTGCATCTGAAAAACTCACATTCTTGCATGAATTGTTTTCTCTATGTGCACCTTGCATGCCTTCCCATCTCCATCTGCATTTATGATGTACCTTTGATGCATATGATGCAGTGGTGGGATTCAAAAATTTTTACTATGGGTTCTGTGGGTGTGGCTTGGTGGGCGTGGCATGGTGGGCATGGCAGGGGAAGGATAATGTAAAATCTCCATTCCCACCCCACCCCAGGGGAAGGATACTGCAAAATCCCCATTTCCTCCCGATCAACTGGGATTCGGGAGGCAGAGAATAGATGAGGGCGTGGCCAGTCAGAGGTAGTATTTACCGGTTCTCCGAACTACTCAAAATTTCCGCTACTGGTTCTCCTGAACTGGTCAGAACCTGCTGAAACCCACCTCTGATATGATGTACCTTTGACACATATTCAAGGAACTAAGAGAAATATACACATTTCTCCTTTATTATGACAACCTTGTAACAAAGGTTAATGCTCATAGAATGGCATGCTCTATTAGCCAAGACTAATAGAACAATATAGTACCATAAAGAAGAAACCCATTTATGCCATTAATCTGTTAACATTTAAGGAGCCACAATATTCTCTATTGTTCTCATTACTTCCTAAGATTTGAATACAAACTTTTCTAAAGCTGGCAATTTCAGAAAAGCCGTGTTGAAACTCTATTTTCTCAGAGAAAGTTGTGTACTGTTAGAATAATTCAAAACATGCCTGTTTATTTAATTTTGCTTGTTTTCATATTATGACCAGCCACTTCTAATGTGCAATTGAATTTACATACCATGCTGAAGCATATCTTCCAAGTTTATTTATTCTGCTTGGGATCATACCAGCAGTCAATTCCTAAAACAAAGTGAAATAAAATGTGTAAATCTAAAAAACGCTCACCAGGAAATTAAGCACACTTAAGTCTATTGTCTTCAAGATTCTTAATTCCACTTAATTCTGTGTTGGATTGTGAGCAATGCTAACTACTACAAAGGTATGCATAGCAGAATATTTTATAGGTCTCAAACTGCAATCACATGGTATTTTAATTGGAAAGTAGGCCTTAAATAAATAGTATTTACCTTTGGGTATGTATTCACAGGATTTGGCTATAAATCTTAAATTTAGACATGACATTTTACAATGTAAAATAATACATATGCCTAACTTGCTATTCCAGAAAGTTCTTCTAGAAACATGTACTACTAAATTCTAAGAAGCAGCTTTCTTTCTGCTATGGTACAGTAACTGCTACTTAACACAAAATGCTTTTAACTTAATTTGTCTGATGCCTTAATTTGTCTATATAGATGTGAAATTATTTCACAGCTCTGCTGGTGCTGGCTGCTTTCTGTTAAATGGATTGGTAACCAGGGCATTTTCTAAGCAACAGTTATTCTGATTTCATGAAGAGACTCCTTATTTTTTTAACCAGCATTGCCTTGTAACAACAATGGCATTCAACTCTTGAAAAGTTCCCAATCAATAACATTAGGTTGCTTGGATTCAGACAAAATGAAACACTTAATTACATACTGCACAGCTAGTTCTGGAATTTACCAACTTGGTGCGTGTTGATGGATATTAATTTACTTAATTTTAAAAGGTTTAAACGAGGTGAGTGAGGATAAGGATATAAATGTTACCCAGTCATGACAACTGCATGCTAAAGAACTGACTATTCTCAAACAGCCTGAACTGATTAACAGAAGAGGGCATATGTCTCTCTCTCTGTGTGTTTGTGTGTAGGCAATTTTTTCCCACATGAAAGAAGCTATGGTGCAACCCACTAAATCATCATATGATTTTGTTTTAACATTTTGAACGATCCAGTCATTGTCTCAGAAAACATGCTCAGCATGTTATGAAAACCCAGCAAATGATGATTGTTTCAGTTCATGAGGGCTAAATGATGGCTTAGTCTGATTTGTGAACTCAGGCTCTACTTCAGTTCTGGGTTTTTTGTCTGGTTTTTGAACCAAGTTTTGCAATGTGCACACACACACAGAACCAATGATATTCCTTATATTTCTGTATCTATATCCACATGCAAACACACTCAGAGATTCAGAAGTATTTGCATACTAATTAAATAAATAGATACATTATTGCAGAGTTGACATGCTCCATGACTGGAAGGCCTACCTGAGGAGAAGAAGGGATGGTCATGCAAGACCTAGAAAAGCTCACTGAAGAAACCCCTTTTGTAGGCATCTTCACAATTGTGTTAAAGAGCTCTCCTCCAGCTCATACTTGCACACTTTGTGCTGCCTCTCATGCCGAATAATGAGATCAGAGACCGGTGCCCTTCTTTATAGTTTGAAGGTTGATTTGTGGCTTCCCCTAGGTGGCTCAATGGCTAAGACACTGAGGCTGTCGATCAGAAAGGTCGGCAGTTCAGCAGTTCGAATCCCTAGTACAGGTCTCCTGCGTGAGCAGAGGGTTGGACTAGATGACCTCCAAGGTCCCTTCCAACTCTGTTACTGTTTACTGTTTCATTTTCCCTTCCAACAAATTTCATCAGCTGGAAGGAAAAAATACCCACCAATTGCATGCCTGAATATAGGATGGGCTGGGGATGGAATAGGATGTGGCAAGATTTTAGGGAGGGCTAGAGTAGCAGCTCAGCCACCTGTCAAACCTTGCTCCTGTTTTGGAGAAGTACTTCAAAAGGAATCTAAATACAGGTAGTCCTTGACTTACAACCATTCATTTAGTGACTGTTCAAAGTCACAACAGGATTGCGGGGGGGGGTGATTTACGACCCATCCTTGCACTTAAGATCATTGTAATATCCCCACAGTCACATTATCAAAATTCAGGGCAACCAGAGTTTATATTTATTACAGTTTCCTGGATCATTTGATTGCCATTTATGACCTTCCCAGGTGACTTCCAAACAACAACGTCAGTGGGGGGGGGGAACAGGGTTCAGTAAATGACCACGTGATTCAATTAACAACTGCAATGATTTGCTTAATAGTGGCAAAATCAGGTGCAACTCATTTAGCAACCACCTTGCTCACCAATTGTTCTGCCCCAGCTACGGACCCCAAAGAACGCAGCACACACAAAGTCTGTACAAACCTTAGTTTACTAAATTAAATCAGTCTTTTTCAAACAAAGGCTGTCAATTAACTTTATTAACAGCCTACAAGAATCCAAAGAATAAATAATCGTAATCTTCTATGGTTGGCAGAATGCCCAGAAGCAATTTGCAGGAAACGGATAAGAGAACTAAGATCAAGACGTGAAGGAGAGTGAATGAAGTTGTTCCCTGCAAATTGCCTCAGTTGTCATCCTTCCTTAAATAGGCTAAGGGAGTGGCCAATTAACCCCAAGCCTTACTCTTGAGGAGACCTCCTCCTGAGGAGCCACTCCTGCCTTTTGGCAGCTCTGTGCGCCCGTGCATCAAGAAGAGGCTCCTCCTCTTCTTCCTCTTCCTCTTCACTTATGGGAGCTTCTGGAGGTTCTGAAGGCCCTGGCTGAATCCCCACCTCTGGCACTACATCTTCTCCAGCCTCCTCATTGTCTGACTTGAGTGCCAGCTGCACAGGCTGCTGGCACAGCACCACACCAGCCTCCTCGCTGTTGGAATCAGCTACTAGCTGCACAGGCCGCTGACGGGCCACAACACCAATGGAAATTCTGGTCTCAATTGTGGTTGTGAGTTGAGGGCTGCCCGTACCAGTTCTACCATATCATTCTACTGCAACAGCACAAAACCCATGTCCAAAAAGAGAATCCATGCAACACATGCTAATCTGAATCTTGATTTTCTGTATGTTGTGTTTGGGAGTAAAGAGTTGGATTTTCCCTCCCCTTCCCAGATTCTATAAAGAATACTTTATAAGGAAACTTCACTGAAGTCTGTAGAGGATCGGCATCAGCAATAGAAACGTGCTCCATGCTGCAGGACTGCACATGAGCAACATCACTTTTTGAACAGTGCCATCCACAATGCCTCCTTGCTTGGAAGAGAGCAATTTGCATTACATAGAAGGCAGGCACAAGCAGTTCAATATTATCTCTGGCTTCAGGATGGCAGTCCGGGCAGGCACAATTTCCTAGTCAGAATAGAACTGGAAGGAACCTTGGACGTCTTCCCCATGCTCAAGCAGGAGGAGACCCTGTTGCATTTCAGACAAGTGGCTTCTCAGTCTCTTCTTAAAAACTTCTAGTGATGATGCACACACAACCTCTGGAGGCAAGCTGTTCCACTGGTTAATTGTTCTCACTTTTAGGAAGTTTCTTCTTAATTCCTTCTCTCATTGATTAGTTTCCATGCATTATTTCTTTGCCCCACAAGCCTTGATGCAATCCTATGTTTGCTTATTTGGGAGTAAACTGAGCTTAATGGGTTTCCCTACTGATTTCCAAAAAAACACTTCTGCTTCTTCCCCTCTGCTTCTGTGGAACCCAGGTGTCTCATCTACCTTCCCCTGGCTCAAAATGTTCACAAATGGCAAGAGACCAGAGGGAAGGAAGCCAGCCTGCGGAAGTCAAAGGGGGTGAACTTTCACTTGGTGGTCTGGGAACAAAATCAAAATGTCATCATGAGATTTTTAGGGGTCACAATAACACACAGTTTGGGAAGGCTTGATAGGAATCAAAGATGGTGGCGATATTGATTTGTTCTTTTGAATCTTAGCAGAGCGTTCCATGAGCAAGTTCAGACAATGTCTCTAACACACACACACACACACACACACACACACACACACAATTGTGCAATTGATTTGCTTTCCAAGCCTCATGTTTAATGCCTGACATTGTCAGATCTGCAATTACTTCAAGATTCCAGTAACATTGCCAGAACAGATAAAACTTTTAAGGAAGTGGTCAAACCAGTAATCCTAATAGGGCCAATCTCAAAATAGTTTGTACCATCCAACTATGATACAAACTGTGGTACAAACAAGTACACTTTAATGAAAGGAGCCTGAGTGGCGTAGGAGGCTAATGCCTCCTACTAAGGCAGCATTTAACATCCAGCTGCCTGCAATTACTGCGAGTTCAATTCTCACCAGGCTCAAGGTTGACTCAGCCTTCCATCCTTTCTAAAGTAGGTTAAATGAGGACCCAGTTTGTGGGGGAAATAAGCTGACTTTGTATAAAATATACAAAAGTATGAAGGCTATTGCTTAACGCATTGTAAGCCGCCCTGAGTCTCTGGAGAAGGGCGGCATATAAAAATAAATAAATAAATAAAAATAAATAAAGTGACATTAAAAAACACAAGACATATTGCTATGTTATCTTCTAACTAGGATTATTTGTTTGTTTGTTTGTTTGTTTATTCATTCATTCATTCATTCATTCATTCATTTTTTTTATTTATGGAATTTACATTGCCGCATATTCGCACATGGTGACTCAAGGCAGCTTACAGAATATAAAACCCCGTATAAAAACAATAAAACTAATAAAATAAGAGTCATATAATAAATTAATAGACTAAAATCACCCCCCACCCCCTGCCCCGGCGACAGCACCTTATTCATCTCCCCTTCTGACAAAAAAACTCAAGAGCAGCGTACAGTATATGCTTCTATTCTTCTCACCACAAGAACCTTGTGACGTAGACCTAACAGGTGGCAGCCGAAGCATGACTTAAAAACACAAATATTCTCTGTCTTGTTTCAGCACTAACCACTCTATTATCCCGGCTCTCTAAAGTTAAGACGTATTCTAAGCTGAAGGCAGGAGCAAAGAGGCTACACGGAGGTGAAGGAAACCACATTTGTTTTAAACCAAAGAACATATTCTTAAAAGACAGCAATTCACTGTTACAAAAGACTCTTTGTTAGTTTTGCTGTGACAAATTAATAAAGCTGCCCCAGTAGAAGATGTTATTAGATGAACTGATATTAAAGAACTGAAACTGATTTGAAAGGATACAATTTAATCCCTTCACCTCTGGTCTGACAAGTTTTTCAGTCTAGACTTTTTAAGAAGGATGTGACAGCATGTTGCAAACATCTCTTTTTCGATCCACATTCAACTTTGACAACAGGGTAGGGGTTTTATCTGTCCCCCACTGGAAAGACTATGAACAAGAGGATAATACATATGTACAGATGGATTAGGAATATCCTCTCGGAAATCTCTCTCTTTTCCCATGATAAACACAGGAGCCCATATGGCTCATTGGTTTCCCAGCAGTCGGGAAAGCCTTGTCTTGTAAAGGCCAGTAAATTAGGCAATTGTATTCTGATAACCAAGCAAAGGAAAGTTACAAGCCTTGCAGGGGAGCACCAGCCAGTAACCTGTTCTGCAGGATGCTGGCGTGGGGTGGGGGTGGGGGTAGGGAAGAAGGACCCCGCTCGTGGGAGAGTGGGAGGAAGAGAGAATGCCTTACAGTAAGCAGCCATGAACTTTCTCAGCACCCTATGCCAAAGACTGAGCCTCTGTTAGCTGAATGCAAGGTCAGAAGGGCCCCAGCATTTGTTCCACCCCCACTGCGCTTACAAAGGAGTCCCAAGAATGGACAATGGAAATCGCAAATACTGGGGTCATAGAGCTTTGAGCAAAAGGAGGCCCTTCTGAGAGTCATATTGCTTGGGTGGGTGCATCATCTTCTTGGCCAGCTGCCAGCCATGGGGAGGGGTACCACAAATGTAAGAAAGGAGGAGGCTGCATTTACAGGGAATGCCAATGTAAAAATAGGTGGGCATCTATCTAAGTTATCGGTCCTACCCTACATTGCAGGTAAAGCTTAAGAATGATGCCAGGCATTGGCAGAGAACATCATGTCACTGCCTACAACTCTCCTTCCCTCTTCAAAACTTTTGGGTATTTGAGGCTTATGTATTACAGGTAGTCCTCGATTTACAACAGTTCATTTAGTGACCATTCAAAGTTTACAATGGCACTGAAAAAATTGATTTATGACAATTTTTCAAAGTTACAACCTTTGCAGCATCCCCACAATCATGTGATCAAAATTCAGATGCTTGGCAACTGGTTCATATTTATGACCGTTGCAGTGTCCCAGAGTCAGGTGATCACTTTTTGCAACCTTCTGATAAGCAAAGTCAATGGGGTAGCCAGATTCATTTAACAATCAGGTTAGTAACTTATCAACTGCAGTGATTCACTTAATAACTGTGGCAAGAGAAAGGTTGTAAAATGGGGACACTTAACAAATGTCTCAGTTAACAACAGAAATTTTGGGCTCAATTGTGATCATAAGTCGAGGACTTTCTGTATTGTGATTTCCCAAAAAATAGAAGAATGCCAGAGCAAGAATCTGCATGCATTCATAAGCCCATGTCCCTTTCCAAGGCCATTTTATAGAATCAATTTAATCTAAGTCTTTTCAGTTGTCAAGCCCTTAAGGTAAACCAGACCAGAAACCCAAAGTGATGAACACTAATACTACTTTTATAATAGCAATAGCACTTAGAGGGCTATTACAGCCCTCTCTAAGCGGTTTACAGAGTCAGCATTTTGCCCCCAACAATCTGGCTCCTCATTTTACTGACCTCGGAAGGATGGAAGGCTGAGTCAACCTTGAGCCTGGTGAGATTCGAACTGCCAAATCGCAGTCAGCTGGCAGTCAGCAGAAGCAGCCTGCAGTACTGCATTCTAACCACTGCACCACCGAGGCTCCTCTGAGACTCATAATATGGTTACAGGCACAGAATCTCACAAGTCAGAATATTCTTTCCTCTACCTTCCCTCTCTTTATCTTCATGAGAACTAGGGAAGGTCAAGCCTGTGATGCTTTCTCAAATTACATTTCCGCTTTGGACTCAAATTGCTGATCATTGTCTCAGTTGAGGTTCTCCCTCCCACACCTTCCCTTCTTCAAGCTAACTCTTAGAGCCCATGACATCAGTATTCCTAGTGGAATAGGACCAGGACACATTGCAACATCACCTGTGACTTGGCTGGAGGAACTTCAAAGTAGCAGCTACCGGTACACTCAATCTTCCCTGCCAGGTAATTCACCAGCTGACTTATTCTTTTTATTCCCAGCCAGCACAGGCTCTGCTAACCTGGATTAATGAGAGAATTAGGGATCTGCATATCTGGAGGGATACACCTTTGAGAACAGCACTGTCCTGAACGGTTTGAGGCTGAGGTAGGTAGGTAGGTAGGTTATTGATTGATTGGTTGGTTGGTTCAATTTATATGCCACCCTTCTCCGGAGACTCAGGGCGGCTTACAATGCATTAAGCAATAGCCTTCATACTTTTGTATATACCTGCTTAGTAGGGCTTTCGCCCCCCCCCCAAGCGGTGTTCTTTTTTATACAAAGTCAGCTTATTGCCCCCACAATCAGGGTCCTCATTTTACCTACCTCGAAAGGATGGAAGGCTGAGTCAACCTTGAGCCTGGTGAGATTCGAACTTGCAGTAATTGCAGGCAACTGGTGCTATTTAACAGCACTTTAGTCTGCTGTGCCACCAAGGTTATGTAGGTTTAATCTTTAGGACCGTTTCCATCTCCAAGCGTGGAGGTTGAGAAACACTGCACTAGGAACTCAGTAAACTTAGCCTAGGTCAGTGTTTCTCAAACTTAGAAACTTTTAAGATGGGTGGATCTCAATTCCCAGCTAGGAATTCTGGGAGTTGACCCCCACAAACCTAATGTTGCCAAGTCTGAAAAACCTTGAACCAGATGCCGCATAAAACTTCACCTACTTCGAAACGCGGGGAAAGAGACTGAACAACTGATCGCGCTATAGGCGGTTCTAACCGCAAATCTAAAGGCAGTCGTTGTGAGGAGAAACGCAGGGAGATTGGGTGGGTGGGGGAAGCTTGATGCGTCGGTATTTCTGCTTCGCCTCGAAGCCCTTCAAATAAACCAGACTAGGAAACCGAAGTAATGGATGCTAATGCTACCTTTATAATATGGTCACAGTAATCTCATAAATTGGAATACTCTTTCTCCCCCGCCCCTCTCTTTTATCTTCATGGAGTTAGTTTTTCCAGTCTGGTTTATCTACCAGACTAGAAAGCCAAACTGGTGAAAATAAAGGGAGGGAGGGAGGGAGGGAGGGAGGAAAAAGTATTTTGTCGCTGAATGTCTAGTGAGATTCTCAGTCATTCAGGTCATGGTTGTCCCAAAGGTGCTTTTTTCAAGAGGCAACTGGACTTTCTGGTTTTACTTTGAAGACGTTTCGCTTCTCATCCAAGAAGAGCTGAAGAAGAGCTGAGGAAGCTTCTTGGATGAGAAGCGAAACGTCTTCATAGAAAAACCAGAAAGTCCAGTTGCCTCTTGAAAAAAACGCAGCCTTGGGATATTTTGTCGCTGGGTAACCGACAAGCGAGAAGCACTTTTCCTCGCTCTCCAGATCCCTGGCAAAACACCCCTTTCTTCAGCCAGAGAGAGAGGGAGGGAGGGAGGGAGGGGAGGGAGAGAGAGATACGGTCTCTTCTCCAGCCAAAAAACAGATTGAAGCCGGCCAGCGCTGCGATCCCAGTTCAAATCCCGGCGCGGTTTGGCTTAAAGGCTTGACAAGTGCAGAGGACGGATCTTTTAGATTCAACCGAGCCTGAAAAGTGGCCTCGGAAGAAAACCCGGACTCCGTTCTCTGGTCCCCGCGCTCCGCTCCGCTCCTCCGCTCCGGCCCCGCGCTCCGCTCCTGCCCTAAGCCTCTGCTGGCTCCCTCCAAGGCTGAGCCCCACCCAGCCAGTCGGCGCTTGACGTCTGCTACTTCGGACCCGCCGCTGAAGCCAGTTCCTCCCCTTTCGCTTTTGCCCGGTTGGAAAAGAGGCAGGCTGAGGCAAGGGTGGGGGGGGCGTGGGGCTGGCAGAAAGGGAGGGAAAGCGGCCAATCCTTCGCGCTTCAGCCTCGCAGCCGGCCGGCCAGCCAGCCAGGCTGAGGAAAGACAACGCCGGGAGTTGGTGGGAACTTTCTCTACTCTCTTCGGATTCCGAAGTGGCGCTGAGCGGCCGGCAGGGCTGGCGGGATCAGGTGGGTTCCACTTCCTTGTCTCTTCGGCCCGTTTGGGAAACGGGATGTTGTGTTGCCAACCAGCGAACCGCGCCGACCTCTGAGTGGGAGCGCAGCGCTGGCCGGCTTCAAACTGTTTCTTGCCTGAAGGAGAGACTCTCTCTCTCTCTCTCCCTCTCTCTCTCTGTGCGTGTCTCTCTCTCTCCCCCCTCTCTCTCACTCCCTCTCTCTCTCTGCGTGTCTCTCTCTCCCCCCTCTCTCTCACTCCCTCCCTCCCTCTCTCTCTCTGTGCGTGTCTCTTTCTCTCTCTTCCTCTCTTCCTCTCCCTCCCTCCCTCTCTCTCTCTGTGCGTGTCTCTCTCTCTCTCTCTTCCTCTCCCTCCCTCTCTCTCTCTCTGTCTTTCTCTCTCCTTGGGCCTGAGGCGAGTGGGGTTTGCCGGGGATCTGGAGAACGAAGAAGAGAGGGAGGGAAAGTGCTCATCACTTGTGTTGGTTGCTCAGCGACAAAATATCCCCCTCTCCCCAAGCCTTAATCCCGGGGACCTGCCTAAAAAAAAACTTTAGGTATATTTGAACTGTAACTCCCAGAATTCCCGAGGAACCTCTATTCCGAGTAGGCACCGCTTTGCCCATCAAAATCTTTGTTCGTGCTATCCCATGTCTGAATAGCAAGGGACCATTTCCCCAGGGTAGAGTTTAGAGTGGGCTCAAAGCAGTTGCTCCCTTGCCTTTGGCAAAGTTGAGGGAGAAACAAGGTGCTGGGAAGAAACCTGGACCGTGGAATATTAAAGGGAAAGGAATGTTAAAACTCACGTGGTTCTTCATCATCTCTCCCTCCCTCACTTCCCCATTTCAGGGCTAGGGGGAAATCTTTCCCATCATAGTTTTTGGGGAGTGAAGGTCCTGGATCTATAAATTAGAGTTCTTAGATGCTGATGGTCCTAGGGAAAGGGTATAATATTCTTGCATGCTGAGGGTGAAGTTGGAAGGCATTCTCCCAGGATAACATATTACTTGTAAATATTTTATTTATTTACTTATTTATTTCACCAAGCATATATTTGATAACAGATACAAGTGTAAACTACAATTACGAATACATGAAATGGATACGAATAAAGCGTGGCAAAAATCCTGGAGGAGCCAATGCTGGGATTGAATGGGTTTGAGATGAGGGGATCTGTCTCTGTAGATCCAGAAAAGGTGGGCCAGGTCATAGGAGTAGAAGAGTTGAAGAGGAGCAGGTGATCCTCTTCCAGGTGATGCTTCATCAACTACTCGCTCCCATGTCTCTGAAGAAGAGATGGGGACGGTAGAGCTGTAATCTGCATTCACTGCTTAGGAATCTTGTTTTTGGAAACCAGATGAATATTCCCAGCCTCAGCATTTCTCTCTGCAAAAGCCACTGAAAGCCAGCCTGAGTGGAAGGAGGCCAGGCCTTTGTGGGACAGGGCATATTATTTTGGGATGGGTTGGGGGTTGGAGGAACATAGTATTTACTTCCTTCCTTTCCTGCTGCATTTAATTTTGTATCTTATGACATAGGGTAAGGTTCTGAGATTTAAAATTGATATGGGCTGACATGCCCGAGTCAATACCAGCTTCTACCGTTATAATAGGTCCCCTGTTTTATTGCTTTCAGGTGTGATTGGTGTCTAGAATTCTGGGAGGAAAGATAGAATCATAGCACTGGCGGGATCTTAAAGGTCATCTAGTTTAACTCACTGTTTGATGCAAAAACACTCAGAACAAAAGCATCTCCAACAGATGACTGGAGAGTCACTACTTGAAGGCTTCCTGAGAAAGAACAGAAGGGGGGAAAACCATCATTTCTTTTTTATGATTAGATCATGCCCATCCTGCCTCTGGTTCACATATATTCAGGTCTTTTAACTTTTGCTCAAGGGACATGTTTCCAATAAATCTGACAGCCTTCACTTCCCTCTCTAATTGTATTCCTATTTCTTTGCATCTTTTTAAAAATAGAATACCGCAAACTAACCACAAGACTCCAGTTGAGATTTGTCTTCTCCATTGGAGACAGATGCAAGTACTCTTTAGAGAGTTGAAAGGCATTTGAAAGAATAAAGATAGGACTTGGACAATTCAAAACAGCTAGTTTTGGACTATCTAGAAACATGAAAAAATGTATGTATGTATGTATGTGTGTGTGTATTTATTTTTCAAACGATCAGATTTGGATTATTCAAACAGCCAGTTTCCTCAATAACATTCTCTTATGTACATATAATATAAGATATATGTATATTGTACCTGGGACGATGTGAACATATGACAGAAATTGAGGTCTTAGCTTCCTGGCATCTGAATATATTAATTCAGTTAAGGCTAACTGGTGTGGTTATGATTTCATTTTTCTTTTGCATTGCAGGTTAAGATTCTTTATATTAGGAGATAGTTAATTCTGTTATTTGGTTTATTATCATGGTGAAATTGAGTCTGCATAAAGGTTTCTTCTTGCATTACTCATACAGGGAGCCACCCATTTGAGTCCAGTTCCTGATGAGTGCATCCAGACAATTTTCTTGGAATAGTAAACAGTATTATCTCAATTTTTCTTTCTTTATTAGATTCTTTTTATCCCACCTTTATTACTTAAGTAACTCATGGTGGCAAATACACCAAATACTCCTATGCTGAAGGGAAACCTAGAATTCACAATCTCTGTTTTAGGATGGTACTGTAAGAAACATAATTTATGTGTTTTAGGAAACTTTTTCAACTGTGCAATCCAGCCTATAGCCCTGAGGTTGGCCCTGTCCATGTATTACCCAAGGCTAAGCTTGCCCAGCTTCCAAAATTGGTCAAGGTCAGCTAGATGCTGCCACCTGCTGAAGTGTAATATAAGGGCTAATATAAACCCATATAAGGGCTTATATGGGCCAGTTCATTGGAGCCACAACCTTTCCCCTGTAAAACAGAGCATTGCCTAATAGAACTTTATGCTTCTCCTTTTCCCATCTGTTTGATCTCCTTCTCCTCTGTAATGAGGAAGGAGGCCCAGCATTCAGGAGTACGCCTTACGTCTGTTCAGCTTGTCACCCAGTCCATGTACAGTAATAAACAGGCTTCCAGCAGTTTTTCTGGCATTGCTTCTTTCTCTGGCAGCACCACGACTGTGAATCTTTATTTTAAAGAAACAGTGCATGTTCCTTTCAAACTGAGCTGGAGGACATTCTCAGTAGCAGCAGTCCTGTCAAGGATTCTGTTATCAGCGGACTCTCAGCCAGTAAGACAACATAGACTTTGTTGGGCTTTTATCCAGAGTGACGTCAGAGTTATCTTTTTGCTTTTTAAAGAAGTGCAGAATCTGCAGAAGAAACCTCAGGGGGAGACAGAGCAGAGTGCCATATGCTCTGAAGGGTGAAGTCCCTGGAGAAAAAATAGCCATTAGATTCAGCAGTCAGATTTTTTTTTAATGCAAATGGAGCCTTTCTAGATAAATGACCCTTCCCTTGAGCTTCCACTTTCTTTCAAAGTCAGTGCAATTTTTTTTCACTTTTTGGGAAAGTGTGATGAAGTCCCAAAGAGTTATTTTAATTTAAAATTTTATACACTACCCTTAAAGCTGAAATCACTATCTATAGTGATAGTGACCAAGGGTGTCAAACTCGATTTCATTGAGGGCCGCATCAGGGTTGTGTTTGACCTCGGGAGTTGGGGACTTGGTGTGGCCAGAGTGGGCATGACCAGCTCAATGTCATTCCTGCCGGGGGTACCTGTGGCGGCCCAAGCACTCTGCCAGCAAAAACAGGCTCCTGAGCTCCGTTTTCGGCTTCCACGGCCTCCTGCAACCCTCTGCCAGTGAAAATGGAGTCAGAAGCTCCATTTTCACTGGCAGAGGGTTGCAGGAGGCCGTGGAAGCCGAAAACAGAGCTCAGGAGCCTGTTTTTGCTGGCAGAAGCACTGCGGGCTAGTCCTTTGCTGTTTCCAGGGCGGCCCTACGGGCCAGATCTAAGTACCCCACAGGCCAGATCCAGCCCCCAGGCCTTGAGTTTCACACCTCTGATCTATACAATATATGAATTACGAATCTACTAAAGCTCATATTTTAGTTTGAAGGGTTCCAGGCAACTCATACATTAAACATATTTTATATATAATGTAAATTATATATATAGCGAAGGCAAAGGCTGAGCCTGGCCTGTCAGAGGCCCCAGAGAAGGCTTTTCAAGAGGAAGAACAACCTCTGAGGGTCCAGCTCTAAGGTTGCCATTTTCATCCTGGAAGAAATCCCTGAGATAATGATGGTGGCGGTGATTTTACCTGATTAATGTTACCACCTTGAATGTTTTGATCCAGCTGATTGTTTCAAATATTAAAGGATGCCTCTCTCAAAAACAGTCCTGTCTAGGGAGGTTTCAATCTTCAGTAACAGTACAGTAACGGAGTTGGAAGGGACCTTGGAGGTCATCTAGTCCAACCCCCTGCTCACACAGGAGACCTATACTAGGGATTCAAACCGCCGAACTGCCGACCTTTCTGATTGACAAGCTCAGTATTTTAGCCACTGAGCCAGGCTAACTGATCGTAAGACCAATCAGAAACGTATCTTCTCCCCAAGCATCTCCCAGCCAAAACCTGATAAAAATCAAGAAAACCAAACCCTCTGAGAATATTGGAACCTGTTTGGACCATGGATTCAATTTCCCTAAATACCTACCGTAACAATATGTTGCAGTCTTCCCTGAGCTGGCACTCTCCAGAGAAGTTGGGCCTGCAAGCCCAACTAGCATGATCAAAGGCTATACTCGAAAGTGATCTTGCTAGACCTTCTGGAGAATGGAGTCTTAATGCTGCTTGCCCTGTCTGGGGAAAGAATGCTATCAATCACATGGCCATTGTCTCCCTTGAGAGGGGAGCTTTAATTTAGAACTCCACTCTCAAGGGAGATAATGGTCATATGGTAATGTTCTTGTCGTGACCTCTAGAGGGCAGTGATGGATGTTAGAAATATGAGCTAGCATCAGTAATTTTGAGCACTGATTATTATAGAAGTATAGTGTCAGAGAAATAGATTGCCATCCTTACGAGAACTACAGCAGTTGAAAATTAAAATTGTCTAAAATTAAATAATCCCCCTGTGAACATGGCATCATTAAAAAGTTTTCACCAAATTGTATCTGATTGTCAGGATTTCTGTATTCATTCTTTGCGATTAAGAATTGCAAATAGTTTGAGAGAAGATTTGTATGCTGCCGTCCCCTTGAGCACTTCCTCACTAGCTCCAGTTTGCTCCCGGTTCATCCCAAACAATTTGATCTGAATTGCAATTGTCTTTGCTTCTCCTAACATCAAAATGACATACTGAGATCACAAAGAGAGCTCTCAGAAGGCCATTGCCCCCCTCCCCTGACTGCCAACGCTTTTGGAGAAACAGATGATGCAAAAAAGGGAAATAAAACCACTACTCTACCGCTCTGCACACCCATGTTATTATGATAAGAAGCTAGGAGATGGATGGTGGTTTGCAAAGAAAAAGAAAGAAAGAAAGAAAAATGTCTAAGCCACCATCACTTTATTGCAGGGGTGTCAAACTCAAGGCCTGGGGGCCAGATCTGGCCCACGGGGTGTTTAGATCTGGCCCACAGGGCTGCCCAGGAAATAGCAAAGGACTGGCCTGTGGTGCCTCTGCCAGTGAAAATGGGCTCCCAAGCTCTATTTTTTGCTACGACGGCCTCCTGCAACCCTCTGCCAGTAAAAACAGAGCTCGGGAGGGCGCGCCAGCCAGCTGGTTTTTGTGTCTCTGCCGCACATGTATGGGGGCGGGGCACATATGGGGGTGCATGCATGTGCGAGGTTGGGGTGCATGTGGGGGGGTGCATGTGCGGGGAGTGGAGTGTATGTGGGGGCCGGGTGCAAGCAGGGGCCATGGGCTCATGCATGGAGGTGGGTACATGCATGGGGCCTGCGCATGCATTGCATTTTGGGGGTTGGGCACGCGCTCACTTCGGACACTCAGTTCGGAAAAGGTTAGCCATCACTGCTTTAGGATGCCTGCCTGTGTATGCACATGCACAGATATCCCATCTGGCATGATTACCAGCAAAGCAGTTCTGGGTCCTCATCGTCCCATCTGTGAAGGCAGCCAGGGACAATTTTCAAACTAGCCCCTGAGCCTTGCAAAGGAAGGGGAAACTTTAATATTTGGAAAGGAGGAGCCAAAGATAATCTTGTTCTAAGAAAAAATAATTTCCCCACAAACTACAATCAGTAGTTCTTAATACTTGTTCTTCCTTCATATTTTTTTCTCGGCAGCAAGCACATCAAGTTTTAATATAGTAGTAAATATCATTTTCCCCTCCTATGTAATCAGAAAGAACCAAGAAAAAGGTGAATTTTGCAACCCTTTACAAACCCGGTAATTGTTAATGGGTTTCTCTGAATTTTGCTATTGTGAGAAGCAACCATGCAGAACAATGGAAACCTTCCCCTTGACCGCTAATAGAGACCTCTTTAGAACTTAATTTATTTTGTGTAAATGTGCGCAAAAGCCACTTGTCTGAATTCTGAGATTCCATCCCCTGCTATTGGCCCATCTTCTTCAAGACTTTCTGAATAGCCATTCAGTTCTTAGTGCCTAAATAAGGATGGCCGTGAAGTTCCTGTTTCACATTTCATAAAAATTTAGAAATTGGTGTTTGCTTATTACATTGAAAAGCTAACTTTGGCACCCAGCAGCAATTCATGCATTTGCATTGTATCCCTGGTTTTCTCAAAGCCTGGTTTGCTTCTCAGCTACAAATTAGTGCATCCAATTGTCAAAGGAAAAGCAACTGCAATTAAGTCTGCTTAAGTAGTGATTTCGAGTACTATAATACATTGGAGGGGAGTGTAGCTGGTAGAGGAAGCTGCCTGCTCCCTTTCCATCTGTAGGGCTTTTCTGAGTTACACTTAGATTGAAAAGGCAAAGCACTATTATCCTGGCTCTAGCAGAGGATAATCCTGATACAATAGTCACATCAGTCTTACTTTCTGCTGAAAGAAAGAAAGAAAGAAAGAAAGAAAGAAAGAAAGAAAGAAAGAAAGAAAGAAAGAAAGAAAAAGAGAGAGAGAAAGAGAAAGAAGAAAGAGAGAGAGAGAGAGAGAGAAGAAAGAAAGAAAGAAAGAGAGAGAGAGAGAGAGAGAGAAGAAAGAAAGAAAGAAAGAAAGAAAGAAAGAAAGAAAGAAAGAAAGAAAGAAAGAAAGAGCGAGCAGAGTTCTTCCTCCCAGGATCAGTTTCTTCTTAATTGATAGCAGACTATATTTTTACTTAAACCTTGTTTTCTTGTCACTGTTTATATGTAACCCAAAGTGGGAAGGCAGAGAGAATAGAATAGAATAGAATAGAATAGAATAGAATAGAATAGAATAGAATAGAATAGAATAGAATAGAATAGAATAGAATAGAATAGAACAACAGAACAGAACAGAACAGAATAGAACAGAACAGAACAAAATAGAATTTTTTATTGGCCAAGTGTGATTGGACACACAAGGAATTTGTCTTGGTACATATGCTCTCAGTGTACATAAAAGAAAAGATACATTCATCAAGAATCATAAGGTACAACACTTAATGATAGTTATAGGGTACAAATAAGCAATCAGGAAACAATATCAATATAAATTGTAAGGATACAAGCAACACAATTACAGTCATACAGTCATAAGTGGAAGGAGATGGGTGGTGGGAACGATGAGAAGATTAATAGTAGTGCAGACTTAGTAAATAGTTTGACAATGTTGAGGGAATTATTTGTTTAGCAGAGTGATGGCATTCGAGAATTTACTGTTCTTGTGTCTAGTTCTGGTATGCAGTGCTCTATAGCGTTGTTTTGAGGCTAGGAGTTGAAACAGTTTATGTCCAGGATATGAGATTTATAAACTCTGCTAGACAGAGGCTTTGAGACTAACATGCTCTGATAATTTCTCTGGGATCTGAAGTCACTGAAAAGTTACAGTACTACTAAGGCACAGCTGGACTCACATGGCTCTGTATGCTCTGCTTTGAGTTTAATTGCTGTGTGGTTCAGAAGGTCTGGAAAAATCCATTTACGAAATTGGCTTATAAATTTATCTGTAAAATTCTCCCCATACTGCTGCCTATCTCTGAATACAACTGTCCCTTCCAGGCACTGCCATAGCGTATACATTTCTGGATGAGTAATAGGAGAGCAGGTCAAAGAAGCAAAGGCATCTGTGTTAGAGGAAGACAAAAAAAGAGTGAAACAATTAGTGGACTGGTTCAGTGCGCTCAGTTTACATGCTGCAATAAGTCATATTATTTTTCTGTTCAATCATATCCGATTGTCGGAGACTGCCTGGACTAGTCCTGTAGTTGTCAAGCTTTTTCAGAAGTGATTTGCTGTTGCCTCTTTCCCAGGGTTGAGAGAAAATGACTAGCCCAGGGTCACCCAGCTGGCTTTGTGCCCAAGGCAGGACTAGAACTCAGGTTTCTAGCCTGATGCCTTCACCAATCTGTCTCTTGATCATATCCTTAATCAAGGACTATTGAATAAATCACATTTTGGAGGGTTCGTATTGCGCTATGGCATCAGACATTGCTTATGACCCTTATGGATAGATCAATGCTCTAAAGCAAACTCAAAGAAACCACATAGCACAACCTAATGCGAGAACCAATCTATGTCTTGAAAAGATTGTGAACAGCTCAGACCCAAACTGGAATAATGAGAAGGGGTACAATTATTTCCTGAGTAGAAAGTTAGCAAAATTAAACAGTGTGGATGGTGGGGGAAGAGTTGGCCTTGTAGGTGAGTGCTGAAGCAGCCACTAACTGCCCACTAATGGGATGCAGTGTCACCAAAATACAGTAGTTAATCTAATGTGAAAGAAGCTTTCATGAATCCTATTTACAACTCACAGACTAGATTAATGCTTTGTTCTAAGCTTGTTATGCAGTTTGTTTGATTCTGGCATCTTGGGTTATGTGAACCCAGTCGTGATATGTGAATTTATCAATGATGGTTTATTGGACAAAAGTTATTAAACAAGCACGGCTTATCTTCTGCTCCTTGAGCCAAGGATATCATGATAAATGGCCTTTTCCACTCGTTCAATAAGTTTTATGTTTATCGAAAGAGATAGAATGTTGTCATCTCTTCCCGTGCTGCATTCTGGGTTGCTGGCATCCTTTGCATTTTCATAAAATAGTGATCCCTTGCTAGATGAAAGGCCAATCCATCCAGTCTTTTCAAAACATCCCAGCTGGTAGTTTAAAAAAAATTATTTGTGATCTTCTGCTCACAATGACTATAAAGAAGGCTGAGGGCTGTCTTTTATTCTGTTGGATAAACCTAACACAATGAATTATCATCTTCAAGAATCTTCTTTCTATTCAAATCAGTGGTGAGATCCTGCTGGTTCTGTCCAGATCGCGCAAACTGGTAGCGGCAACTGTGGGAGGCTCCGCCCACCCGCCCAGACGTAATGCGCAACTACTGTGTGCATGTGTAGAGGTGGCATGCGTGAGTGAAGCGAGCGCATGTGCGTGCTCACATTTGCGAACTGGTAGGGAAGGTAAGTGAATCTCACCTCTGATTCAAATGCTCCTACCTTTTGAAGCCCAAAGTGTAAGTGTTCTAAATCCACGAGAGAGGGCACTTGCTCTGCAATCCTGCATGGCCACATAGCTCACTCTTGCTCAATAAAGGGAGTGTTTCATCAACACCACCATTTTAATAAGTTCTAATAAAGCCTTTATTTGGAGGAGGACTCTTGTCTCCAGTGATCACGTCATACGGCCCATTTGGGCTGCAACTCAAATGTGTTGACTTTGATGAGGATCGCAAAGAATTTGTGAGCCTGGAAAAGGCAGTTTGCATAACAGAGTTGTCAGATTCTGTCTGAACATCTACTCATCCTTATGTGTGAGCATGGATGTGCGTGCACACTTTTGAGTGAGAGTTGACTCCTGGCAATTGTCTGGAGAAGCCCCTGTTTTCTTGGCAGGATTTTTGGAAATGGTTTGCCATTGCATTCTTCCTATAGCTGAGAGAAAATGACTGGCACGAGGTGACCCAGTTGGCTTCATGCTAAATCCAGAACTAGAACTCACATCTCCCAGTTCCAAGCTTGGTACCTGGCTCTCCTACTTCATCAAAGATCACAGAATTCCTGTACTTCTTACATTGCCAAAATGAAAAGGAGAAAGAGAATCAACAATTTTAAAGGAAAAAAATACATATTGGGGAGGGTATATAAGAAAGGGAAAATAAAAGCAGTTTAATAAGGATTGAGCATGCTTTGGGTGCATGGAATGTTGACTACAGATAAGATGAGAAATGAAGTTGAAGAGCGTGGAACAAAATGAAATTCTGACAGATACCTTCCACATGGCAAAATTTATTTACAGGTGTTCACTGTAAGATCAAAGGACACCTTGCATGTTATCCAAAAAGATATCTGCAAAAATCTACAGGGCCTGCAATCAGTTTGCAGGTGCACACATCCTTTTTAACAGATATACATTTTTCTAAAGTTAATCAAGCCATTTAGTGAGGGGAGTGTTAGTCTCTTTTTATTTCTTCGTTCTACATGGCTTAACAAGCTCCCAGAAAAGGCAACTCTGTGTTCACCTGATCTCTTGGCAAGGTTCATTAGTTGAGATTTCCGCCATTGAAGAGATACAAGAAAATCCTCCTGCATTACAGCTGGGTTTACCCGGCATCTCTATAATTGCTAGAGGAAGCTGGCATCATTTAATGGCCAGAGAGGCAAGGAAATAATTGCTGCAGACAAAAGGGCTCAAAGGTGGCCTTCTCAGCATGAAAAGAATGGGCTGGGTGAAGATTCATCCAGGAACAATGCAAAATGGGATTGAAGTAAACAAAGATGTAGGAAGAAAGGAGCTGAATTCATGGTCTTTGCTGGGAGATTGGATGGCAGCGTTTCCTTTGGCACACAGAAAGAAAATTCTGTAGTTGTGCTTTTGGCATCTACACCAAGGAGGGCATTTAATTATGCGACAGATGATAGGTGTTTTGCAACCCCCAGATACTGGGATTACCTAAAAAAAGAGTCAAGAGTCACCTTGGCTATAGATTGCATCCAGATGAGTCATACAGGCAAGCCAAAGTACCAACCATACTGATGTGCTATAACCAACTTTTCAATCAGCACATCGGTTGCTTTCAGAATAGGAGGAGGAGGGAGATGGGTGATTAAGAAATATGCAATATGAATTTGATTAATTTAGAGGCAACAAAGCAAGATAGCAGAAAAGCAGCTACTAATGGAATTGGCATTGCATTTGGGGCAAGGCAGGCATAATTAGACTTTATACATGGAAACCCTACAATTAACACTTTCTGTTCCCATATCAATCTATCATTTGTTCCTCAGTGACCTCACATTTAGCACCCAATAATTTCTTTCAGAGCTCAGGCAAAAGGGTCATTTCAGTGGTGAAATCCAATTTTTTTTTACTACCGGTTGTGTGGGCATGGCTTGGTGGACGTGGTGTGGCTTGGTGGGCATAGCTTGGTGGGGGTGGCAGGGGAAGGATAGTGCAAAATCCCCATTCCCTCCCCACTCCTGGGGGAAGGATAGAGCAAAATCTCCATTCCCACCCACTCTGGGGCCAGCCAGAAGTGATATGTGCCGGTTCTCCAAACTACTCAAAATTTCCGCTACCAGTTCTCCAGAACCTGTCAGAACCTGCTGGATTTCACCCCTGGGTCACTTTCATTTTTCGTCTAATTTACCTGCATATTCATATGACATCATACGCCTTAAGGCAAGATTTAAAAGTGGAAGTGCAACTTCTTTGCCTGCCTTGGACCTCTCATGAGTCTTAATAGATACTGACCAGCACAATATACTTTTGAACCTCCTCCAAAGGTTGATTACAGTTGGAGATATCAACTGTATGGTACCACCAACTCTCATGTGGTGGTGCCTCATCTTCCTAAAATGCGGCAATGGTTTGTGTTTACTGGGAAGGAGAAACTGGACCCTTAAATAATGGAATAAGTTTGGTTCTTTCATCTGTCCAGTTTAATATCTACTGTATATGAAGCCCTGAGAGAGATTATTTATTGGTCAGGGAGAGGTGTCATCAGTATGCAGATGATTCCCCCATTTCTCAGATTTGTATCTCCGCCCTGGTCCTCCTTGGATATGCAGCAGAAGTTTAGATGCAGTGTTGACAATGTCAGGTTGGATAGGGGGAAACAAATCTCAATCCAAGCAAAACAAACTCTCTGTGGATTCTAGGGGCTATGCTCAACTATCACAGATTTTACCCCAACCAATCCTGAAAATATCATAGCAAGTCTCTGGGAGTCCTATGACAGATTTCTGAGGACAGAGGAGATTATCAGGTATTTCCCCCCTCACAACATGATGCAGATATCACCACAATATAGATCTTCAAATGGGCTTTATACTGAGCCTTAGCAAAGTTGGGGGTTCATAAGCTTCAGGTCCTGCTGCTTATCCAAGTCCTGTGGGTGTCAAGTGCCCTAGCAAATTCCATATTCTGCCTAAAAGGGCATCGGCAGAATCACTGGTAAAACCAGACACAAACCCTTCTGTGGCTTCTTGGTATTCAACAGGATCCAGTAACCTTTTCTGATGGACCTCCTAAGAAGTCCACTTCCGCAACAGTGAGGAGATTTTTAGCTACAAATACAACTTAATCAAAGGAAATGGTAAAGGTACAGAACTAGATTGGTTCTGTACCTAGAACTAGATAGGTCTGACTCTGTATGTGGTAAATGTATCCTATTATGTAGATTGCTTATCACAGTACAGGTAGTCCTCGACTTACGACCACAATTGAGCTCAAAATTTCTGTTGCTAAGTGAGACATTTGTTAAGTGAATTTTGCCCCATTTTACAATCTTTCTTGCCACCGTTGTTAAGTGAATCATTACAGCTGTTAAATTAGTGACAGTGTTGTTTGAGTCTGGCTTCCCCATTGACTTTGCTTGTCAGAAGATTGCAAAAGCTGATCACATGACCCTGGGACTCTGTAAGCATCATAGATATGAACCAGTTGCCAAGCATTTGAATTTTGATCATGTGACCACGGGGATATTGCAATGGTCATAAGTGTGAAAAACAGTCATAAGTCACTTTTTTCCAGTGCTGTTGTAACTTTGAACAGTCACTAAATGAACTGTTGCAAGTCAAGGACTACCTGTATGTATATGTAATTTTCTTTCCTATATGGGTGACTATAGGATTTCTTTAGAAGTTTGAGGAAAATATGTAGTGCAGTGGCAACTGCTCTACATTCAGAAGGCTGAAGGACTGAGAAAAAGTTCTACCTCAGGTAATCTTGGAGAGTTGTTGCTAATTAGGATCAGTTAACCGTAGTTATTTGAAAATCAGCTTTGTGCTAAGATGTGATTTGTTATAACTTTGATTTGTAGAAAAAAATGGTCTTGAAAACCATGCTAAATCAGAAATCAGAGATTACAAAACCTTAAGAGCAGAGATTATTTTAAAGAAAACACAAAATCCATTGTCATTTAGTATAATACATGAACCATATGATAGGCTTTCATAATGCTTCATATGTTAATCACATAGTGAAACATACTACACATTCTATAATCACACAGCGATTAACTTGTATCTGAAGAGATGGCACTTTATCCCAAATCTGGGAAAACTGGCTTTTTCCCAACTACGTAGCTCAGTGGTTCTCAAACTTAGTGGTACCACAATCCCCCTAAATTGCTACATGAAATTGTGCAACCCCCACAAATAAATCTAATCATTTCACTTCAGTAAAGATGAGGCAAATAAGTTTTAAATAATTCTATATATTGGAGAGATCTCAGTTTATGTGGCAAGATACAGGGTATAGTTTTTTTTTTTTTAAAAAAAGGCAAGATGTCTATGACAGTGTGATTGACAGTGTCCACCTGTTCTTTAATGTTCGATGGAGCTTTCAGTCCTTCATCATGGCTGCCATCTTTTATCTTTTTGTTTTTTTTAATAGCCCTGCTTTGTGGAAGGCCCACCAGAGGCTTGGCCAGTCAAAGTGAGGAGCAAAGCATAGCAGGAGTTGACAATGTCCTCAGCATGTGGGTGCAGGCAAAGCAGGAGGACTGTCAAAATTGCTTGCCCTTTGCTTGGCCAAGGCCACAGATGGTTCACCAACCAGGGAACCAAGCCCAGAGGGAATGTGAATGGTGCTTCAACTTTGCCTGGGCAAAACACGTTTAAAAAGAATGTGCAACTCCCTCTAAATTTTTCCTGACATCCAATGGGGAGGGTCACTCTCTACAATTGACAGCTGTTCCCATGAGCCTTGACTTTTTGCACAATTCTTCCCCCTCCTCCTTTTCTCCTACTTCTCTTGATTATTTTTCTCTCCTTCCTTCTCTAAACATCTCTCTATTTTGTTTATGGATCTAGACATAATTTCTTTTGCCATGGTAACTATGATGTCTGACTTTAAAATTGCAGCACTGCCTCTGGAGTTAGGTTACTTGGCAGGTTCCTCCTGACTTGACAAAAATGTGACATGAAAATGACCTCTGCTTTTCTAAACAGATCACAAAAACAAGACGTAATAAGCCTGGTTGTTTTAGCAATGGACTAGAATTTTATTTCAAAGTGCAATTCATGATTTTCCTCTAATATAGACCAGGAATCTTCTAAAGTGAAGTGAAAGGCCTTTGAGTGCCTTTGGAATTGAATGGCTGTCGTTTTGACTTTTTTTATGGTACAGTAGTTTTGCTTTTTAATGGTCTTTATGATTTTACTATGTTTTATTTGTAAACTGCTAGTGAAATCCCCCCCATAAATAAATTTATTAGTTCAATTTATATTTTATTTATTTATTAGTTCAATTTATATGCCGCCTTTCTCCGGAGACTCAGGACGGCAACAAATAAACCGTAAACCACCCAGAGACACTTTTTAGAGTGAGCTAGGCAGCATATAAATTTAATAAATAAATGCAATAAAGATATCCTATGGTAAGATGGGTGGCCAATAAATTTTATAAATAAATAGATATATAAATTATTATAGTGATATCCTCCCCTCCATCTTCTTGCTGATCATTTTCTGCTCTTGCATCTAACTCAAAATGTACCCTTGCATGCAAACTGTTCCATTATCCATGCACTTTCTCTTTTTTCTTATTGTTCCTTCTGTAATACCAATGTGGAGATGGTAAACATTCAGAACTGTAACTTTCTTAATTTAACAACAGACACAGGTAATTTTTGCGGGATTTCTATGGAGACTTGTTGGAATCTGAGAGTGAATTCTGAACAGTCTTTGAAGCATTATTAGTTTGTGTCTGATTTACATGAGTAGAAAATACCTGTATTCATAAGCTTTTGTTTCACTTTCACTGCTGGGTTTTCTGACAGAGTGACTTGGAGCAAAGTGGAAAGAGAATCCAGCTCTCCTGTTTGTAAACACTAAACAACACTGTAGTTGAATAATTAATTAGAGTGTCTGGGAATGCTGTAGGTCAGAAACATCTATATGGCAACAGATTTGCCAATCCTATTATACCTGGATAACTTTTTAATATCCTTAGTAATACATATTGCTGTCATGTTAGCATGTAGCTATTACACATTCCATATATTTAATTACAGCTCAGTTATTCCATGTATGTGAATAAAAACATTCCTCAGACCAGCCCACAATAGTTATGATTTTAAAATGTTGGTCTACTTTCTAGAGAATAAACCTGCATGGTTGCAGATTTGCATAATACAGATACCGCAGAAGGATAATTTAGAAAATTGATAATGCAAAATAAGTGCTTTTTAAAATGGCCTTGGCTGTACTTATTTTTTCTGGTCTGCTATGCAAAACAAATAATACTGCCAAATTTTAGCCTGATATATTTATATTTGAAATATTGATTATGTAACCTGACTGTTACCTGGGCAAGCATAGTCTCACTCTTGCTTTTCCATCTTTCAGCCACCTGAAGTTCAGAGTCCAGAAAACAAGAGGCAGCTGCTGCTATGATCCAGACACTGGCCTTCCTTCTGTGGCTAGCTGGGAAAGGGACTACACTTACCACTACCAATCCCCGTGTGAAGCTCTCCTTCCATGGTAAGGATGCAGTAAGAGGTGGGAAGGCAAGAGAGTTTCTCTTGAATGGAAATCAACTTTGGTTCTTTTGAATCTCTTGTGTTCTGATACAATAATACTCTTGTCACCAGAATGGTGTGAATGATGTTAAGGGGAAAGTCTTCTTGAGATGAGCCATGAAAGAGTAAGTGGAGACAGAACTGATCTTTGTGCAAAATGGGATCTGTGTCAGCTACTTAATCTACGTACAGAGGTTTTGCATCTTGTGAAGATTCATTTGCCACTTTCCCTCTGCTCTTCCCTTGGGACACACAAATTGTGTCCCAATTCTTTAGGCTGTAATTAGGGTAAAAAAAAATATATCTGACTGGTGTTTGGACAAGGAAATCTGTTAACAAGAATCTGGAATAACCTTATTCTTGGATTAGTGAAACTGGATGGTATTCCTACCTCTGAGTACCGTGAAGCATGCAGCAACTTTCCTTAACTGAATGGCATGATCTCTCAAGGGAATTGAGGTCTCACTCAGGTGTGAGAACTATGAATTGCTGGATGAGAAGAAATGTCCATATGGGAGGTGGAAGAGGACCTTACATGGGAAGAAGTGAGGACAGATGAGCTTTTTGAAGGTGAAGCAATCGTTCTAAGAAAGCACTTGTCCTATTTCAGGAGTTTGGAGGACATTCCTCAGTTTTATTCCAGAAACTTTATGTTGTTGTTGTTTTTAAGTTGACCCAAAGTCAGGTTAGATTGGCCAATCTGGCATTGCACTTTTCAAAGGGCAGCACTTGTTTCCTTCTGGTCCTTTAGTTGGGTCTCAGACAAATCAGAGCTGCTGGATGGCTTTGGCATCCCATTTAATCTACTTCAATCCAAACTGAAGTAGGTTAAACCAGAGGCCATAGGCTGATGGAGTAAACTGGACTAAACTCTCTCATGGGGTTATTGGAAGGAAAAACTACACTGCTGCGTAGCAGTGTATGCAGCCTTCTTGCTCCTGGAAAAAAAAAAGTGGGATATAAATTTAATGAAATAAATAAGTTGGTGCAGCTGATCCGGCTGTGACTTTTCCATCATCCCTTGCAGTTGAGATCACCAACAGCTCATTAGCGGGTGGACTGCTCCCCTGCCAGTCATTTTCTTTCACTTCCTTACAATGGCTTATTTGTTCCTGCTGCTGACAGCAGATTAGGCTCTGGGTGTAAAGAAAGAGTCCTTTCTCTGAGCAGATGCCTGTTGTGCTGGCAGATTAATGTCACGCTGGTTGAGACTGGTAGCCTATTAAAGTTGGTGGGACCAATCAAAGAACGGGCTGAAAAGAGGGGTGTTAGGGTGGGATTTGATACAGGCAGAAATTGGATTTGGGGTGGGGGGCAATCAGATTATAATAACAGTTTCCCCCACAGCCAGCTCTCTGCCAATGGCTTGAATGGCTCTAGGTTGGAGCAGGTTAATCACAAACTGCTGAGTTGTGTATGTGAGATGAATCTTGGATTCAGACATGCCATTACTTGCATTTTTCAACACACACACACACACAGAGAGAGAGAGAGAGAGATCCCTTACGTCCAAGGCAGTGCTCAGTGCAAAAAAAAGGGGGGGGGATTTTTCTGACATCCAACTCGAGACAATGTTTGTTGGGGTGTTGGGTAAACAAGATAAGCTGGTGTGCTTGCTTGTTTCACACGGAAGACATAGTTTCCAGGCTAGTAAGCAACAGGTCATTTTAAATGTGCAGAAATCCCTATAAATGGGTGGAACAGGTAAGCCATTTGTGTTTGTCAGAAAGGAGACAGGTTTAAAGGCTATCTTCCTAACATCTTTACAGCCCAAGGGCCTTTAGCAGTTCAGACTAAAGGACTTTTCCATTTAGATGCTTATGATTGCTGGGTTGAATGCAGCAAAGTGACAGGAATGTTCAAGCATTTAATGATAATCTAAGACATGAGTAGTGTGGGGGGAGAAGCCCAGAGGAGTCAATAGGGCTCAGAGACCAGATGATGGCATTGACTTAACCAAGGGTAATATTTATCTGTAGAGGCTTGGATGCAGAAAAGCCTTTTGATAAAATATATTGGAAATAGTAATTTTGTTCATCTGCATTTTTTTTTTGTAAGGGATTCTTACAAAAGGGATGCGTACCTTTCGCCGCGCCCTGAAGACTCTTTTATTCCAACAAGCCGGGCTGGCCTAATATGAATTTTTAAATTGGGTGTTTGTTAGTTTTTAATTTCGTGGGCCAAATTTTATATATTTGTTTTTTTAAATTGTTCTTAAATTTTGTGGTTTATATGTGTTTTAATATGGCTGTACACCGCCCTGAGTCTTTTGGGAGAAGGGCGGTATAGAAGTTCAATAAAATCTAAAAATCTAAAATCTAAATTCTGAAAGTGTATTATTTATTTCCAAAAATATCAGAGCTAATGGGAATTTTAGCAGAGAATAAAGCAGGCTGTCCTTTCTCAGTTTTACTGTTTGGTTTGCATTTGGAAACTTAAGCTTGTGCAATTTGGCAGTGAGGAGAAGTCAGTTTGTCCTTTTCAGGAAAGGAGAACATAAAGTACTGTACAATAGAATAGAGTACTCAAATGATCAGGTAGATTTAGGGATAGAGTTCAGATTAAGGTTACATCTTCGTTGACAAACCTCAATCTTCCATATCAATTAATTGATGGTTTTTGAGACTTTTTGATACAATATTAACTGATTTGAAATGGAACTGAAGTTTTGGAGGACCTCTCTGGACAGTTTTGAGATGGTCATAGAATAGCAAACTTGAGCATCCAATACATGAATGGCAATACAGAACCATTTGGGAACATCTTTGTCCCAGTTCCATAGATTTAAAATTATAAATAAAACTCATGTCTGTTAGACACCACTGCATATTTTCAGAAGAAACGGTTGGAAATGTGATTCTCAAAATACATAGCTGGTTAATTTGATGTAGTTTTGTATCATAATTATGAATTATAGTCCAATGATTTAAATGATAATAAGAAATGGATACTGCAGGTGTTGATGATTTCAAAGAAATAAACAAACAAATAAATGATATAATTTGTTACAAGTCATTCCATTCTCAGTTATTACAGCAGTCAGAAGAACTTATATATCTTTCTACATTTGAACAAACATTTTACCACCAAAAGTCCTGATTGGAGGATTGTTTTGAAATGTGAACTGCATTCACTACTTTATATGTTCAACTTTGCATTTTTTCCTATTTCTATATTAACTGACTTAATTTTAATAATTTGATTCTGTAATAAGGTCCATGGGTGTCTCTCTGAGTGTAAAAATGTCTTGCTTGGGGCACAAGAGATGTAACACTGTTAAATAATTGTTTTCTCTCTTCGGCATACAGTAAAATGTCATTTTAAAGTTTCACCCTTATAGCTTTGTCTGGGAAAAGAAATCACTTAGTTCCGTTCAGTCACTGTATTTGTATGCATAGTTTCATTCTGGTATGGGCACATCACAGTATAGCCATCCACTCATTTTCTTAAGTCTGTTTTTATCTTTGAAGAAATCATTTCTTATTATTCCACATGGACCCAATGGACAAGCAGCAGAGTGGCACTGCTACATTTTTCATAAGTCATGAGCATGATTACCAGAACCATTAATACAAAATTATTTACCAAAAGAATAATGCACATAGGGAGCTAGTCACCTACAACAGTCTGCAGCAAATATGACTTCCTTATCCCTGCATACAAGGTATACAAATAGCCTTAAAAGAAAAAGCATTAAACCATCAATGTTTTGTTCTTTTCATTTATTTAGCTTGCATCACACTTGGTTGGCTATATCTGATTCTATTCATTCTGGCCTGCAGAACATAAATAGAATTGTACGTTTTTGTAGTTGTGTAACAGGCCATCTTCCATTTTCTTTCCAGACCTGAAGATGCGACATGGGCTGCGCACCTATGAGTTGGAACGCTCTTGTTGCTACGATGCGCTGCTCCTGGATGAAGAGAGGGGCCGGCTTTTTGTGGGAGGGAAAAACTACATGGCATCCTTGAGCCTGGACAACATTAGCAAGCATGACAAGAAGGTAAGAAGCCTATGAACTGCACGGACCTGTACCTCAACCAGTGGTGTGTTCCAACCGGCTTTATTACCGGTTCTCTTCGTGCATGCGCTTCGCACATGATCGCTTCACACAAGCGTGCTAGTTATCTGCCCAGCTGAGGTGCGGCAATCCACTCTGCTGCACCTATCAGCTGGGCTAAAAAAGAAGAAATAAAGGTAGGAATAATGCCCAGCTCCCGGACAAAGAAAACCGGTTCGGTGACGTCACATTGTCACTGCTACTGGTTCGGCTGAACCGGGCTGAACCAGGAAGAACCCACCACTGACCTCAACCTGGCTCCTCCAGGGATTACAGTTCTGCCATCCCCATCAGTACAACCAATGGCTGTGTTGCCCTGGAAAGACACAATGTAATTGTTACCCTACCCAAATATTCCTTCCCCTCCCTTTTGTTAAAGAGGGAATGGCTATTCCACAAAAGTGGAGGATATTTGTCCCAGTTTATACAGGTCCCACTATCCGTGAGAGGGGCAGCAAATAAATGTGATAAATAAAATCTATTTGGAGATTACCCAGGACCGACTACATGCTATAAACTGCTTGGGTTTGAGAATTTGGTGGGATACAACTGTTTTATTAAGAATAAAGAACAATATTATTCAGACATTTTAAAATGTTTGTTCTCCAATGGCCTGCTCTGGTCTGCAATTTATCGCAGCTTCTCTTCCCTGAAGAAGGAGACATTCTCCTCATCATGAGAATGAGCCTCACAAAATGTCTCTGGGAAGGTTTTCTGCTTAATGAAATGGGATGGAGGTGGGGGGCAGAGTGTGCTGATATTCTCTATCCTGGACTATCGGTGGAAACTGCATTCTGGCCCAGCAGGAGAAAAGCTTTGAGGACACAATACAGCCAAACCACCTTTGACCCCTTTCTCCTGAAGCACCAGTTTTCTGTGGCAGCACTTCAGTTTGGGGAAATCTCTGCTTCGAGAGATTAGTTCATTCACTGCTCAGTTTCTGCACATTTGCTATTTAATTTTTAAAAATAAGAACTGAGGCTTTTATTGCTTTTTGTCAGATTCTTTTTGCAGTGGCTTTATACCTATTGTCAAGCACTTTTTTGTTTTCACAAAGAGTTAATGTCTGAAGGATAGCCAATGGATTGCTTGATTGTGTGCTTGCTTGCTTGTTTGCTAAACAAATACCCAACTAACACACAGTGGCTTTTAAATGTAAAACTCAATAAAATTAATTTGGGTGAGCTGCACTATGCAAAGCATTCATGACGATCTCAGCCTTGCAGTCCATCAGTCCACCCTTACTTTTACAGCGTTCTGCCTCCCTTCCTGATAGCACTAGGACATAAACAGCAGAGAAATTGTGGGTCCGGACTAAGGGAAAACACCAGCATTCCAATGAATAGCTTTTAGTACCAGGGCTTTAGTAGTATTTGACAATGCTGTGATGAATGACTGGACTGGAAGATCACCCCCCCACACACCTTGGTGTGGCATTGGTTGGTTTTGCTATTAATTTCCTCCATCTTTGCTCTCACAGATTTATTGGTCTGCACCTGTGGAATGGAGGGAGGAATGCAACTGGGCAGGCAAAGATATCAATGTAAGTGACCATTGGTGGGGGAGATATTAATTAAGCTATATATGCCATTGGTTCTTATTTTATTGTTGCTTTATTTTAATTTAATGTTTTACTGTTCTTACTTCTTTGTATCATCATCATTTTTTTGTAATTTGTATTTTCTCATACCTGCTCTTTGACCATAAATAAAGGCATACACCCAAACAAGCATCCAAGGCATAAAGTGAAAGGGCTAAGAAGCACTAGGAGATGTGATGCGAATCAGATGCTTCCAGAGTGAATGAACAGAGACCCAGAAATATTTTCATTGTATTAATGGGCTCTAAGTTAAGTTAACTTGAGCTTGGATGGTCCTGATTTGTCCAAGACCTTTCATTGTTGTAGATGCCATTGAGCATCTTATAGAAGTGAAGTTTGTTACCTGTAAAATGTTTTCTCTCTTCCCAGTCTGTCAACCGGTAGTATTCTGCCCTAACCCCCTGTGAGACCCCATAAGGGCTGGAAGGGTCACTTAGAGGGACTGGTTTGTGCACTTAGAGATTCTTCTTTTGCTTTGACCCATCCTGACCTTCCAGGAGATAAGAAAAAGGTTCCCAGCATTTTGTCAGGAGTGGAGATGAACCAGGACACCTTCAGATTTATGCCTTGATAAATGTCAGGCTCAGCAAGAAGGGGCTCAACACCCTGGTTATAACTCATAGAGGTTGTCCAAAAAAGGAGCCACATGAAGTCAAGTCTACAAAAAGAAGCTGAGTGAGATGGGGTTTCTTCAGATCAGGTTCATCCCCCCCTCCAAATAAATACATAATATATAGTTCAGTAAAACATATAGTAAATTTGCCCATCCAATAAGATCTCAGCCCTGAAATGCCCTTTAAAAATATTTTATCTCCTTATGGAAGATCAGCAGGAAGGGTTACCAGCATGAGCGTTGTGTATCATAAAATGCAGTGGTGGGATTCAAATAATTTAACAACCGGTTCTCTGCCCTAATTATTTCTTCCGACAAACAGTTCATTAAACTGCTCAGAAAGTTAACAACCGGTTCTCCCGAAGTGGTGCGAACTGGCTGAATCCCACCACTGATAAAATGGGAATCTTTACAGAAAAAAATCACCTCTGAGCCCACAGGAGCAGACTGTCTCTGGGGCACCCTGTGGTCAAGCCTCAGAGGGGTGCCTCCCTCAGGCTTGAAAATTCAACTTGAAAGCTTATTGATAGCCCGTGCAGCGGAGTGCACCAGAGAATTATTATTTCTTACTTATTTTTATAGATGTTAGTCACTTAACTTTTAGTAACACTAACATCCTTGCTGCTCTGTTGTTACGAACTGGAGCCTTTTTGCCACCTTTAAGGGCAAATTATTTCAGAATAATCTAAATAGTGAGGTAATAAGGGCATGAGTAAGAGAGATGTAGGACCTAAAAAATTCAAGATCAAGATTGTGGATAAGTTCAGGTGCTTGTAATGTTGGGACCTGAACTGCTAGAATCCATTGAACTGATGGGATTGGCAGGGAAAATATATGGTTCATGTTCCCAATAGTTGGCTTCCCTAATTCCTAAAATGGCTGCTGAAAAAGAGAGACCAACTTTCCCCCATTGCTGTTTCTTAGCTTTGATTGAAGTGCTGGGACATTTTCTCTGTTTGAACACTACGGCATGGCATGCTGCGGTGAACTCTGATGGCCCTTTGGCCAAGCAGGCAACTGTGATGTGGTCATGATAGCTTCATAGGCATAGTTAAATACTTGCGTATTGAGCAACAGCAAAATCAAGCAAGACTGACTCCAGGGGAATGTATGAAGCATCAACAATGCAGTTTCTGGCTTCTCATAATACACATGGCCTAAATTAAAAGGGCTAGGTCATTGGTAGTTTATGATATTATGGAAAGTCAGCCATATCTTAGCATCCTATAGGAAGTAAGACATCCTGTTATGTCACAATGTGGTTTATTTGATTGGGCATGTCATGTTATGCAACCAGAGTAATTGCATTTTGCTAACATGTATTTAGGATTTAGTGTATTGTATAATGGCAGTGGTCTTACTGTGAATAAAGCAAAGAAGGAATACGGTCCATTTAGTACAGTGGAGTACAAATATCAACAATAGATCAGTAGCTTCAAACAGGGCCTTTACAATTGTCCCCAGTGGGACTAAATCAAAGACTTTTTGCCTATGATACAAGTGGTGTTCTACCATTGAGTTACAACTTTTATTCTGCATCAAGGAAACAGACCTAGAAACAAAATCCCAGTAAGGAGGAGATTGGAGTAAAGACAGCTGGGCATAGGGCCAACACAAGTGTTGTCCCAAGTCATATTATTCCTGCTTAAAACTCAAATGAGTTGCCATGGCACCATTCCAAAACACAACAGAAAGGACATGTGGTGCAGGAACATCTCTTTCTGCTCCTGCTTTTGCTCGATTCATTGGCAGAGCAGAAAAGTCAGAGCAGCCATGAGTCACTTCTCTTCCATAGGTTTCATTCCAGATAGAAATCCAACTAATCCTGCTGGAGAGATCGCTTTTCTGCTCCACTGAGCCCAGTAGATAGCAGGGAGGCTTGGGGGTGGGGGGCAGATGGCCAGAAAATGAGACTGCTATTGATGGAGGAGAGGTGCCTCTTTCTGTGCTGGAATCCCACCCCCTAACCCCAATAGCTCTCCATAGTTAATCTGTTTGGTCATCCTGCAAAAGGAGTCGGGGTTATTTGTCTTCTTGGGCTACTCAAAAGTGATGACAGGATGTGACAACCTCAGACCTGTTTACTTAAAATCTCCACAGTAGGTTGTGGAGACAAATGGTTGAGATCCATCTGTGTGTGTTTGTGTATAAGAAAGAGACAGAAAGAGAAAAAGAATGAGAGATTTTTAGCATGTCCCCTGTTGTAATTAATTAGTACATTTAAGTTTTGACAGCCATGCCATTTTAGACAAAGCAAACACTTCCCTGCTGTGTCCTGTTCAGAGGAATATGCTTCCTAATCAATGATGGTTCTGTATTAGAACATCACACATATAAAGGGGACGATCCTACCAAATGGCTTTTCTTCCAATTAAAAACAGTAGCCCAGTTTGCCTCTGTTCTGCCATGAGAATGGAAGTAACTCACAGAGCCATTCTGTTTTGTTATGGGGATGATTCAGAAGCAGAACATTTATCACAGAACAGAGCAAAACTCCCAATCCCCAGTATGATTAACTAAGGAATATGAGCGCTGTTCCCTGTGTACAGATTTATTCACAGTTTTGAAACCATTTTGAAAGAGATGGAGAAAAGACCTGGTCTGTGTAAAACTTCGCTTTCTTTATGACTGAAGTTTGCTTGAATTCAGTGCTAACATCACAAACTAGATGAAGTATTACCAAAGTATTAGCTACAAGATCTGACTATGGCTCTCAGGTTGATATCAATTAAGAGAGGAAATTAATTTGATTTAAGCAACTAGATTCAAGGTCCAGAAGCATTCGATGAGAGGAAAAGAAGAACTGTTAAGATGAGAAGTAACAGTCCTGACATACTGACATGTATTTTGCAGTGGAAGTGATAATGTGATCCAGAACAGCCATGGTCTTGCTCTTGATTAGATCATGCTCATGGCTGCTGGTTAGTTAATGCTATGTGGTTTCCCTGTGGGAGTTGGTGCACCCAATTATGGCCAGCTTCTATCAGAACTTTGGTCCAATTTGCTCAACAAATGATTAAGACAAAATCTTAGAGAGTTACACTTGTCTGTTTACATGCAGGGCATGTAGTCTACCACTGATCCACAGTCCGGATTTAACTTGCAAACTGACCCAATTCATTTTGCATGGCATAAAGGAAATATATTTCCCAGCCCTGTCCTACCTGCTGTTTGCCTTGAGGGCCATTTGGCATATTGTCATGTGAGTGATGTATTAGTAGTGTAATATGGCCAGGAGCAAAATTCCTCAGAAATTCACTGGCGCATGTCCGGGCTTTGAGAGAGCTGATGAGACAGCAAGACCGGAACATCTGGCCCGTGCCTAATGCAGTGATCTGTCACCATGGCATCTGACTCATTTCCCTTTCCTATTACCAGCAGCTAGGCATGGGAGGCCAACCGTTTTCTGTCCATTGAGCATAGTCATTGTTCTTGGATTTTGGTTTCCCTTGGCTGCTGGCTCACAAGTGTCAGTGACTTTAACCTCAGAGAGAAGGCTCAGAAAGAAGATCCAGGATTTTTCCAGAAGGGGATATCTTGCTTGCTAAAAAACATAAATGCAAAATGGCACATAGGGATTTTGGATTGAGATTACAATTACGGGTTATTAGGATTCTACAAAAGGGAAGAAAACGGCATGAAGAACTGAGTGGTCCCAATTAATCATAGGTTCAGATGCAGCTGCAGTCAAATCCTTTCATGAAAACTGACAATGTTTTCACAAAAAACATTCTTTTCCCTTTTCTAGAGGTTACACCTTCGCCTTCTCTTTCTTCTTGTCCTGTTCTTTTTTAATTCCTGGAACTGAAGATGTAGATACAAAGCAGTTTGGTATAGTGGTTAAGGAACCAGGCTAAAAACCAAGAATCCACAAGTTCTAGTTCTGCTTTAGATATAAAGCTTAGTTGAGTGTCCTTAAGCCAGTCATTCTCTCTCAGCCCTAGAAAACAAGCATTGATAAACCACTTCCAAATATATTTATTTATTTATTTTATTAGTTTGTCAACATATACAAGATAGCAAGTATAAATATGAACATGGACATGAACGAAGGAAATGAATACAGATAAATGGGGACAGTAGGACAGGGACAGTAGGAACACTGATGCGCTTATGCACGCCCCTTTTACGGACCTCTTAGGAATGGGGTGAGGTCCATGGTAGACAGTTTAAGGTTGAAGCTGTGAGGGTTTGAGGATGTAACAACGGAGTCAGGTAGAGCATTCCAGGTGTTGACCACTCTGTTGCTGAAGTCGTATTTTCTGCAATTGAGTTTATTGCCAAAATACCACAGAAACTTGTCCAGGCAGTTGGTAGGAGGCAATGCTGATTTACACACACACACACACACACACACACACACACACACACACACACACACACAAACCGGGGGGGTGGGGAGAGAAAGATACAGATATAGATATGTTAGTTTCCCCAGTTCTAATTAGTTTCTCCACTTCTAGCTATGATCATTGCAGTGATCCTGGACATTGCTCTATCTTTTTGTTGTGAGATTTCCTTTCTATAACTCAGTGCAGGTGCCTTCTTTTACTAGTGATACCTTGCTAATAGTTTCAAATTATTTCTTTTATGGCAGTTATTCCTTATAATATTGTAAAACACACATGGGGGTGGGGGGTGGGGGAAAGGAACATTTTTTTTTTATTCAGATTATTGATGGGTATCAGAAGGCAATTACGTGCAAAAGAGGAAGACATGTGAAATGAGAAGGGAAACACAAGAAGCCAAAGAAAATGAAATATAGTCATAAAGACCTCCTGTTTGTGTGCATTCTCTTAATACATTTTTTCTGGTTTTAAGGTTTGTCTGTTTCAAAAGATGAACTACTGAGCCAGTGGCAGAGTTTTAGCATGAACTCTGCCCTGCCCCCCCCCCACCGCTTTGATCCCCTCCTTCCCTGAGCCTTGTGTTGACATTATGGGGACTCTTTTTTCCTCCTCCCCCTCGCCCCCCCCCCCTTCCCTTCGTCTTTGCTTGCAAGTCCTTGTCATTGCACTTGTTTGCTTTGCAACTGACTAATGGCTGCATGTGAAGTGGCTCCTTTTGGCCTGTTCCATTCAACTTTCTTTCAGCCTTTGTGGTTTGTTCTCGGTTACCTCCCAAGAACTATTGGGAGACAATTCTGTAAAGCAGCCTTTCTCAACCTTGGCAACTTTAAGATGTCTGGATTGCAACTCCTAGAATTCTCTAGCCAATATGCCGGCTGGAGAATTCTGGGAATTGAAATCCACACATCTTAAAGTTGTCAAGATTGAGAAACACTGCTGGAAGGGAGGTTCTTGAGTGCCTGGTGGTGCTGAATGAGGCCCTGGTTATCTTCTCCTTTCCCCACAGTAAGTTTATCATTCCCCCCCCCTTCTATTCATGGCCCATTTCTTGGGAAGGAAAGGTTGCCCTTCTGCCTGAGTTATTCCAGACATTTAAATAATCTGACACTTTTTAATGAGTAAATCCTGCTTAACACTAAGTCAGACAGATGTTTACCTCCTGACAGAGTTTGTGGTGGGGGGAGAAAGTAGACCTTGTGGCAGTTGAGCAGGGTTCTCTGTGTCTGCTGGTGACAGGCACGAAATCTCCCCGTCAATCCCCAAATCTCTTTGATTTTCTGAGTGTTGCATGAAGTTTATGCTGTAGAACTGCTGCTCTCTCTACAGTGCCCCCTGTTGGGAAAAACGGGCAGCAAGATATGCTGTCATCCCAATGAGTCATGGGCTTCACAGCACCACTATTCCATCTCATTTGATGTAAACGAAAGTGAAGGAAGGCTCCCACATGTGCTGGCATTCCAGCAATGTCAGGGGAGGGTATCCATAAGTAAAGAATGCACCGAGACAGCAAATGCCAGCAAACTGTGTTTCAGGTCTTCCTCTGGCCTCTTTTTTCTCCGTTCCCAGTTTTGTCAGCTCTGCAAGCTGCTCTTTTTGGCATCTGAAAGAAGCATTTGATTGGGAAAACGCTCTCTGCTTTTTGCAAGCTTTCCTGTTACTTGATCACTGCCTTCCAGCTATTCTCCTTCCTTCTCTTTCAGCAGGTTTTTTTTTTTCCCTAGTTGGAGTCATTTATTAGGCTTGCTCAGTTAAGGGCTCTGCTCTTGCTTTTCAGGCCGAGTGTATGAATTTTGTTAAGATCCTGCATCTCTACAATCGCACACACCTGTACGCCTGTGGCACTGGGGCTTTTCACCCCATTTGTGGCTTTGTAGAAGTGGGGCAACGTGTGGAGGTGAGTGATACACTAAGGTTCATAAAGTGTACCTAAATCTGGGGGTAAAGATGAAGGTTACAGAGACTAAAACCTAAGCAAGAGAATCACAGGAGCTCCAAGCTTCTCTTGATGGACATGTTTGCTCCTTTCTCTAGGACTCTGTCTTTAAGCTGGACTTCAAGAGCCTGGAGGATGGCAAAGGCAAAAGTCCCTATGACCCAAATCACACCGCGGCCTCAGTTCTTGCAGGTAAAGGGAGAGGCCCCCAAACAATGACCTAGCACCAGGGGTGAAATTCAGGAGGTTCTGATAGGTTCTGGAGAACTGGTAGTGGAAATTTTGAGTAGTTCGGAGAACCGGCAAATACCACCTCTGGCTGGCCCCAGAGTGGGATGGGAATGGAGATTTTGCAATATCCTTCTCCTGGAGTGGGGTGGGAATGGAGATTTTGCAGTATCCTTCCCACAGAACCTGTAGTAAAAAAATTTGAATTCCACCACTGCCTAGCACCCAAATAAAAGTGAGACAAGAAAACCAGACCCATGTAAGATCTCACATGGAATCGTTTGAAACCCTCATTTTTTTCTCCCTCCATCTGCCCAGGAAACAGATGAGATCAGCTGACACTCTCTGCCAAAGATGCAGCAGCTGCTGGGATGGTAGTTCATTCACCTTAAAGCAGTGCCTTTTCCCCAGCTGATGTCTTGAGATCTTTCTCAGGGGCCACACAATAAAGATGATTTGCTACATTCTCTCAGATGTCAATGGAGATTAGGAAGCCAGAAAGCTTTTGAAACATCTCTCTTTTTGTGCTGTGCAGGTGAAGAGCTTTATTCTGGTGTGGCTACTGATCTGATGGGCCGAGACTTTACCATCTTTCGCAGCCTGGGATCGAGGCCTTCTGTCCGCACCGAGCAGCATGATTCCCGATGGCTCAACGGTCAGTGGAGGGTTTGTGAGAAGGGGACCTATAGTGTGGGAAGTGAGTTAGTACTGGAAAGGGAACAATATGGGGACGGGGGGGGAAGAGGGTGAAAGAAATAATGCTCTTTAAAGTATCACAGAATCCAGAATTCATTATTACAAGTCTTGTCTGTCCTGTGGCAAGTCAGGTTGCTCGGCTTGTTGTTTAGTAATTTATGAGTGGAAGCTGCCACCTAGTGATCAGAGTTTGTCACTATTACAGCCTGAGATTTCAGAAGAGAAAGTGGAAGGAAAAAAACATTAGAATGCTCCTCAGGATGTGTATTTTCTGTTTTGTTTATTTTAATTCATTAATCAGCAATTCTACATTGTTGTTTAGGGAATGAGCAGTCTGGATGATTACACTGGTTAGGAAACTGGGATTATAAATCGGAACACATCAAAGGAGAATTATTGGGGAAGGCAAACCTGTGACTTTCCTCTCTTCTAAATGTCCTGGACCAACTAGTTGGCTTTCTTCTCACTTTTTTTCAAGGACAACAGAGAACAACTGAATTTAATGATGAAAATAAATGGAATATCCTTAGGGTTTGGTCAAAAAAGTCAAGAAGTTGGCTGTGACAGTGCAATAAAAGTGCAACCTGTTTTTTATGAACAGCACATAATAAACAGGTGGAACTTCAGCCACACTGCCTTAGCCTCAATATTGACTCATTATTTTTTAACCACGCTTGTGGACAGTCCCAGAATCACAGTCCCATGAAATTCTCTTACCTGTATGAGGAAGGCCTGTAGCCTTAAAATGAAATTTGTGTACAAATGCCTTCCAATTTAGTTCCCCATGTCTCAGGATCTAGCTGACTTCTAATTGATCTTGAAAGTGAAGGAGAGTCAGATTCATACATGGATGGTGACTGCTAGGGAATCCCCAGGCTCTAAAAAAAAAAAAAAAAAAACCAAGGTAGTGATAAGCCATTTCCATATTCCTGCAATAAAAACCACATAGGCATATCCATAAAGTTAGCAGAAGTTGAGCTTAACCTGAAAGAGACATCATGTCTTCTGATCTTTGAGAAAGGTGATTTCCCATGTCATACTTAATTTGTCCCTAAAGGATCTTTGGCATAGATGTCACAGGAAAATATCTGCTGAAATTTCAACTTAAGTAGAAGGAAGACCAGAATCTAAGAAGCATATTGTCCCTGCAACATTGCCTGTTTCTTACCTTACTTTTCTACCCCCTCTCTAAGGCAGCCATTTGCAAACCTAAAAAGAATGGCCAGTGTTGCTTTGTCCTGCATTAACATTCTCTTCCATTTCTTTGTCTCAAGAACCCAAGTTCATTGATGTCTTCTGGATCCCAGAGAGTGAGAACCCCGATGATGATAAGATCTTCTTTTTCTTCCGGGAAACAGCAGTGGAAGGATCCCAAGGCCTGGGCAAGCAGAGTTTTGCACGCATTGGGCAAATTTGCCGGGTAAGACTGTTGCATGGGCTCCAGTTCCAAGATGAGGATGGTCAGGAGGCTTGGGAGTTAGACAAAATCTGGTGAAGATAGATGGCTAGGAGTTGGCCCTGACTTTATTGAAAGGGTGAGGATCCTGGCCCTAGAGTAAATGTTTCCAAGGAATTCTACAGCAACAACTGGCTGTTGAAGTATCCAAAAAGGATTCCAGCACAGCAATGCTTTGAAAGCAGTAAAAATCAACCTCTGACCCGTGTTCATGGAAATTCTCAATCATCCGGGTCATGGTTGTCCCAAAGGTGCTTTTTTCCCAAAAGGCAATTGGACTTTCCTGTTATGTTTTGTTTTTCTTAGAAAACATTTCGCTTCTCATCCAAGAAGCTTCTGAAGAACTGAAGAAGTTTCTTGGGTGAAAAGTAAACCATTCTCTAAGAAAAAATAAGGTCCAGTTGCCTTTTGGATAAAGACATCTTCGGGACAACCTCTCACCCCATTTTAAGGTGTGCATTAAGTTCTATGTCCAACTGAGCCCATTTGCATTAAAAATTATGAGCTCTTTGAAGATCCCTGAATCAGCTGGCATCGTTTTCTGTGCTCTCCAACTAGCTTTTTAAATAGGTCTCTTCTTCTCCCTTTAGAATGACATGGGTGGGCAGAGAAGCCTGGTGAACAAATGGACAACATTCCTGAAGGCTCGGCTGGTGTGTGCAGTACCCTGCATGGATGGAAGTGACACCCATTTTGATCATCTTCGTGAGTGACTATCCATGGTGTAGGGTTGGAATGGTTCTAAATGAGGAAGATGTTGTCAAACTATCAAGCAGCAGAAATGAGCTTGGAATGAAGCTGACTGAAGAAATAATGCATCTATCTCACACTCTTAAGTCCCTCGTTGAAATCACTGTTTTCCTTCTCTTTTCTGCTGCAACTGAGCAATTCTTGAAAGTTTCTTAATTTATTTTTATGTTTCTTTATTTTTTGTATTCTTGATCTTAGAATAGGTCTTATCCCAGTTAAAATAGTAAGTTAAAGCTGAGTTCAGATAGTGTTCTTCTTCCTTGATGGTGACCGTCTCTCGTCTCACATCTGACTATATAGTCTGTCGAGCAGAAATATATGCATGATTGTACATTTTTTTTCTTTTAGTTCAGATGTGCTAATATGATTGGAATTATAATAATGATAATGGTAAGAAAACTTCCAGTAAATGATTTGGCTTTTTTAACTTATTACCATCAGCATTATTATAGTTCCAATCATATTACCACTTTAGAATGAAAAGAAATGTATATTTTGAAATGCAGAAATGTTTTCTCCCAGTTTAATAAAGCAACTCATTTCCCTTGAAAACTGTCCATTTGCAATCTGGCTTTTCTGAATGTTAATATAATATAATATTCTCATATCCTCAGAATTACAACAGTGAAACCACATAATTTCAACTTTCAGATATTACCATCTGGTGGTCATGTCTTCTTACAGAGTTGATTTTTGGCAACTTCTTCTTTTTTTTAAAATGGATTTAGTCCAGCCTTCTGTAACTTGGAGCTCTTCAGATAGTTGGACTATATCATCCCACTGTCCCTGGCCAACATGAAATTAGGCTGTGATGGCTGGGGATTGTGGGATTTTTTATTTTTATTTTTGCCAAATAGATGCAGTGGTCCCTAGGCTGGCAAAGGCTGGTTTAGGATCTTCTAGAAGCAAGATGAACAGGGATGGGGGCTTGATTTATCCCTTCCTTGGTGAATGTTTTGATGTCTGGGTTGAAAGAAAGTCATTCTCTCCTTTGGATAGAAGTGATTTGTCAGGTGCCAAGCTGCAAGCTAATGATTTCTTCCCTTCCTGTTGAACTTAGGTGATGTCTTCTTGTTGCCAACCAGGGATAAGCGTAACCCATTATTGTATGCAGTTTTCACCAGTTCTAGGTAAAAAGAAAATAGTTTTTGTTATATCAGGAGTGGGCAGAGTTCAGGCTTCTTCGATCTACTTTGCATTTTCACAATGACCCTCAATCCATCAACCAAAGACAATTAATGTAATGTAATGTAATGTAATGTAATGTAATGTAATGTAATGTAATGTAATGTAATGTAATGTAATGTAATAACGTAACGTAACGTAACGTAACATAATATAATGTTACAATACAATACAATACAATGCAATGCAATGCAATGCAATATAATACAATACAATACAATACAATACAATACAATACAATATCACATTTTTATAATCTTCCATTGCTTTTAAAAATTTCTTCTCCCACCCCCACTCCCTGACAATATTGTTAAACAGGAAAATATGCTTCCCAGAGCCTTTTGAGCGGAAGTCAAACAGGCTCTACAATCCACATTATCAGATGGCAATGGGATATGCATTCCTTCCCTGTTTCATTTCTTTACTCTTCCTGTAATGTTTCTTTTTCTTCTGATTACAGCACAGTCTTCAAAGGTTCTGCTGTCTGCGTATATCACATGAATGACATCCGCAGAGCTTTCCTTGGTCCTTTTGCTCACAAGGAAGGGCCTAACTATCAGTGGGTTTCCTATCAAGGCCGTGTCCCTTATCCCCGCCCAGGAACGGTATGTACATTAGATTTGAGAGCTTAAAATATGAAAAATAAAAGTGTTTCTGCCCATGAAAACGCTAGAGATTGGGATGATTATTGACTGATATCTGACGGGATCTGTATTTATGGAGTTTTGTTCTAGAAAATATTTGGGGTTTGGCAAACAATGAAGAAAGAGATCAGAAGGGAGGGGTAGTAACTGAGTGCATGGAATGGAAAATTATTATGGGATTTGATTGAAATGGAAGGAAAGCAAAAGATAGAATGAAAGCCAAGTTGGGGAAATGGAGGGCTATGGTAGGAAGTGTTTATGAGTAGACCATTTTTCAATGTATGGGATGTTGCCTCGCTTTACATTCCTTCTCTCTGAACTTCTAGTGTCCCAGCAAAACCTTTGGCACCTTTAGCTCCACCAAGGATTATCCTGATGATGTGATCCAATTTGCTCGTAACCACCCATTAATGTATAATCCAGTACTGCCCCATGGCCAAAGGCCTGTCTTCCTGCAAACCAATGTGGACCACAGCTTCACTCGTATTGCAGTAGACCGAGTGGCAGCTGCTGATGGACATTATGATGTCCTCTTCATTGGCACAGGTATGTCTGCTTCCCTCCTCTTCTGATGAGTAAGCATAAATGTTCAGGCCAAGTTTCTTTTGCTCCCCAAAATTGCATGCTAGAGGCTGTCCCTTGTTCAAAGGTAAAATGTTTGAGTCCTTCTTCAGATTTGACTTATAGCTTCAAGGAAGCCTATTTATTTTAGCAGAACCAAATATAGAGCAGAGATGCATAGGCAAACACAAGTTGTCTCTAAATTGTAATTTTAATACGTTAGAAGAAAGAAGTGCTTAAATTCATGCAGAGAATACCTATTAGTTGTTTTAATGAATTGAATGTTGTTTAAATAAAATCATATATTGTGATTTTTGTTTCTCCTAACCACATCTGCTTCACTTTCTTGGGTCTTCTCTTTTTGAAACACAGCTCCTACCACCCTGTTCAAAGGCCATTTTAAGCCTGATTTTACTCTTTCTTCAGCCACCGCCTGCAGTTCCTTTGCTTTTGCCACTGTAATTTTCTTTCAATGCTATATATTTGCATATGTATAATAATGTGAACACATACGACCAAAGCAGCCATAAACAACCAACACTGTAGCACAACCATGATCCCAGGAAACATACATTTACTTGTCATTCATACATAGGTAATCATCCCATTATTCTGGTATAAATGAAGCACAAAATGATGTTTGGCCTCCATGGTGTATTAAGGATTGGAACCAAATCCTTATTAATTCAGAATTGAATAAATTCAAGTCCTATCCATGTAACGGCAAGAAGCTGGAAAAGGTTCTTGGGGATGAAAACTATAGCATAGGAAAAAAAACATACCACATCCACATTTCAGTCTTGATCAAACTGGACCCCTTAATAGTTGCAATAGCATTTTTATTTGCAAATGCTCCAGGAAATATGTTCCTGACTTCCTGCATTATAATCATTCATGCCCCGGGCTGATGGTCCAACTTCTCATTGGTTCTTTTATGCTGTGAATTTAGCAAATCAATAGATATTGAAATCAAGGCCCTTGGAAATAGTAGCCAAGTATATTAAAGTTGCTTTCCCAATCAGATGCACTCCATTGATGTTGAACAACAGTCAACATATTTGCGTTTTTTATGTAAATTGATTTGCATGGCTTGAAACTTCCATGTTTTCTCTTTGGCTATGGAGGAAAAACAGGATTGTAGTTTAGCCAATTTACCTGCCTATAATCTCTTTTTTTGTGTGCAAAATGGTTTATGCTTTCCCTTTGCCTGGCAGACATTGGCACAATCTTGAAGGTCGTCTCGGTGCCGAAGGACTCATGGCAAAATATGGAAGAATTGCTGCTGGAGGAACTTCAGGTGTTCAATGTGAGTTTGAACAACTGAAGTCAGACAGTTCGACCTGGGGCAAGACTAGTTACTTTTTAAAACAATACTGAATTATACTTTATTCACATAATGCAATTACCATAGATGTTTCTCCCATGGTTGATGGAATTAACTCAGCTGCTTATATTCTCTGAGAAGCTAGACTAAACATTAGCTAGTTTGTAATTCAGAGGGTGGTATCAGAAGGATACTTAATTGGATCAATGAAAAATATTAATATGTTGAGAGAACATCAAAAATGTTGATTCAATCATTTAATCTCCTAGAGTTTAAATTTAACCTCAACCTCAATTATTAAACCTACGCTGGCTGTACCATAGGAATACCATTTACCCTTACTAGGATTCTCCTGATGCAAGGCCTCATTGGTTACTAAGCATTTCCTAGAGCACGGGAGTCAGGACTCTGCATTCCCCAGGATGACTTTGGTTAAATTAATGGGAATGTGCAGTGCATTGGGTTTGAAGGTTGTTTTAGAATGTGTCTGCTTACCTATCTCTGCCTGTAGCAATAGCAATAACACTTAGACTTATTTACCATTTTACAGTACTTTAAGCCCTCTCTAAGTAGTCAGCAGATTTCCCCCATCTGGGTCCTCATTTTACTGACCTGGGAAGGATGGAAGGTTGAGTCAACCTTGAGCCTGGTGAGATTTGATCTGCTAAATTGCAGGCCACCGGCAGGCAGCAGAAGTAGCTTGCAGTACCATTGTGCCACTGCGACTGTACCTCTGCCTCTGCCTCTGCCTCTATCTCCATCTCCATCTCTCCCTATCTAATTGCTAGGAGTCTAAAACATTTGATGGTACATAATCAGAGTGCCGGGGAATACTCATATTACTCATACTCATATTAGCATCTATGTGCAATTCCTTAAACCAAAAGATTATTTTCCCAGGACCAGGCTGTAACAGTAGAGGACAGCCAAGTCATGATGAATGTTATCTTCAAATCCTTGTGACTGCAGAATATTTTTCCTCTGCAATTCAAAACATTGCACAACCCTACCAGTTGATGTGATCATGTGTTGCCCCCAGAACCGCAAGTATCGAGATTGGGATGACTGGGTTAAGTCAGGCATTATCCTAGCCATCGTAGGTGTTTCTACTTTTCCAGCTTTAGGATGAGATAGTGCAAGGCTTCACCAAAGAAACTAAAGCTGTGTCACCCTTTCAACGTAGACCAGACAAAGACATCAAAGTCAACATATAAAACAATACTACTTTCAGTATAAGGTTGCGGTAACATACTCTTGCAAGTCTGGATGTGCTTACCCCCTCCCTCTATTTAACTTCCTGAGAACTAGGGAGAGTCCTGTCTAGACAAATTTCTCAATTTTCAATCTGCCCTGGACTCAAATTTCTTTTATCTGACTGTTGTTTTGCTTGCAACTACAACCCTAATGTTCCTCAAGATTATTCCTTCTACCCCTTACTAGCAGTTATCTGGAGAACGTCTTGAAAAGTAGTGGCTTTTTTATCAGCAGTTCAATACCCACATAATTATTTCCATTTCTCCTTGACAGGACTCCTCTCCTATTATTAGCATGCAGATCTCATCCAAGCGGGTATGTAGCACAACAGAAAAAAATCTTTGGGAAGTGATCTTATGAAAACCAGGGGGCAAACTTCTCTTTGAGTGCATTGATTCATAAATAATTGTATGAATTATATGAATAGGGATGATTATATGTATGCATTTCTTCTGTCCAAGAGATTTTTTTTTTTTTGACGATGATGATGAATATGATGATGATTTCACAACTTTTTCAGAACATCATATTGCATTCACGTGTCTTTTCCTTGAGATGTCCATGAACAAAATTAGTAAAATGTTCATGTTTGGAAAGTAGTTGTTTGCTTAATTTCCTGTTTGGCTGCCTACCCATCTACACAAGTTATAGATCCCTGCTAGATCCCTTGTTTGTGATTTAGAAGGTTCTGATCGTATCCATTCTCCATTTTCCTCTCACTTATTACAGGGCATTCATTAGAGCGGTGCCTGACAACCTGGGTTAGGCTTCATAAACAGCTTCTCAAAACAGTAACCTGTTAGAAGCAGGAGGTTATTTTCCATCCAGATATTAGTGGTTCCGTAAGGAGACTCTGTGGTTTTGTTTTCCAACAGCAACAGCTGTACCTGGCATCCAGGACTTCCATTTCGCAACTGCCTTTGCACCGCTGTGGGATGTATGGCAAAGCTTGTGCAGAATGTTGCCTAGCGAGGGATCCGTATTGTGCCTGGGATGGCACCACCTGCACTCGATACCTGCAGAATACCAAACGGTATGGGCCAAGGATCAGCCTATAGATTAGGCTCTGTAACCTTGGGGGCCAATCCTACTGGTGTGGGTCCTGGATGTAATCAGTGAAGGGTGATTGATTATGGAGACTTGAGGCTTCAGGTTCAACCCCAGGAGAATGCTTGGCAAATCTTTTCATGCTTTTTCCCCAACAGGCGATTCCGACGCCAGGATGTGAGGAATGGAGATCCCAGTATCTTGTGCTCTAGATGTGAGTAAATCTGCTCATCCAATTGAATAGTCTGGGCCAAAACAAGCTTAGGGCTTTTGTGCTAAGTGTCTTGTGGGAAACCAGTTGTCTTTACATGGTATGAGAGCCAAGATATCGCATTAAAGCAAAATATATATGGGCTCTTTAATTCAGCATAGCATGTTACATATCCATGCACAAATATTTTAATTTCAATGCATGAATCAAAAGAGTGCCAAAATTCTTGATGTACTTACATTATAGCTGTGAGCAAGGAGGATCTTTAATTTCACTGTTTCCTTTTCCCAGCTATTTCTGCATTCATTCCCCCCCCCCCCGCCCAAGAAACGCATATGTAAATTATGTACTATTCTTCCAATGAATATATTTTGGCCAGTGATTAATCCTAGGTCAACATATCTTATCTGCACTTTCTTTAATACAGGTAGTCCTCAACCTATGACCACAACTGAGCCCAATATTTCTGTTGTTAAGCAAGACATTTGTTTAGTGAGTTTTGCCCATTTTATGACCTTTCTCAGTTGTTAAGTGAATCATCACAATTGATAAGTTGGTAACATGGTTGTTAAGTCTGGCTTCCCCATTGATTTTGCTTGTTAAAAGGTTGCAAAAGGTGATGACATGACCCTGGGACACAGCAACGGTCATAAGTATGAATCAGTTGCCAAGCATCTGAATTTTGATCACATGATCATGGGGATGCTGCAACAGTCATAAGTGTGAAAAACGGTCATAAGTCACTTTTTTCAGTGCCATTGTAACTTTGAAGGTCATTAAATGAATTGTTGTAAATTGAGGACTACCTGTACAACATATGAATATTTGTTTATTTTTAAATGGTGCAAACTGCATCAATATTCATAAAATTGTGCCTACTTATGGTAGATGTCAACATCTAGCCAACATTCGTTCAATGCATGAATCAAAAGAGTGCTAAAGTTCTTGATATATTTATATTATACAAGAAGCTTGATTTTGACAAGTTAAGGAAGGTGAAATATGGTCAGTGGTTGGTTGGATGGAAATTCCAGAGTTGTTGGCTAGACTTGGAAATTGAAACAACCATCCTGGAAGATAGTAGCAACAAAACATTGGCATATCAAAAGCTATACAAATGTCTCAAAGTTGTTGCCAGAAATTGAATTCTCTTCAAAGGCGACTTTATCTTTTTTAACAATATAGAGCTTTGAGAAGTCGAGATCAGGATGGGGATGATAAGGAGACTATCCATTCATTTGGGCCTGATTCTCAATGGTTCTATGGAACAGCTGTCTCCACATTTTTTGATTTTGTACAGCTTCTTCATTTGTTTTAATATCTGGCTGGTGTCAGCTTAGATCACGGGTGTCAAACTCAATCATGTCATGTGACATCACATGACGTATCACTACATTTTTTGCCTTTGCGGAACTGGGGTGGACGTGGCTTGTGCTTGATGCATCCAGCCCGCAGGCTGCCATTTTGACACCCCTGGCTTAGATGATCTTGCATTAAAATGAAAATGGTTTAAATTTATCTTTCATATGTGACAGGGGTCTGTCATTAGATTATCTGGGCTCCATAATAGTAAGTTCTAAAAGTCAAAAAAAATTGAAACTGGACAAATAGTTGAAGCTGTAATGGAAACAGCAAATAATTTCATCTTCACAGCCATCACCCCAAATACGAATTAATAAATGTCTCAATAGTTGCCTGCACAATGAGCCCTTTATCACTTTTAATCTATTTGAATCAAGATTATTGTACATAATTCCCAAGAAAACTACACTGAGGCCTGGGCCTCTACAGTGCCAGAGAGTATCAGTGGCCCATTCTCTTTCCCCATTCCATAGGACAAGGGTCTGAACAGGATTGCTGGACTCTGACTTATAGAAATCCCTTTAAAGAATATATTTATATATTTAGTTCTATAACTCTAAGTGGCAGGATCATTTTAATGGACTCCCCATCCCTGCAGGAGGGCAATGATTTTATTAGATTAGATCTAATCTTGATCATGGGGCCCAGTGGTAAACACATGGCAGCCATGAAAGCTATGAAATTCTAATCTAGAATTATAAACAATCTTACTGAATGAATGTTGAAATTTCTATCAATGCCTTAGCCATCAAGAGTGTTTGGCAGCAGAGTAGAAAGTAAACAACAGTATGCCAAGTCTATTTTATTGAATTAACTCCAAGTTAAGGTCCTTGTACTTTGCTACAGTAGTGCAAACAGGTATTTTGGTGAGTGAGATAATATTCCTGTGAAGCACAACAAATCCCCATCTGTCTCTCTCTCATCCAAAATCTGAAGCTATTCTATCAGATTCTATCAGATTTTGATAGAAAGAGGAGAGACCAAAGGGTGTATTGCCACACAACCATCTATGTCCTTTTGTCCATAAATAGCTTCTCTCCCCAATCCCTCACAATTTGTAACTAATGAAGTGGGACAGTTCTTGGTTTTATTCTTTTCTGTCTTGTCTCTCTACCCACACACAATCCAACATTCACATGAAAAAAAAATGAGAGGGGAATAAATAAACAATCCAAAGAGAATTGTAGAAAATGATACATCTACCAATCCTATAAGGTGTGAAATCAAGCATAAAATCCCAAATTGTACCTAAACCATTTTCCAAATTCTTGCCTAAATCCAGTATCTTCCCTCTTCTTAGAAAACCTAACACAAAAAGAAAAATATGGCAGAGGGCTAATAGGATGTCTTATCAGAATCCATCCTTTCTAGTCATTTAAATGTTTATAACCATCAATCCTTCTAGGCAGAAATAACTTCTTTCATTCATAATTCACATGGACCCACATATCCTGCCCTCACAGGTGCTTCAAGGAACCATTCTCTTTTCTCATTAGTTTCAACTATGCTTTTATGCTTCTTTCCTGATGGTTAGCTTTGCTATTGGACTGGGCCCAGTGCTGGGATTCAAAATTTTTTACTACCGGTTCTGTGGGCGTGGATTGGTGGGCGTGGCAGGGGAAGGTAAAAGCTCCATCCCCTCTCCAATCTAGGGGAAGGATACTGCAAAATCCCCATTTCCTCCCAATCAGCTGGGACTTGGGAGGCAGAGAATAGATGGGGGCAGGGTCAGTCAGAGGTAGTATTTACCAGTTCTCCAAACAACTCAAAATTTCCGCTACCAGTTCTCCAGAACGGGTCAGAACCTGCGGAAACCCACCTCTGACTGGGCCTATGTACCTATGTGTTCCTCATCATTTAACTGATAGACAATTTGGTTTTTATTCCTCATGTTATTCCATTCTGATTTTGTACAGATCCTCAGAAAACCAGTGTACCGGAAAAGAAACTCTATGGAGTGGAAGGCAGCAGCACTTTTCTAGAGTGTCTGCCTAAATCACTGCAGGCCAAGATTGTGTGGACATATCAAAAGACTAGGAGTGACCCCCAGAAGGAGGTAAAACCTAATTGCTGTGTGCATGCATTTTTCTACTAATGAGAAAAAGTATACTGCTAGCATCAACCAGCTATAATTGAAGCAATATAGAGGATGTCCTTGTTAGCTATTTTTGGATAATTGGTTTATTCTATAAAACACTACAGGTAGTCCTTGACTTACAGCCACAATTGAGCCCAAAATTTCTGTTGTTAAGTGAGACATTTCTTAGGTGAGTTTTGCCACACTTTGTGACCTTTCTTGCCTCCGTTGTTAAGTGAATCACTGCAGTTGACAAGTTAGTAACCTGACTTGTCAAGTGAATTTGGCTTCCCCATTGACTTTGCTTGTCAGAAGGTCCCAAAGGGTGATCACATGACCTTGGGACACAGCAATGGTTATATGTATGAACCAGTTGCCAAGCATCTGAATTTTGATCACATGATCAAGCGGATGCTGTAAAGGTCATAACTGTAAAAAACGGTCATAAATCACTTTTTTCAGAGCCATTGTAACTGAACCGCCATTAAATGAACTGTTGTGAGTCAAGGACTACCTGTATAAGTTATAGCGTGTTTTATTTATTCAGCCATTCATTCATGTATCCCAACTTGTATGACACTCCATTCATAACGACTAGCTTACAACAAGACCATACAGAGAGAAACAGGAGGGAAACCATTAAAAATTTATTTATTTATTTAATAAAATTTATATGCCGCCCTATCTCCGAGGACTCAGGGTGGCTCACAACAATAAAACAACCAGTTAAAAATATAAAATACATAAATGTACGTATATAATTTATATTAAAACCCCCAAAATCTAAAAACCCTCTCAGTCCAGGTTGGGCAATGTGAACAACCATGTTTTTAATTCACGGCGGAAGGTGCGAAGGTCAGGAGCCAACCGGAGCCCCAGGGGGAGTTGATTCCAAAAGGTGGGCGCGCCCACAGAGAAAGCTCTACCCCTGGGGGCCGCCAGCTGACACTGTCTAGCTGACAGCCCCCGGAGCAGGCCCTCCCTGTGAGAACGCATCGGGCGATGAGCAGCTCTTGCTGGCAGCAGATGGTCCGCCAAATATCCTGGGCTTAAGCCATGTAGGGCTTTATAGGTCATCACCAGCACCTTGAATCTCACCCGGAGGGCAACCGGCAACCAATGCAAGTCACACAGGAGAGGTGTAACATGGGAGTATCGGGATTCTCCCATCACAAACCGCGTGGCCGCATTCTGTACCAGTTGAAGCCTCCAAGTGGTCCTCAAGGGCAGCCCCATGTAGAGAGCATTACAGTAGTCAACGCGGGAGGTAACTAGCATGAGTAACTGTGCATAGGGCATCTCGGTCCAAATAGGGGCGCAACTGGCGGACCAGACGAATCTGGACAATCCAATAAAAACAAGGACCTCAATTTGCTACACCACACTTTCAGGGTAGTATAGTTTATATTCAAAGCCTTCTTAGCCAGTCATGTTTTATAGAGGTCTTTTTAAAGAAAATAACAAGGAGGGAGTGGTCTGGATATCCAAGCTGTTCCATAAAAAGAGGACTATCGCCATGAATGCTCAGCTATTGGATCTCTGCATTCCTTCCATGGGGGGAGAGGGGATCCTCAGCAAGCCTTCTCCACCTGGTCTTACTAGATTGATAGAATTAACCCAAAGCAGACCAACTGAGAGATATCCAGGGCCTCGGCTATTTAGGGTTTTAAAGGGGACAGCGAAGAACTTTGAATTGCATCTGAATGCTAGTGATGATCCCACTTTTACTTTAATAAATGTGAAAAAAGGCTAACAACTTCAGATTAAGTTGTTGATATGGCTTCAGGTTTCTAAATACACATACTGTTTTTGCTATTAATTTTTTGCTATTAAAAAAAATACCAAGCCAGAACAAATCTAAAATTAAACAATACAATAATAAAGTCCCCTGAAATCATCATTTAAGGCATTAAAAATGGAACACCAAAAATCAAGAGGCCTATCATCATCATCTTTTCTAGAAGTAAAATGAGTGGAGGGACTTGAATTATTTGTTTATTTATTTATTTATTTATTTATTTATTTATTGGTTTGATTTATATGCCGCCCTTCTCTGGAGACTCAAGGCGGCTTATAATGCGTTAAGCAATAGCCTTCATACTTTTGTATATACCTGCTTAGTAGGGCTTTGCCCCCCCCCCCCCACAAGCGGTGTTCTTTTTTATACAAAGTCAGCTTATTGCCCCCACAATCCGGGTCCTCATTTTACATACCTCGGAAGGATGAAAGGCTGAGTCAACCTTGAGCCTGGTGAGATTTGAGCTCGCAGTAATTGCAGGCAGCTGGCAGCTAAATGCTATTTTAACAGCACTTTAGTCCACTGCACCACCAAGGCTCTTAGAAAGAATCCATTCCACGATTTTGAAGCAACGTTAGAGAAGATGCTTTCCTGTCTGCCTCTGACAGGCACTCCAATCACACCAATGTCCTTAAAGGATCTTTCGTACAGATTTCAGTAATAAGAGAATTTCACAGTGAGACTTAAAATTCCTCTGATTTTTTGGATCGTTCATTCCAGTTTCATTTGTCTGTGTTTTGTTCACCTCCAGGTATTGCTGGATGATCGGGTCATCAAAATGGACCGGGGAATCCTGTTGCGCAGTGTGCAGCGCAAAGATGCTGGTTTCTATTATTGCCATGCAACAGAGCATGGCTTTACCCAGGGTCTGCTGCACCTCCATCTTGAAGTGATCTATGCACAGCAGGCTGACTCTCTCTCCCTCTCTTGGGAAGAAGAATCCACGCAACCTTTCCACCGCAAACTTTGGTACCAAGATTTCTTACAATTGGTGGATCACCCCAATCTCAGCACCGTGGACCAGGTGTGTGAGCAACTGTGGAGCCGCAAGAGCCACCAGCCCAAGAAAAAGCCCCCTCCGTTGCCCCCTTTATTTAACATCAAATCTAAAAGTCAGAAATGGAAACATCTGGAGGAAAAGCGGAAAGCCCGCAGCCGAAGAACACATGAAGTGCCCCGTGCAGAAAGGGCTCCTCGGAGCACAGACATCTGGTGACTTTGCATAAGACGCACTTATACAAATCTCTGTGCTGGGAAGGGCCAGGGAAGCAGGGTGGGAGTATGGGAATGGGGATGGTAGGCCAGAAAGAGCAGGATCTTTTATGGCTTCTGTGGTTGGGTGGAAAGAACACCCTTGCACGCCAGCCCCATACTCCCGATAGCTGCTTCTTCTGTAGTTTGTAGGGGGACTGGTAATGTTGGTGTGATTTTTCACTAGCCTGAGGCCCTAGTAGCACAGCTGCTACTCTTCAAACTCTTGACAGAGAGCAACAGAACCTGGGGAAATGGGGGAAGCTCTGCGCTCCTGACTTGTCCATAATTCACAACCAAAGACGAGGGTAGCAGCCTCCAAGGACCAAATACACCAGAGGCCACATCCTGAACATCCTTGACCAGTGAGAAGAAAAACAGGCACTGGGAAATACAGTTCTTTTCTGCAAAGATCCAGTGGCTACCAAACGGTTACGCAGGGATCTCTAGTGCTCTTTGTTTCTGGAGCTTCCACTGATATTCTGTCATCTCCAGACAAGGAGAGGACTTGGATGCCTCTCACAATGTATTCTGTCTAAACCCTGGAGGGGGATGTTGGCTCTCTTTCCTCTCCCTTCCTTATCCAAGCATAACTGTGTTTAAAGTAGCCACGGTGTGCTCTGTCTCCAGAAAAAGCAACTTGCAACCACTGATTGTATTTATTAACAGACTGTTGACTGATGAATGTAATCCACTACTAGGTGGCTATCAAGATTTAGCCTCCGATGGAACAAACAGGGCTGTTCTTGCCCAGAGGACTTAGAGTTCATTTCTGACTGAGATTTTCTGGGCATACACTTGTATGAGAAGGAGTTTCAAGTTGTTGTGATGCAAAAGCTGAAGAACCAAGCAGCAGAAATTTCCCCTCCCCCACCTGCGTCAAGGCCCCAGAGGATTTTTCACTAGCCTGAGACCCTTTCTGGAGAAAGAGCAATCCAAAGGAGATCCTTGCTGTGAGCCATTGTTATGGGGGACTCTCTCTTGTTCTGGAAAGCATGCAGATATTGGACCTTGATTAGCAATCGACCATGATCATTTTGGTATGTGAAGAAAACCAGCTGCCCTTTTGTGAATTGTACAGTATGTCTCCCACTCTTCCTGCTAGACAGATTATTTTCCACCAGCATTTGATTCCTATGTCAATCTGGTTGGGGATAGGAGCTACTAGCCATCGAAGCTCAAGTGTAATTCTGGGGGGAGAGGGGGAGGATCTGATGCCACCAAGAGCTCACTTGGCTCATTTCCAAGCCTGTTTTGGAGCAATTTGTATGGCACTCAGACAGTTCATGCCATTTTTAGCCTATCAGCAAACATGGAATAATCTGCCTTTCAAAAAAAAAAAAAAAGCCCTGATCATTATTTTGTTTGTTATTCTGCAGAAAAGCAAACTTTAAGGTGCAGGTACTGATGTGAAAGAAATAGCAAAATGGATTGGGCTGAGATCTGAGGACCAAGTCTGGAATACTCCAAGTGCACTGGAATTGGATGGACAATAAATTTTGCAGTGGGGGGAAGGAAGGAGAGAGAAAAAGAGAGGGAGGTATAAGCAGTTTCTCTGGTGTGCAGTTTCAAAGGTTGTGACTCCCTATCTAATCTAAATGAGACTGGAATGAATAATTCCAAAGAAGGTGTGGGGAGTGAGTGAGAGTGACATGATGTTTGACTGGGCGGCAGTTTGGAGATATAACAGAACTAGTAACTAGGCATTAAAATGGCCTTGTAGACTTGTAATAATGTAATGCAAATTCTAAATCCAGTTTCTCAGTTTTACATTCTTGGGTAAAGCTGCCCCTGAATAAGTGAGAAAAATTTGAGATGATCAAGCCATCTGAAGCTTTGATGAGTCCAGAGACAGAAGAAGGGCTTTTTATAATTATTTATTTCGCCTTTTATTCCTTTGGAGAGACGTCTGCTGCTGTGTCTCAAAGCATTTCCACTCACCTATGAAGTCTGAAAAAATATTGTACATAAAATGTTTGGAAGTTGGAACAAATCTCAGATATTCTACAAATTGCTGTGCTTTGGGTTTTTTTTTCTTTCTTAACAGTTTCTTTTTTCTTTTTAATTAAGTTGTTTTGCAATGAAGTAAAGCATTATAATAATGCTTTAAATGATGAGACACAAACTGCAAATAGGACTTAAATGTATTTTGAAAATAGAAATGATTCCATGAATTGTTAGTCGCGTTAAATAATAATACTTTGGAGCTGCAGTTCTTTACAGCTAATGTCAAACACAAATCAGAAATATCATTTTCTTACCATAGTGATTTGGGAAAATATCTTCCTTAGTCCTTATGGTTCCTGGATCATCTTTAAAAAAAAAATACTAGTCTCAGATTCTGAAGAACTTTAAGCCTAGAAGAGTCACATTAATGACTAAAGTGGTTGTGAAGATGGATGAAGAGACAGAAGAAAAGAAAAATAAATGTTTCAACACTATTGCAGTCCTTGTGGCCTTACGAGGAAAAAAACTTGAGTTTCTGGAATAGTGTTCCAGAAAAAAAATTAACCACTATCCATTTTATAAAGCCGTGTGAGTGCTGATTTTATTCTACCAGTTCTCATTCAATTTTATAAAAAATAGTTGTTATTTCATCTTCTTAAAGAGAAAATTGAAGTGTCCAAAACTTGTTCTTGAATGTCCTGTATATATATATACACACACACACACATAAAACCATGATCTCTTCAAGGTTCTGCAACTCTGGGGACTTTTTATACTTCAACTAAATTGTAAGAAAAGATGTCCCAGGAGGCTTTTCCCATAGCAATGCCCTTGCCCTTGCCCTTGCTGTCCTTGAGATATTATTGGGAAATTTTCTCCTTCCCCAGGACTGTAATTTCAGAGGGATTTTGAAATGCCTTTGGACCCACCCAGCTCTAAATACTGAGGTCAGATCCTGGCACCAGGCAGAATGTGGTGGCTTCACCAGGCAACTGGACCAGAAAGGAGGCGCCATCCAAGACAGAGATGCATGTGATAAGATCTTTCCGGTACCGACAAAGTCTGTCCCAGGTAGAGAAGTTCAGTGACCCATCCGGTCAACTTTTATAAAGAAATGGAAGGAAGGAAAGAGCCTTGGTGGCGCAGCAGACTAAAGGCTGTTAAGTAGCACCAGCTGCCTGCAATTACTGCAAGTTCAAATCTCACCAGGCTCAAGGTTGACTCAACCTTCCATCCTTCCGAGGTAGGTAAAATGAGGACCCGGATTGTGGGGGCAATAAGCTGGCTTTGTATAAAAAAGAACACCACTTTGGGGGGGGGGCAAAAACCCTACTAAGCAGGTATATACAAAAGTATGAAGGCTATTGCTTAACGCACTGTAAGCTGCCCTGAGTCTCTGGAGAAGAGCGGCATATAAATCGAATCAATCAATCAATCAATCAATCAATAATAAATAAATAAATAAATAAATAAATACATACATACATACATACATACATACATACATACATACATACATACCAGTTTTGCCCGGAAAATTACCTTAGGAGGAAGAGTTGTCTTGACCTACATATTGTTTTGGAATGTTAAACTCTTTTGTGTAGCCTCAATGCGACGTCACCCACAGGGTTCAACTTCAGCCTCACATTTATTGCATGATATGTTTTGTCCAAGCGACATCTCAAAAGTAGGCAAAGACAGTGCTGGAGCCAGGTATTCAGAATTAAGACTTTCCCACAATTTAATTCGTTTTATGAGAATTATTTCATATATATTTCATTCTTGTTCCTACCACTAGGAATTGAAATGGAGCGTCTGACGAGAGAAATTATATCTAATGTCTCCGGGTATCATATCTGAGATCGGCCTCTTGTGTTTTGTACGTAGTCTACACATACGAGGCCAATCGGTGCCTTACATGGGGGCTACACTAGAGGCCCTGTGAGGCGCTCCGCCCAACTCGCCCGGCCAGTTCTCTGTTCTCTTAGGTATTTGCTAAGGAGCGGAACATTTCCAAGGCACTGAAAATCGCCCCCAACCCGTTGGCTTCGCGGGTTTCCTCGTTCTAGCCCGGGGTGAGACTCGAGACTTTCATTTCCTCCACGCCTTAGCTGCGGAACGGATCTCAGGATTTTATTTAATCCAAAAGTAATCCGGGGGCATCTAATTTATAAAATGCAAGACACACCCAATGATGGGAAGGGAAGGGCGCACGGCTGCCGTCCTTGTTATCGCACACCATGCCACAAATGGGAACCAGTGGATCCAACAGATTCTAAACTGGCAAAGTTCGCCTGGCGACGATCCAACTGCAGAGGTCAGGCTGAGCAACCTGGTTCCTTTCCTTGAATCGGGGGTGGACGTGGGGGGGGGGGGCGGCGCTGCAATCCGCTAGGAATTGCCGCGCCTTTTCTAAGTTTCTGTTTCTAACACAGGGAGTGACTCTAATCGCGATAGGGTTGTTGGTTGGTTCCTGAGAATCCCAGCGACATTAACTAGTTTGCTTGGCACTCCTCGTCAATATGTTTTTCTTTTGAGACCACTGGCCCTTTCTCTGTCTTGGGTGGGGACGATGGGAGCGGTAGTCCTAGCACCTGAATGCGGGAAGCGTTTGGGAAACCTGACAGCCGCTCTTCCATGCCCGCTGCTTGAACTTTCTTTGAACTGGATATTCTGGGATCTAAACGGAGAGGTTGTGTCTCCGAAGACTCCACCTATTGGGAGTGTTACACCAATCCTCGCTTGGAGGACTCCAGGCCTTTCATCCCCCCGTTGGACACCACTTTCGTTTCCTGCACTTTAGTTTCGCGCGTGGAAAAACGAAACCTCTACGCCTTCAAATTGTCTCCGACCTCGGACTTTTAAGGTAGTCCATGAAAATACTTTTAGGACTCACCCACCCACCCCCCAAAAAAGTTGGTATATACGTAGAGTTAGAGAACTTGGATTAGCAAGAACAGTAAGTAAAAAGTTATTTTGCACCTTTTGTTATGTTAAAAGGATTCCAGTATTTTTGATAATAGTTACCATGAAGAGTGGAGGTTTTCCCAACATAGACAAATATTTTTTTTTGTTTTATTCAGATAAAAAATATTCTCTTGCTGCTTTCCATACATTAATTTCACAATGTTGAAATTATTATAGAATAGAATAGAATTTTTTATTGGCCAAGTGTGCTTGGACACACAAGGAATTTGTCTTGGTGCATATGCTCTTAGTGTACATAAAAGAAAAGATACGTTCATCAAGAATCATAAGGTACAACACTTAATCCTCTACATGGGGCTACCCTTGAAAAGTGTTCGGAGACTACAGTTGGTCCAGAACGCAGCTGCGCAAGCTGTCATGGGTGCACCTAGATACACCCACATTACACCAATTCTCTGCGAGCTGCACTGGCTCCCTATTGGTCTCCGGTCACAATTCAAGGTGTTGGTTATTACCTTTAAAGCCCTACATGGCTCAGGGCCAGGTTATCTTCGAGACTGCCTTCTGCCACATAACTCCCAGTGACCGGTAAGATCCCACAGAGTTGGTCTCCTCTGGGTCCTGTCAGCTAAACAATGCCGGCTGGTGGGCCCGCGGGGGAGGGCCTTCTCTGTGGCTGCCCCAGCTCTCTGGAACCAGTTACCTCCTGAAGTCCGGACCATTCCCACCCTATTGGCCTTCTGAAAAGCGGTGAAGACCTGGCTTTTCCGGCAGGCCTGGGGCCGTTGATCTCGCTCTTGTGATCTGACGAGATCCAGCCATGAATGGCGTGAATGAGTTTTTAATGTTTTTAATTTTTAAATGTTTTTTTATAATGATTTTTTAAAATGTATGGTGAGCCGCCCTGAGACTTCGGAGAGGGGCGGCATATAAATTGAATTAATTAAATTAAATTAAATTAAATTAAATTATATTCATAGGGTACAAATAAGCAATCAGGAAACTATCAATATAAATCGTAAGGATACCAGCAACAAGGTTACAGTCATACAGTCATAAGTGGGAGGAGATGGGTGACGGGAACGATGAAATTATTGTTTGTATTTCAATTCAGCTTTTATATAAGTTATTTGAAAGTACATGTCTGAGAAAACTGACTGTACTGTGCACAGTCCAGTCCACCTTAAGAGCTTGTGTGGTGACATCAGAGAGTGGCAATAAGATAAATACAGTCGGGTGGCTCATCCCTGTAGCACAAATGGAGTACCAGGCAGAGAGAATGAAGCTGTATTCCACCCCCTCTAAAAGACTTGATGGATATATTGGTACGAACCTCCATCCCAGCAAGGAGTTTCAAGACAATGTCTGTGATGCCGTCAACAGAATTTGTTCTTTCCTGAAAGAAAAGTGTGATCTGTACAAGGATGCCAGGGTGATCAAGACAATAAAGGTGAGCTTTGTTTGGTCTAACTAATCCAACTCTTAGTAAGATAATGTCTCAGATAGAGTAGCACTGGCTCTTTTAGGCCATTGTGCCAACTTAGTTAAGGGTACCAAGTTCTAAACCCTCTTTCCAGATTGCGAATTCAAATACTGAATATATATCCTGCCTTAATAAATGTGGGTGCTGAAGTTAGGAAATAAATGCCAGACTTCATGCCAGTGTGGCCATGTCCTTTTTTATATATATAAAAAGTTTTATTTTTTATTTTTTACACAAACACACCTACAAACATACAATGTATTTTCTCTGAACAGAGTATTTGGCCGACTCACAAATTTAAACAGCGTTTAGTCATTTCAACTAAATTTACAATTTCTATATCTTCCTTTTTGCCATGATATTTATTCTTATCTTTTTTTTAAAAAAAACCCAATATTACCCTTCATTCTCATCTCTAATCTTAACCAAATTCAATTTTTCCCTTCTATTCTGTTATACCCCTTCCCATTGTCATTTATTTTTATATCCATCCATAAATTAATTATGTAATGTTACAATTGTTCAATTCTTATAGGAATAATAAACCCACTTATTTTATAACATCAATTTCCTTTGATAATACAATCCAACATTTTAGTATAAATCAGTTAGTTATATAACTATCTTTTTTCTTTGTATATTAATCATAAACCAAATAATTTTCATGCAATCCAACTTCTTACAAATCAATTATGTTTACATGATAATAATAAACCAAACCGTTTTCCCCGTATGTTCCTCCAAACCACAACTTAATCATTTCTGCTTTCACCACAATATACAATTAAAAATATTTCAATTATTACAATTTCCCTAGTTAAATTTTAAAATGTTCTAGCTATTATCCTCTAATCATATAGCTTTCCCCATATATTGCTCAAAGCCACAACTTAGTCATTTCTACTGTCACCACCATATACCATTAAAGGTATTTCAATTGTTACAGTTTAAACTTATTCATATTTCTAAAAAGGGAACATTATCTAAATTTCAAAAATGCAAATAAAAATATTCCAATTATTATTCATTTCATTTTTACAATCATATGATTTCTCATTATTTCTTACTACAATTCATATTTCAATTCTAAGTATATACAGCATATTTCTCTTTCATTTCTTTCTCTTTTTCTCCCTTTTCATTTTTATTTTTGCCTTTTTCTTTCCGCTTTTTTCTTTTGCGCTTTAAAATCTTGAACTCCTATTTTGCCCTATATTTCCCATTGTTTCCCTTCTCTTTTCTCCTTTTCTTATTTCCCCACTGTTTATCCCACTGTTTATCCCAGTGTAATCATTCTGTATTTCAAAGTCCTGGACTCTTCTATTTTGTCCTGCATTTCCTGTTATTTTCCACCCTTTCTCTCTCTTTTTTTATCTTTTCACTGTTAATCCCAGTGTAATCATTTAAATTTTACATGTTCTTTCTATTCCACCCTTCTTTCCTTCTTTGTCTCTTTCTACTCTTTCTGTTTTTTCCATTGTTAATCCCAATGTAATCTCTAAAAACCTCCTTTTTATTGTTACTATCCACATATTCAATTAATTTTTCAAAATTAATCTCATTGTCTTTATCTTCTTTATTTTCAGTTTCCGTGTCTTGCTTCTCCATCTTTATTTCTTTGTCAGCTTGAGGATGCTCTATCTCAATTTTTGGGTCTTCAAGTTTCGATTCTCCATGTAACATTGTAATTATTTCTCTTATTTCCATGACAAGTACATCATTTCCATCATTTCTCTTATTTCCTGCGCCATTTCATTCTTTCTAGATTGATATTATTCCAGTTTTAAAAGTTTCATTGTATTCCTTTTTTTTGCCTCCAAAGTCAAGCCGCTTGCAGACAGAGCAATCCTCCCCAAAAGTTCTCACGGCTGTTTTCACTAATAAAGTTAAGAATTTTCCAAAACAAAGGTTCCAAATTGCAATGATCTTTTTTCTCCTGAAGATGTCTCTCTACAATCCACAATTCTTCTTAGTTGTCTGACAAAGTATCCATTTTGTTTCAATCCACGTTAACAATTTTTACTAGCTTTTCTTTTCTTCTTTTTAACTTTGAAAATACCAAATCAATTTTATAGCCCAGTCCAAATTGAACAATACTTTTTCCCTCTCTCTTTTTTTCTTTTATTTATCGTTTAGTTATATAGCACTTCTGTTGCAGGGCTTATTGTCCAATTCTCTTTTATTTTTCTTAACATTCAAAAAAAGGATCTATTTATTTTCTTTCCAATCCTTTAGCCAATTTTGGGGTTACTTCTTCTAGTTTTTTAAGTTTTCCAAATAATTTTATTCAAAAGTCAATTTTCTTTTCAGGTTTTTGTCCCTTTAAATTCCGCTTCATACATCCTCTTTCCTTCCCCCCATGCCCATTAGCCGCTATTTTTACACTGGGGTTTTTTCAGGTTTAAAAGGGTTTTTTCAACCTGTGGGTTGGCTGTCACTCACCCTGCTTCAAAAACTCTGTTCCAGTCACTGCTCCTGCTCAAAACTTAGCCCGGTTGCCCCAACTTCTTGACAGCTGCAATGGCTGCTGCCCCCACTGCTGAATCAGAGAGAATTTCCTCTGACCTTCGAGGGACTTGCCTGTTCCTCTTGGTCTTTTGAGGTGCCTCTCCTTCTTCCCCATCCCTACAGGACAGTTTCAGTCTGAAGACCCCTCGGCAGCAGTTCGTCAATCCAGGTTTTCGCAGAGCTCATTGGAGCCCACTAATTCCCTGACTATCTCGCCGTGACGCTTCCGGTTGAATCGGCCATGTCCTTGATAGACCATCAGGAATTGACTTGAATGGTAGACTTCCGGTGGCTCCGCGGCATCAAAAGACACTCCTTTGTGAGCGCCAGTCCCAGGACTCCGTTAGAGCCACTAGAACAGCAAAAATCAGCTGTCTAGCGGCTCGAAACTCTCCCCCTGGGAAAAAGGGGGAGAGAAGAGCAGAAGGGTCTGGGAGAGCTCCCCTAGACCCCCAGGTTTTCTTTTTTTAAGCCTGGGGTTTGCAGGGTGAGAGCTCCCTGAAAGCCCTTCATCTGCTCCGGATCCAGGACAAGTCTGCTTTATGCAGACCGAGGCGTCGCGACCACACCAGCAATGCAATTTAAAGGATTACAAGAAATTTGGACTTTGGATGCTGGCAGAGCAAATCAGGAGAATAAAAAATGCAAGTACTGATCTTTAACTCCATTTTAAAAGGGGAAAAATGGCGCCTGAGGGCGTGAAAACAAAACTTACTAGTGAAAATGCTTGTTAACGCTTGCAACATTGTTAAAGCTACTGGATTACACATTTAGAAAAGATTTAAAGTGGAAGCGGAATGGAAAAGGCTATGGTATTGAATTTAACTAATTTACATTTCTAATTGGACTTATTGACCTGATAGCTGAATAAATATAAAGTGAAGATTGAAATATGGCTGACATTAGGGCTGGAGGATCACTGCCTGGTGAGTCAGCAAATTCACAAGCTGTGACTGTAAAGGATTTTCAAGAACTTTTAAACTTTTTTACTTCTGCTCTCTTGGAATCAATTGATAGAACTTTTCAAAAATATAATTTGGAGAATAACAGTGATTTGCTGGCTGGGAAAGATGAAGAAATTAACCAGCCTAATGTGACTTTGGAGGATAAAAAAGAAGCTGTCAGGATTGAGATGGAGGTTGGCACAGTGGAAACAGAGGCCTTGGCAGAGGCTTCCACGCAACTAATTGAAAAGTAACAAGTAGACTCTTTACTGCAAACTGATAAATTTTATCGTGACAATTTTTGGTCTTACAGACAGAGGAATGAACTGGTTGATTATACAAGCAGGAAGAGTCGATATGGGGGTTTCAAATTAGAGGAAATAATTCTAAGAAGAGAACGAGTTTCAAAGATACATCAACCTCAAATCAAAATTCAAAAATTCTCGAAAATAAAAGCAGGGGGAGGAGCAATGCTGAAGAAGAAAGTATTATTGAAGAAGAAGGACTGGAAAAAATATAGAAAGAAAGGAAGAATGGAAGATTAATCTTTTTTGAGGAGGATCTTAGTAATAAATCTGAAAAGTTTATTGTTTTATTGAAGTAAAAAGGCTTAAATAAAATTGGGTAGCTTTTTAAAACTTATTGAAGTATTAAAACAGTTAACTTAAAATTTAATGGATAGTCTTTTAAAAAGTTTTGAAACTTATATTTTGAAGAATGTTTTATTGATGTATTAAGAGATTTTAAAATGTTTAATTCTCGAAAATAAAAGCAGGAGGAAGAAAGGAAGAATTGAAGATTAACTTCTTTTGGGGAGGATCTTAGTAATAAGATGAAAAGTTTAATTAAATTAGTATTTTTTAAGTTTATCTTAAGACAATGATATAAGGGAAGTGTTTTATTATATTTAGTTTTGGATATAATTTAGGGGATAGCCTTTTGAGGGTTATATTTTGAAGAAGGTTTTATTGAAGTAAAATGCTTAACTAAAAATGGACAGCTTTTAAAAAGTTATTGAGGTATTAAAATGATTTATTAAAAATTTAATGGATAGCTTCCTGAAGGTTTGAAAATTTATATTTTGAGAAATGAACTAAGAATAGCTTATTGATGTATTAAGAGATTTTTAAAATGTTTAACAAGATTTTAGTATTTTAAAAGGTATATGTGACAAAATGTTTAAAGTTTTAAAATGTTTAATTTAGAATTTTACAAGGGAGTAATGTTGAATAGTTAGAAATTGGCAATTGGTTTATGAAGGATTAAAGAGGATAAATGTTTAATTTATTTTATTAGGGAGCAATATTGAAAAAGAATGGTGTTTGAGGGCGTGAAAATGAAACTTATCAGTGCTTGTTAATGTTTGTAACATTCTTAAAGTTACTGGATTATGCACCAAGAAAAAGGTTTCTATATTCAGGAAGAAAAATTTAACCCAATTGATTTTAAGAATTTATAAAAGGGAGGTTGATGAATAATTTGTAAAAGGGGAGTTAAAGTGTGTGAGGGAGTTTTGAACCTTACAGTAAGTTAGTATATTTTAGCGTATGTTTGTTAAATGTTATACCCTGTTTTTGCTCTGGGAAGTTGGGGGTGGGGGATGGGGAGGGGGGTCGAAGGTTGGGTTGGGATAAAATTGTTGAAAAATTTTTGATAAAATGAAAAGATAGATAAATGTATTAATAGAAAAGTAAATGTGGGGGAAATGTTACAATAAATGAAATGATAATATCAAGATATGAAAAAAAAAGATTTATTCAGATGATACACTGAATGATTGATTATATATTGTATGTTTGTTTACAAAATAAAAAACTTTTTACAAAAAAAAAGGAATTGACTTGAATGCTGGTTCAGAGGGAGAGATGGATGGGAACAAGAACACGATTTGCTGTAAAGAATGTGAAAGAGCCTGCTCATGGTGTTACATTATATGCAGTGACCCTGAAACTCGACATTAACCATATTCTAATGATAGGTGTTGGCCAAACTATGGATTGATCCAGTCAAATGATCCAGTCATTTTTATCTGGTGTGAAGGACCTAATTATCGCAAGAGGAAGAGAAAGTGCAAAACTTGTTTATTCTGTACAATTAGGTGCAGGTGTTTCTCCTTTGTCTTAGAGTTTGTGAGATATTTGCTGTTTTAAGTGACCAAATGGTGAGAGAGTGAACATTTGCTTTTTTTAAAATATATATATATATATATATAGGCTGGCTCTATAGGAAAAGGAACAACTCTGGATACGAGTTCCGATGTTGATCTGGTTATCTTCCTCAGCTGCTTCTCCAGCTTCCAGGATCAAGTAGAGAAGCGTGAAGAAGTGATCAACGACATTGAAAAGAATTTGAAGAGGTGTATCCAGACGATTGCTTTCAAAGTTGACATCTTCCCACTGAAGAAGGGAACACGTTCACTCCAACTCCACTTCCAGGCAAAAAAGAAGACAGAGGTTGTAGAAGTGGACATCCTCCCAGCATATGATGCTTTAGGTGAGGAATCTAGTCACACACTTCCTTATTAATTCTGATATAGGGTGAGCATAGGAACCTTCACCATGACTATAGAGAACCAATCATGGGTCCTTATATTCTGCATTCATCAGCAGGTCCTTGCAGTGGAGATTTATTACTGTCTATAGTCAGACCACAACAATGGTGTTTACATGGGACTGTCCTAGGAAACTCAAATTTTTAACTGATTCAAAATGTAGTGAATTTATTACTAATAATGGGAAATAGGTTTTGCAGTGTTTGAGATATGCTGAGATGACTCCCTCGGTGACCAATATGCTTCCAAGCCTAATTCAAGATCCTGCTTTTAAAGCTGTACGTGTTTTTGCCCTTATGTTCCCTGCTGGATCATCTGTCCCAGGTAGAATCAACTTGCCCTAACTAGGTGAAATATATAGGGTACTTCTTGGATGCTTCTTGGTGCCTTCATGCCTTCTTGGTAGCAGTCCACACATTATGAAATACCTCTCCCCCCCTCCCAAGACAGAGGCCCACTTTGCTAGCATTCCACTGAACAATTCTAATAGAACATCTTATTCTAATAGTGTAGAAAGCAGGGAGACCACCTTGAATATTCAGAAAATATTATATAAACAAAAATTTATAACAAAACAAAAACAAAAACAGAAGGATTCCTTAAGTTCTTGAAAGAGAGACAATATTAAGAAGCCACTCTGGATCCCTAGGGTATAAGAGAGAGAGGCATGGGAAGCCTCAGGCTTGCAAGATTTTGTTATGATAGCCTATCTCAATTAAGTGTAATGTTGGTTTCCATGTGGAATCTGTTTTGTAAGCTGGCCTTTTTTGAAGGGTTGAAATCAGTCTTGCAAATCTCACTGTGGGTGGAGTCATCCAGAACTCCCCAGCCAGCAAAGATGGCTTGGGAATTCTGGGAGTTGAAGTCCATCAGGCTTAAAGTTGCCAAGGTTGGAGACCCCGATCCAGAGTGAAGAGATGGCAATGGACATAACAGTTATTGATGCCCTTAAAAATTCACAATAGGATAACAGAGCATGATATTACACAAAAATCTTGTGATGATTTGTTTTGGTTCCTCTCCCATCCTAGGTCAGATAACCTTTACATATATCCCACCTCTGAAGGTCTATATCGAACTAATTGAAGCCAACGGCCTGCCAGGGGAGTTCAATACTTCGTTCACAGAGCTGCAGAGGAATTTTGTGAAACGTTGTCCAACAAAGCTCAAGGATCTGCTACGGCTGGTCAAGCACTGGTACAAAGAAATCAAGAAGGTGAGCTGTTATGAGGTGGGGTTGGGGAGGCTGGAAAAGTAACAGGAGGAAACAACTAACCAATGTTCTTTTATATGTTAAATTACTTAATAGTTTTAAGTGATTTTTTAATAATACATTTTGATGGTAGGTTTTATTTTTCATCCCCCAGAGTAACCTTGTGTGAAGTAGATCTCTATATGAATTTGATAGATAAATAAATTTTGATAGATTTGTTACATATTTCATAAACAACTGGCTACAAAAAAAATCTGGGGAGACTCAAAACATTTAAAGAATCTTCACCTTAATGAACACAAATGGGTTCCAATTGCAGTTTCAAGATTCCATATTTCTAGTGCTTGCATTGACACTCCCTCTTCTATACTGAAGTACCCATAACCTTTGCTTCCTAGATCACACCTACAAAACTGGACTTGACATTGGTCAACTTCTGTTCAAACAAGAGTGTTGTCTGGTTGTCCAGTCATTTCTCTGACATTGTATCCCTTTGCCAAAGTTTTCTGGCCTGCCATCAATTAAGGCTTAACCCCACAATAATGGTAAGGACCAGGTCTTATTGTGGTCCTCCATTTGTTTCCCCCCCCCAAAGAGAAGTCAAGAATCAATACTAGTTTCTCCTATTCCCTATATCAATACTAGTTTTCCTTTGGGTCTGGATGTCCTGGGAAAATATCCATAGGGATAGATATAAAGCCAATACATCTGACTTTGGATTCTATTGGCTAGAGCCAGAATGGGCCAACTTGCTGTAGTATTCAAAATATTGGGATAGGACCAGTTAGATTCAGATTCAATTCTTTTTTTAGGAAGAGACCTTGGAAAGCATCCAGTGGGGAAAAGTTGGTGCAGAAAGAAATAATCCATCTACTAAAATTGGCTGATGGAAAAGCAGCAGCTAAAACAAGAGTGCAATTTGTGGAGTATGTGAGGTCTTAAGATCTTTGTGCAGGGAACAGAGTTCTCCCAAGTTTATTGAAATTTAGTGTCAAACAACCAGCAGCAACACTGTTTTTTGCCAAAGCTCAGGACAAGATAACTGAATGTAGTAAGTCTCCAATGGGCTTAATGCAATGACTTTAAAAAAAAAAATACTCTACCCATTCAGAAAGAAAATGGCCTCATGATAATATTTTTTTCCAGCAATCCAGCACAGACTCCAAATTTCCCCCCAAATTTGCCCTGGAATTGCTTACAATTTATGCTTGGGAAGAAGCAAACGGAGGAGAGCAATTCAAGACAGAAGAAGGATTTTGCACAGTGATGAAACTAATCACTCAGTACCAGGATCTCTGCCTCTATTGGACTAAATACTACCCTCTTGATAATTCCAAAGTGGGGCTCCATGTGAAAAGAAAATTGATGGAGTCACGGTAAGGATACTACTTCTTTCTTGTTGTCTTTTCTTATATAAGCTTTCATTCAGTTGGGTACAGTGATAATCAGACTGTATTTCTCTTGAATTACCTGTTAAATCTTAATTGCACAAATTTAGCTTACATGTTCTGGCAATCTTCCATTTCGCTTGAATATTTTGGGGCAAGAAAAATATACTTATTACTTGGAGAGAACTGCTTTCCCGCTATCTCAAAGTAGGCGTGAATGAAAGACACAGAAGAGTGAAATTTCTTCTCTTCCTACCGCTAGAGACTATATAATTTTTGACGTAGAACTCTATTGCTGATATTCAGTAAACAAAAGGCAAACATTAAAATCACTTATATTCTCAATGCCACATTTAAGTTGCCCTGTAGTTACTATGTACAATAAAGAAGAAAAACACATTAAAACAACATATTGAAAAGTGGAATCTACCTGGCACACACTTGCTCTGCAGTAACCTATTTTTTGAGTTCTTGTAATAATTAGTTTTTCATTTCTATTGTGAGTGTTACACTTTGTAATTTTTTTTTTTAAAAGTATGCGTTTGTATTGCAGTCCTGTGATTATCGATCCAGCAGATCCGACAGCAAATGTTGCCAAAGCCAAAACGGGAGCTTGGGATCTATTGGCCCAGAAAGCTTTTGATTGCCTGAGACAGCCTTGTTGCATGAAGGATGAGCAACCTATCAAACCTTGGAATGTGCAGGTAGTGTGCATATGTCATTTTCTTTCTAACAGGCAATTTTTAAAAAAACATAACTTCTAAGTCTTGGGATATTTCAGGTCTGTATAATGTTTACAGGTGCATTATGCAAAGATTCTGAAATCTTACAGGATTCAATTTATTTAAAGGGAAATGGGTTTCTTATTGGCTTTCTCTAGTTGAACCACTGAACATAGTTTTAAACTGGATAACTACATCATATTAGAGTTCTGCGTTTAACTGTGGTTTGTTGAATCCTGGGAGCTGAAGTCCACAAGCCTTAAAGTTGCCAAGTTTGGAGACCCAATCTTGCTAGGCCATAATGGCTGAGACTGAGAGCCTTGGACAAATCCAGCCTAAACAGTAGTTTCCTTAAGCAGCTTTCTCATCAGTCAAGGTCCAAGAGAAGCACTTCAGGGTTATTCTTGCTTGCTTCCAGGTGGGGAATCAGGTATGAAGCAAAGCTATGGATTTGACAAGTATCTGCAACTTCAAAGCAAAGTTTAATTAGTGTTCTGTTCAGTCTTTGAGGGGGAAATGGCAAATGATCATAGAAAAATCAGGTAAATAATCCATTCTGGAGTTACTTTTCCTTGTGTAAAAAAAAGAAACAAAATGCAGCATGTTTCAAAATAGGCTGCTGAGAATTCATTGTCAGCAACATAGATACTGCATTTTTCGGAGTATAAGACGCACCTTAACCCCCCCCTAAAAGGGAGTGAAAATTTAGGTGCGTCTTATACACCGAATGTAGCCCTGCCCACCCACTGGCCCCCACCCTTTGGCCTCTGCCTCGCAGCAGTTACCTCCTTGCAAGCAAACAGCAAGAAAAAGGAGATCCTTTCAGCTTCAGCACAACCTAATTAGCACAATTTGATTGGATCACCTTCTGACTCTCAGCTGATTTGCTCTCAGCTGTTTTGCGCAGGGCTATGCTGCTTGCTGCAAAGAGGTAAATTGCTGGAGCAGATTTTTTTTTCCTTGTGCTAATCAAGTATGCTGAAAACGAAAATGAAAGTAAAGCAGGCTGTTTGCTGCAAGGAGGCAAAGTTGCTCAGAGGCAGAGGGAGATTTCTTTTTCTTCTTTTCCTCACCAAAAAAGGTAGGTGCATCTTACACTCTGGTGCGTCTTATACTCTGAAAAATACGGTAACCACTTTTTTTTTTTATCACATTAAGTTTCGCTTGTACATTGGCAAGATGAGTCCTATTTTCAGGTAAAGTCACTAACTACCTGGGTTTCTCAACCTTAGTACCTTTAAGATGTCTGGACTTCAACTCCCTAGGAATTCTGGGACTTGAAGTCCAGACTTCTTAATGTTGACAAAGGTTGAGAAACACTGGTCTATATGTATACATTAAATATACATTACAAATGGCAATTTAAAGAAGTTAAAAGTATTAGAGGGAGGAAAGGAAGGGGAAAGCAGAGGAAAGATTTTAAAGGTACCTAAGGATTGCAGTTTTATTGTACAATATTTGTTGCCTCGCTCTTGAAGCAGTGAGGCAAAATTTGGCTACATTATCGATAGTAGTGGGTCTTAAGGTCTCCTAAAAGATAGGAAATGACATGTTGGTTGTCTCTCCCTGGGAATTCCTTTATGAGGGGCCAAATGAATACATCATACAGGTTCAAATAGAAATTGCAATACAACAGGATATGCTGAACATCCTTCATGATTTGGGAGTCACAGGGGCAAAGTTGTTCCCATGGAAGATTCACTTCCATTTCCATTTCATGTGCGGATCAGGATTTATTTATTTTATGAATGAAGCCATCCAATTTACAGCATGCCATTGTAAAAAAGTAATTCCCCACTCCATTTCAGTCAATTCTGTTAAGAGGAACTGAGCCAGTGATATGAATACCTCATTGAACAGAGCCAGCCCTATATAAATCTCATAAACTTTGCATCTCAGTGAAGTTGTTATTACATAGCACGAAACAGAAGTGAGTTATACACCGGTGCAATGATCCCATATATACATACATACATATATACAGGGTGAAATGTAAAATTTGTTACTACCGGTTCTGTGGGCGTGGCTTGGTGGTGGGAGTAATGTGACTGGGTGGGTGTGGCCAACTTTTTTTCTAATGCTCTGAAAAGCCTCTGCCGATCAGGCAACTCAGCTGGGATCGTCAGAGACTTTTCAAAGGATTTTTTTTAACCACCTCTTTGGCCAAGAGGTTGCAGAAAAAAATGCTTTGAAAAGCCTCTGACGATCCCAGCTGAGCCGCGCGATCATCAGAGGCTTTTTTTTTAACTTTTAAAAGCATTTTTTCGGCAGAAGAGGTTGTAGAAAAAATGCTTTTAAAAGTTAAAAGAAAAAGCCTCTGATGATCGTGCGGCTCAGCTGGGCATGGTGGGGGGGCAGGGATTTTTGCTACCGGTTCTCCGAACCACCCGCCGCCATCACTACCGGATCGGGCGATCCAGTCCAAACCGGGAGCATTTCACCCCTGCATACATACCTACATACATACATTTGCAAGATTATAAGAAGTTCAGTGTTTTGGGGTGGACAAATCTAGGTAAAGACCTAAACTGCATTTGGAATAGGAGAAGGCATCCTAACCTTTTCAGGCAGCAAAAATGGGTAGGACAATCTTATGGTTTGTATATTATTACTTTAGGATAAACTTGTAGAATGTTTCTTTACTATGTATCAATAACACACATTATGGTTGGTTGTACAATCAACCAGAGATGTAGACTGGATGTGGCACTTTAATCTACCTGTTCAATTGAGTCCTTCGCAGGGACCTGGGGTCAGCAGATGTTATTTGATAGTGTTAAAGTTACCATCGCAGGATGTAAGCTGTTCCAAATCAAGCTGCCTTTTGCAATTGACTGATGGTGATTTTGTCAATGCCAATGGAGTTTAAGTGATGCCCCCATATGTTTTGGGATTGCACCTACTATTAGTACTATTTTAGATTTCTTTTGCCACAGTTGTTTTATTTCTATTTACAAGTCATTTTTGTGATTTTCTCCAGTTCTTTCTCTTCTCTTCTGCTGCTCTTCTTACTGCAATGTACACTATCCAGATTTTTTTTGTTTTACCAACAATAGTTAAGTCTGGGTTGTTATGTGGCAGGTGCCTGTTTGTTTGAATTCTAAAGTCCCAGCGCACTTTAGCTTCTTTATTTTCTACTAATTTGTCTATTTTATGATCCCATCCGTTCCTGCTTTCATGGAGGAATCATTACTATTTTATATAATAATATATGATTATTATTTTATCCCACCTTTTTAATAATGTATAACTCAAGGAGGGAGGCAAACATACCTAATACGCCTGCCATCCTGCAAAGTGGGTTGTGCTGAAAAAGTGACTGGCCCAAAGTCCTCAGCCAGCTTCCATGCCTAAGGGAAGCTCAGAATTGACAGTTGTACCTAATACTAGACAACTTATGACCTGTTGGGCCATCCTTTGAGAGAAAGGTAGTGCAGTGTGATATAAGAATAATAATAGTAAATCAAATTTTACCTACCAGGAGAGATAAACAGAATGACCACAAGTAGTCAAAGCAGCAGTGGCAGCGGGAGCAATTTCCAACCTCCTGCCAGATTCCCCATTGGGAATCATGAATGTGTGACCACGGCTGACTGTGGTGGAGCTGCAGCATCCAGAACTTTGCCAATACAACTGATTTGAAGATCTGGGAACTTTCAATTCCGTGGGAGTAATAGGTCGTGGGTTTCATACGCATTCTGTGGATTTTAGGTGCGGTGGTTGAAAAATCATTATGCTATGATTGTTAATTGAAGGTTACCAACAAAGAAACACTGAGAGTTTTATCTATAATATATAGATATTATACATTATTGATTGATTATATGTTACTGGTAGAACATAAATGTGTTCATAAATGATGTTTAATGTTTTGGTCAATTGTTTCACCTTTTTCTTTTAGCCAACCCGACACATTAAGTTGACAGTGAAACAAGATACAGGAGCACCTGCATTTCTATCATGCAACCCTTTTGCACCTATCAAGTGTATCAAGGAGCAGTTTGGGAAAGAAGGGTATATCTGCGAGCTATATTTGGAGGAAACTGGGCAAGCAAATACAGCCCTGCAGGATGATAAAAGATTGGCAGATTATGGAATATTCTTTCCTACTACCTTGCAGCTACATTATAGTACATCTCAAACGCTGAGATGTACTGTATCGTAAAAGACCTCAATGTCAGAACCACAAGCTACACAGTGAACCCCAATCTGATCTAAATATTCCATCCTCTTCAAAATTGGCTTTGCCTTTTAAGAATGCTTAATGCTCTGGGCACATACTTATGAGCTGTTCCTATATACCGAGTGTTGGTTTTTCTCCTCCTTAAACTGCAATGAAATTATCATACTATTTTTCATATTTTAAGTCATATGATTTCCCAGTGTGGCCAGAAATTTTTAGATATAGGAGACCCAATACATTAGAAGGCACCAGACTATAGAAGGCTGTTTTAAGATCTTGGCACTGTATCCATGACAAGATTAACCAGATCAATTAGGGCAGGGGCGTCAAACTCGCAGCCCATGGGCCAGATGCATCACATGCTGGCCACACCCATCCCTGGTTTAGCGAAGGTGGAAAAGTCGCAATATGTCACGTGACGACAAAGTGAGGCCGCAAGTTTGACACCCCTGAATTAGGGAGTTAAATGCATCACAACAACTCTTAAGAAAAAGGGTTAATTGATGTAGTCAGGTAATTCACAGGCAGTTAAAATTACAGGTAATCCTTGTTTAATGACCACAGTTGAGACCAGCAATTTGGTTGTTAAGTGAAAGGGTTCCTAAGTGACTGTGAGAGTGCTTATGACTTACTTTAGCTTTCCATTCCTTTCCAGCATGTAAAGGTCTTAAATGTGAAGATTGGTTGCAAGGTTACTTTTTCATCACTATTCTAACCTTGGTCACTGTATGAGACAGCTGTTAAACAAGGACTATATATATCTCTACATACACCTAGAATTGCACACAGAGTTAGAAGTAACTGCCCAACCATCTTGTGGAAATTATGGGCCATGAGATTGAGATAAAATCCTGGAGAAGCTGTGTAAGGATTGGAAGAAGGCAAAATATTTGTCTTGGGAGATATGAATGGAGTTTTAGATTTGAGCTTAGACAAATTGATACAAGAAGGGAAAAGGTGGAAAGCTTCCAAAAATGCTATTTCAATATATGGATGAACTGGCATGGACACTTATATGGAAATTACATAATCCAGCAAAAAGAGATTACATCTTTTTCTCAGCAATTATATTCAAGAATAGATATGTATTTCTAAGACCTTAATATCATGCATTAAAGAAGTATATATTATTTCAATGACTTATACAGATCATAATCAAGTTTTAATAACATGGAGTGCTGAAGAAAAAATACTTTTCAGGTAGAAGATGAATGATACTAACCTACAAAAAGAGAAATCAAACTTCTTTAAAATGCATAGGACACCAGAAAACTCTCATTCTATCATTTGAGAAACAAATAAAGTATATAAACTACGTCAAAAAAGAAAAATACAACAAAAAACAATTAGATGCTAAAATAAGAGAATTGGAACAAAAGCATAAAAGTAACCCAGAAGTAACAAGAAAGACAACAGATCAAACAATTGCAAAATAAATAAATAGCACCTATGTTTATTAGAAATGGAAGAATTGCAGAACAAAATAAATGTTAATTAGAAGAATGTAGTTATTTAAATTGAACACGCAAATAAAGCAGGAAAATTTTTTTGCATATAAACTCAGAAAATTAAATATCTACTTTTCTGAAGCAGTTCCTTTCTCTTTTTTTCTCTTTATATTCAGATAACTTTAGTAATTCAGTGGAGATTTGGTATTTAATTTAAAGATTAAAAACATATTTCATATAAAATAATTCAGTGCATTTTAGAACTAATTATTAATAGTATATTTAGATTTACAATTTAAACAACTATGCTCGTATATAGTTTAAATATATTTAATATTGATATAAATTTTCTATTATGAAAACCTTGTCTTAGTCAATGATTACAGCTTCCTGTTTCTATTATCTAAACAAGCTAATTTTTGTGTTTTATATATTATTTATATTCTATAATAAAATAATTAATTTGGGGAAAATAGCTGTGACTTCAAAGAATCATTTCTGAGCTACACTGATATATCTCAAACCAGATTTCAGATTTACTTTTTACAAAGCTAATCTCAATTTCTTCTTATAAAACATCATTACACTTTCCCAACTTTAAAATTTACTAAAATTTATCATAAATGTTTGCTGTAATTATATAAAGTTTTTCCCCCCTAATGCTTAGGAAAATACTAGTATTAATGATTTGAGCAGCATGTAAAATAAAGAACATTTGATCTTGTCCATTTCAATTCCTCTGTGAATCTGGGAAAGAATTTTATGCTAATAATTGCAATTGACCTACTGTGAAATAGAGAGAAATTCATTAAGTTTTTAAGTGTCGAGTTACCTAAAATAATGATACTGTAGTTGTGATACAATTCTCTCATGAAAATATAGATCATTCCATTTTATATAACTAAATCTGAAATTACTGCAAATAGCCACAAGGTGGTGCAAGAACATCACTAAAATATTTTAAATTACTAAGGAATGTAGTGGCCATATTTAAATTTTGATTTGATTATGAAGCAATTTTAGTTCCATAATAAATAATTGATACACAATAAATCACTTGAAGACTAAAAAAAGAGAGATAAAACTACATTTTGAAATATAATTAGTAGTATATTTGGGGTTTTTAAATTCAGTTTACATGGTCAGTCACAACATTGTTTAGCCAAATTAAAATTACCATTCATTTCCCTCAAATAAGACTACATCCACTTTTTTAAAAAAAGACAAAAGGCAAGGTTTTTTTTAAAGTCTTCAGATAGTTTTTTTCTTCAGGAAATTGAATCATTACAAAGCTTAATTTAGGGATGCTGTGCTCATGACTGAAAAAAAATTTGATTTTCATATGAAACAAGGAAGATTTATTACTTCATATAGGGCTGCAGCATAAATAGTGGCCTCTTCAGAATTCAAGCCACTGGAGAAATCCATACTCCTGCAGGCAAACACAAACTGTTATTCAGTAGCCCTTAGCATGCCTATCCTTGTTTTGTTTTCTGGGGAGCTTCTATCTATCCCAATTACACTTAATAGCAATAGCAATAGCACTTAGACTTATATACCCCTTCATAGTGCTTTACAGCCCTCTCTAAGCATAAACGTATTGCCCCCAACAATCTGGGTCCTCATTTTACTGACCTTGGGAGGATGGAAGGCTGGGTCAACCTTGAGCTGGTGGGACTTGAACTGCCAAACTGCTGGTAGTCAGCAGAAGTAACCCGCAGTACTGCATTCTAACCACTGCGCCACCTTGGCTCTCATCCTCCTGTAATTCGTGGGATCCTTCAAACCTGGTGATACCTGCCTTTGAATGAATATATTTTGGTGGGGCCATGTAAGAGCTGTGGAATGAAAGTGGTCTAAGTCCTCTTAAGAATCCTCTACCTTCTCTAAGAAAAATGTGTCACCTTGGTTTATCAGAAAAATGGGAGAAACAAAATAGATTGATGGGTAGAGGGCTGGAGTGTGTTAAGAACAGTGGTGGGTTGCTCCCGATTCGCACCGGTTCACAAGAACTGGTAGTAAAAATTTGTAGTAGTTCGGAGAACCAGAAATAACATTGTCTGGCCACGCCCCCAACTGGTCCCCGGCCCAGTCGCCGCTCGCTTACCCTGCCCGCCTCATCAGAGGCTTTTTTTTTTTTACTTTTAAAAGCATTTTTTCTACAACCCCTTCAGCGAAAAAATGCTTTTAAAAGTTTTTTTAAAAAGCCTCTGATGATCGCGTGGCTCAGCTGGGATTGTCAGAGGCTTCTGAAAGCATTTTTTCTACAGCCGAAGAGGTTGTAGGAAAAAAAATGCCTTTAAAAGACTCTGGCGATTCCAGCGGAGTTGCCTGATCGTCACTGGCTCCTAAAAGCATTTTTTTCCAGCAACCTCTTAAGGTTGTAGAAAAAATGTTTTTAAAGGTAAAAAAAAAAAGTTGGCCATGCCCACCCAGTCACATTACCCCCCACCAAGCCACGCCCACAAAATAAGCCACACCCACAGAACCATTAGTAAAAAAATTTAGAACCCACCCCTGGTTAAGAACTCTTGGAATGAATTGGAATAGACCTCACTTAACTGCTACTCGAAAGCAAAGGGTGCAGCTAAAAGGACTCCTTTTCCTAGCAACTGGGGACTAACAGAACTGCCATTGCTAAACAGCACAGTCAAGTGATATTGTGCTTTAGGACCCCATCACTTAGTGCTGAAAATTCTGGTCCCAATGACTGTCATCGAGGAAAGGCTACATCTAGAGAAATAAAGGCCTCCACTTACTTGCTCAGTCTTTGCCTTTCCTAGATGCAGAGTGGGACAACTTGTTGCGGCCAACTCACCACAGCCAACTCGCCATGACCAACTTGACATGGCCAATTTATGGCAGGACAAGTCACTGCAGAAAAATTCAACAATTCAATTTAAGTATTTAAAATAATTTTAAAATTATTTTAATTTTTGTCATTTACATTTCATTTTGTCCCTCCTTTTGCATTCTTCCTTTAATGGTTCTAATCCACCATTTCTTCAATATTAGTTGTCCTGCAGCCAGTTGCCCACAGCAAGTTGGCTGTGATGAGTTGGCTGCGCTAAGTTGTCCTAGATGATTAATCATTGGGACTGCACCCATGATTTAAGGAGAGGATTAATGACTCCTTGAGTGTGAGATGTGTTCCCACCTGCTTATATAGTAGAAGGAAGCTATGAATTTACTAAAGCCCTGCTTCAACCCAGAGTATCTTTCTAATTATAGGATAATCTCAAACTTTATACTCAGGGGCTGCAATAAATCTCAACTTTACAATTACTCTCCAGGATTCGGGAAGTTGTTTGCAACAGAAACTAGCAGACATAACATGACTAGATAGGTTGCTGTCCTGCAGGCAAAATGGAAGAGAGAAAGATCTGCTGTTGAAAACCACAGAAAGTAGACCTTACATGTTTATATCTACTTTTGCTCCAAGTCAATGAAAATTTGCCAATTCTCTTCCCAGCCTGGAGATTGGGTGATACCTTGGCAACGTTCATCTAACAATTCAATTCTCCACTGACCAACTAGCTCTCAGTATAGCTGAACAGTTCCATGCCTTTCTGCTGCTTCTTCCTCATACAGCAGTGTGCTTGAGGGCCAGATGGAGGACATTTCTGCTCTAAGTCAGAGACTGCCAGATCCTGGGTTGGTATGGTGGAATCAGCTGCTGTCTAAATCTTCTTGCTAGCTCCTGGAAGTACCAGATCTGCTTCTGGTAATATTTAGTCCAGGATGCTTTTCCTCATCTGAGGAGAGCCCTGCAGACCAGATCACTCATGACAAGAATAACCATATTGAAACTGGCTGTCAAAAGAAGCTGGTGTTGATCTCTAAAGTCTGAAATGGCTTAGGGCAGTGATGGCTAATCTTTTTACCGTCGCGTGCCAAAAGCGGGGGGAGCGCGGCGAGGTTGCCCATGTGTGTGCCCACACCCATAATTCAATGTGCCCTGCCCCTGCACATGTGTGCCCCCCGCCACTTTTAGCACGTGATGGCAGAGTGGGCGCAGTAGGCCCGTTTTTCCCTCCCCCGGCTCCAGAGGCTTTCTAGGAGCCTGGGGAGGGCGAAAAGAGCCTTCCGCACACCCCCGGAGGCCCTCCGGAGGTTGGAAACAGCCCATTTCCCAACTTCTGGTGGGACCGAAAAGCCCAAAAATCAGCTGGCTGGCGCACACATGCGCACTGGAGCTGAGCTACGGCAACGCTCACGTGCCCACTGATATGGCTCTATGTGCCACCTGTGGCACCCATGCCATAGGTTTGCCATCACTGGCTTAGGGTGTGATGATCTGAAGAACTGCTTCTCCTGCTACGAACTTGTCCATTTACTTACATCAGCAGTGAAGGCCATTCTGAAGATATTGCATAAGAACAAAATTTAGTGCATAACTCCAGGGAAGGTGAAGTAAATTGTGTAAGCCAAGAAGTGAATATAGTTTTGAATTGTTTCATTTGAACTTTGGTGAACTCTCTAGAAAAGATCATCTTTGCTGGTTGTCCTTTGTTTTTCCTTCTTATTGCTGATCAGTTATTAGATTGGGGTGTCCTTGGTGCTCTCTGAACTTGGTTGTTAGTTGCTCTTCATGGATGTATTCTACTAATCAACTAGCAGTCAGAAGGCATGATGAAAACTCTTTAATTTCACAATATGTGGATAGACTTAGCCACAATTCTAACTGGGAAACCATGACCATCCTAGACCAAGCCAAGTCCAAAAATGGTAGAGAATTTCTGGAAACCTGGCACTCTGACAAATTAGCCATCAAAAGACACACAGACATAAACAATGACTATTCAAAAGAGACAATCAATAAGCCAAAATGGGAACAAAAAGATCAAAACACCTCTCCACTAGCGATCAATACCCAGATGAGCATAGATTAACTCAAGATTAACATCAGTCCAACAATCAAGAAATAAACAATACTCCAATCAAGGAACTGCCAAACAAGCTACCAAACCAAACAAAGTACCACCAAGACCATTCCCACCAACACTGACAGGGCAAGCCAATAGAATATAAATTGAGAGCAAACCCCACCCCCTACTAGAACTGATGTTGTTACCTAGTTTGGTAATGAAATGTCTGCAAGAAAACAATTAAGCTCAGAGAGTATCAAGGAACTCTTGTTTCAATGCTGACCTAAAGTATTCTCCTTTATCAGTACTGGATCTGGGCTGAAAATCTCAGACAACCCCAGATGGACGCAGGTCTGGAGAACTTGCTAATGGTAGCCTAAGATTTTGCAGCTCAAATCTGATAACTCTAATGCTGATCAACACTGAAGTGACAAAAGCAATGATATATGTTTCTCAAGGTAAGTCATGATACTGAAAATAAATCCAGTGAGAAAAGTGACATGGAAGTTTTCTGGAGATGATGTCTGAAGTTTTCTTGAACAGATGAAATTGTACTCAAGCCTGTATAACCCTATATTTAGGGATGAAAAAGATGGGCCATCATAAAGATAAAGCAATTTTTGAATTATACAATTCCTTACTCAAACAAGGGAGCTTTCCTGCACAGAACCATGTAGAAATTAATTCAATGGCAATTCAATTAAAATGTAAATGCAAAATGAATTAAAATAGCAGCAATAAAACATCATCTAAAATAATTATTGCAAGCAATTAAACGTGCATTTTCAAAGCCCACTGTGGGAATGAAAAAAAGAGGGCTCAAATAGATCTCATATGTCTCATCTCATATATCTCTTTTAAGTTCAAAGGAATGCTCACAAACGTCGGCCTTCTCTGCACAACACACTTAACTCAGCTGCTAACTCAGTTAAGTCTCCCTCCTGGCTATCCAGGCAGCACCCACTCTCCCAATCTAGGTTAAAAATGACTAATTCAAGAAGTACAAAGAGTACTTTATAAACTCTTACGCAAGAAGAGAATAGGCAAGATTTGATTGCTTTGGTACACCTTTTCCCAAAAGTCAGGTAACCATTAGTTATGTGTAGCTTAGGGGCTAAATCCAGTCAATGTTTGGGAGAAGGATTCTGTTTTTCCAAGTCCATGACAGTGACTTCTTTAATTGATGGCACTTCTTTTTTTAAGTCATTCTATATTACTGGCTCTTTTTCTTGGAGCTCTTTTTCTTTATGACAGACAGAAGCATCATTTCCAAGGTCATCATAACTCCAAATGGTCATTAAATGACCAGTGATACAGGTACTACCTGCAAAGACATATGAAGTGGTTCCAATGGGATGGGTGAAAGAAGAACGTACAGTATAATAGATGTTGTGTATTATTTCTTTCATATATATATATCTAACTAAAGCATATACGTTAGTAGACTTGCCTCTACTTACTATTATCTTATTAAGACATAAACTTTACCAAGTTATAGTAGCCTTAAAGGTAAAGGTAAAGGTTCCCTTCGCACAGATGTGCTAGTCGTTCCCGACTCTAGGGGGCGGTGCTCATCTCCATTTCAAAGACGAAAAGCCAGCATTGTCCAAAGACGTCTCCGTGGTGATGTGGCCGGCATGACTAAATGCCAAAGGCGCACGGAACACTGTTACTTTCCCACCAAAGGTGGTCCCTATTTTTTTACTTGCATTTTTTACATGCTTTCGAACTGCTAGGTTGGCAGAAGCTGGGACAAGTAACGGGAGCTGTTATGCGACACTAGGGATTCGAACCACTGAACTGCTGACCTTTCGATCGACAAGCTCAGCATCTTAGATACTGAGCCACCACATCCCTCTGAGCCTTACAACTATACATTTATCATGCTCCTATAATTTAATATAATGTGACTTGACCTCGTTGTGGGCAAAATACATATATAACTCATGGGAAAAGTGTAAAACATTCACAAAAGTTACAAAAGAAGCTTACAAAAAAGCCTTTTGGAATGTGTAGAAATAGAGACTGGAGCATTAAATGCCAAAGACATAGATGCTCTAGATAATAACATTGCATCCATATATATTGTGTGGAAATTGTGCTTAGCATTAGAAAAAAACAAATTCTTCAAGAAGCTTCATCAAAGTGTGCATGTTGCAGGGGAATATTTTAATCTGACTATATATTCAGCTGCATTTTCCAGCAAGCTTTGAGCAATGTAATTATTATGACCCAGTGTACCATAATAGAGCATGGGTGTTTCATCAAAATAGTATGGCAGAAAGGTGAATTCAGCCAATCAGCCCATGCAATTTCTGACAACAGTTATTAAAGAGACAGAACAAATTCTCTGGCTATGTCTCCTATTTCCAATAACATCCAGTCAGAATGATAAAGAACACAGAAGATTTACTGCTCACCATTGGTGGGATTACCTTTTCAAGCTGGAGTCCAATTGTTGAAAATGTGTTGAATTTAGCAATACACGACATAATCATTTTCTATGAATTGTTGCACTTTTAACTCTTTGAGGTGGAATGGGACAACTTGCCATGGCCAAATTATCACAGCTAACTCATCATGGCCAACTTGCTGCAGAACAACTCGCTGTGGGACAATGTAACAATTCTATTTAATTATTTAAAATAAATAAAAATATTTTAATTTTTGCCATTCACATTTTATTCTGTCCCTCCTTTTGCATCCTTTCCTCAACAATTCTGTTCCACCATTTCTTTGATATTAATGTAACTCTTGCCCCGCAGCGAGTTGTCCTGTAGCAAGTTGACTTTGGCAAGTTGGCTGTGGCAACTTAGTCTTGGTGAGTTGGCCATGGCAAGTTGGTCAGGGCGAGTTGGCCGTGGTGAATTGTCATAGACCTCTTTGAGGTTTTATCTTTTCTTTTCAAATTAAGCAACTGTATATTAAAATCTATGTGTCAAGTGATGGGGTCTGCTTTTTTCTCTTTGCACATAAGATGAATTTTCCCATGCACATGTTTGGAAAGGGTTCTTTAACAAATTATACAAATTGCTTATTACTAATAAGTAATCGCATTAGCCTTTGAGCTTTTCTTCATAATTAGAGCTTGTACAGTTAAAATAAAGAGCACTACAGCCACTCTCTAGTTCAATATCTGAACTATGAGCAATGGCACATTAAAAATGAAGTTTTGGTCACACAGAGTTATAAGTCTGGTGATAGAACAGACCACGGATAAGATGTGCCATGAGGCCATTTCCAGATATCACCACTGCCACCGTATTTGAAAAGGTATAAAAAGATAACAAGACATCTCCCCATCTCCAAATTTTGAACCTTGGCACAGAGTTGAAGACACTGGAATTATGCAGCAGCTGGCTGACTCTAGGAATCTGTCTTCTGTCATTTCTGGGGTCCTGGCAAGCTGAAGGCAAAAGGTTTGACATATTTCTTTTTCCTCTGCAACTCTCTTAAATTATACGCAACAAAGTCTCTTTGGTGTTTATTTATTTACCACATATGTATGTTGCCATCAAACTTAAACAATGAAACTCTTGTTTGTTGTGTACAATAAAAAAAACCAACCATAAAACACACACAAAACTTTAAAACTTTAAAACATTTGCAAGACGGAAGATACAAAACATAAAATTGTGACCAAGCACTATAAAAAAAAACACACACACACACAAGCAAAAGGAGATCCACTCAACTGGATCAAAACTCTTATGGAAAAGTCAGATCTTAATGGCTTTCCTAAAGATGAGCAGAGGTGGGGGCCTGTTTTACAGTATATTGGGGGTGAAGATTTTTTTCAATGAACAGGGCAATCACAGAAAAGACTTCCTTTGCAGGTCCCAAAAGATGACAAGATTTAAAAGAAGGAACATGGAGCACGCTCTCCCTACAGGAGATGGTATGAGAGGCAGATGTTTTTTTGAGAAAAGTGGTCCTAGGAGAAGGCCTTCACCCTGGTGTGTGAATCTCTTGTCTCTAAATCCCAGGGCAAGCAGCTTCCCGATGGCCACTGGTGACAATACAGTGAGAAGAGAATTGTTATCCTCCTGGTGGATTCTCCAGAGTTGATTGTCCTAACTTCTTATGGTCTTGACTGAACAGTTTAGGTTTGAGTGAGATATCAAATATAAATTTTCCTTTAAGTCTTTCATGGCTGAACTTCTTGGGATGGGTTTCTCCCCATCCAGTACAGGCATTTTAACCCAGAACCCAGTAGTGGAATTCAATTTTTTTTACTACTGGTTCTGTGGGTGTGGCTTGGTGGGCGTGGCTTGGTGGGCATGGCAGGGGAAGGATACTGCAAAATCTCCATTCCCACCCCACTCCTGGGGGAAGGATATTGCAAAATCTTCATTCCCACCCCACTCTGGAGCCAGTGAGAGGTGGTATTTACTGGTTCTCCGAATTACTCAAAATTTCCGCTACTGGTTCTCCAGAACCTCTCAGAACCTGCTGAATAGCACCCCTGCCAGAACCAAGCTAGGCCTGTCCCCTCACCTCTTGCTGCCACATTATTACTTTCTCACAACAGCCATACTGCAACTTTGATCCAGTTAAAAATGTTTTGTGAACAGGGTATTAGAGTTGCCAGCCTTTTTCCTATAGACTTCTGTACCTTTCTCACCTTATCTCACGTGATAAATAGCAACTAATTTTCCCACCTCTGTAATTTTGACTAGTTCCAGAACTGCTTCACATGTAAAGTCCTCCCTGGTAAGTGACAAACTGCTTGGAAACAAATTAAGTAGTACCAAATACCAGCTTTGTGCAAACTGGAATTAGATGCCATTAGCATTAGCTTATTTTAAGTGTCGTAACTGCATGAGGCAGATCTGTGCCCCCACTGCAACTATGGGGGAAAGATAAAACTGCCTGTCTCCTTTTGCTCTGATCCAGTAAAAAAAACCAATCAATTTCTTTTCATTGACTAGAGATTGCCAGATTCAGCTGGTCAACACAATCCATTAGTTTAATGTATCATTTGGCATTTTATTTCTGGAGGAGTAGGGGAAAAATCTGAAATAGTATAGTAATGATATATACAGGCATTGATTTTATTATTCCATAAATCATCAGTATGCCTTTTATTGGCTCTGACAAAAAGAGTCTCTTAGTTATCACAAACCAGAAGTTTGAGAGAAGCGTGTTTCAAAAACCTGCAATACAGGTGGCTAATTAGAAGTGCTTATATTTAAATAATGGCCCTTAACAGAATGTGTTAAGATAATCAGTGAAGTGAAAAATTGTTTTCCTATAGAATTGTGAAGCATGTCACTCAATAATTAGCTGAAAGTTTTATTACAAAAAGTTAAATACCAATTTGATGTTTTAAGCAATGAATAAAATGTGTTGTATTGTTCTTGGCAAGCAATTTCAATGTTTAATAAAAGACATTTTAGGCATGTAAGAAATTAGCAGTTTAGCAAATTATTTTATGCCATTTAGATTTAAGCATCAGTTCAAATTTACAGACCTGCCAAATATATCAATATATATTCAGTGGAGCTGATCTACCAAGTTTAAATACCTTAAGGTAATAAATTGCAACACATTTATTTAGAAGTAAAACTTCTTAGAATTAATAAGACTTGCTCCTAAATAAAGTTAGGCTCAGGGCAGGGCAGGGCAGGACAAGAAGCAATGGATTGAAACTAATCAAGGAGAGAAGCAACCTAGAACTAAGGAGAAATTTCCTGACAATTAATCAGTGGAACAACTTGCTTCCAGAAGTTGTGAATGGTCCAACACAGGAAGTTTTTAAAAAGAGATTGGGCAACCATTTGTCTGAAATGGTATAGGGTTTCCTGCCCAGGCAGGGAGTTGGACTAGAAGACCTCCAAGGTACCTTCCAACTCTGTTATTCTGTTCAGATTGTGTTCTTTAGCAGTGAGAGTTTTTCAGGTTTACATGGCTTCCTTGATGATTGACCATTCCATAGAATTGTTCCATTCAATAGAACAAATTCATTATCAATTTGTTTACATAATTTGAACGGAATCAATAGGTTATAACATTGTAATCCCTTGCCAGATATTTATTGCCCTAGTTTCTGGGAATGATGAAAGAGGGTGGGTGGAGGTTTAGAGAGGTGTAGTTGCATACACCCAGAAGGCACTAATTTGGTGGGGATAATTAATATCAGTTGATCTATAGGAGGCTGTCTTATTATTGCAAGTCATCCTTTCACACCACGATCAATGAGTGGCCAATGAGTGTTATGAATGATTCCATTGGCTTTCATAGGCAGAGCAATATATTTCCGAATTTAGACATGTTTTTTTTATTTGTTTTTAGTGAGAGGGAGATGCTTTCCTCAGGACTTTAATCTATCATTGCTATAGGGTTGTCATCATTTATGGCAGCATCTGGATAAAATTATACAAATCGAGCCTCTGCATTTTGTTACAAGGTTCATCATCATATAAGCCATTTGGCATCTGATTACATAGAGAGGCCATGCTCAATATTCCTTTCAGGTAATTAGCCAGACAGATGGTATCTCCCATGTGATCGCTCTTAAGGTTGCCACATTTGGTCCTTGCTATGCTCCCATGACTTTGAGACACTGTTGTGTCAGAAGTTCCACGGATGCAGTCATTTCTGGCATGGAGATGCAATGATGTGAAAACTTAATCTGGAAAATTTCTACAGCTGGAAATACCCAGGGGCAGTATCTGAAATGGAGATCGCACAACGTTAAGCTGCTTAAATTTTTATACTCTTTTAGTCAACCATTTTTTCAATATAGTTACTAAGAATGGAAAGAAAGCTAGCATGACCTATTTCCACACTAGTGCTGGATCAATATTCTAAGCCCAGATGGCTCAGCTGAAAATCTGAAGCCATAAATTTATATAGATATGACTTTTCTAGACCCAAATATATATTGTCTTTGAGTTAAATGCTGGACAGCATTGAAATGGTTGAAGTCAGTTTAAAGAATACATTTCACGTATTTTTAATTAAAATTAAATGAGATGTATACTTACTGTGATTATGCCCTCTATATTTACCAGTTTCTCTTTTATGCCATATTAACATTTGTAGATCAGTGTCAAATTCATGGAACATTGTATTGTATATTCCCTGTTGAAACCAAGCCGATCTAATGATAATGGCATCCTATTTCCTTGGGTACTAATTTACTGGGCTGCCACTGCACAGATTTTCCTTTAACAGAGTACACAGGAGATTTATAAAACTTTTATTCTTTTGGCTTCTTTATGCTGTTTGTCTTCATTGCAAATAAACAAGAGAATCTAAAAGGGCAGAGAGCAGGCAGTCCTAAAGGCAGCTTTTCCCCTGCTGTTGCATATCAGATCCTTCTAGAAAGACCCTGCACTCTGCTGGAAAGTTCAGGTCCAGCCCACAGCTATGGCTAACCTGGTTCATTAAAACTGCTGCCTGTCTAATAGGCCTCACCAATGGTGTCTGCTGAGGGAGGGGCAAAGAGACCAGATTGATGAAAGCAACATTGCAGTGTTGTATAATAAACCTTGTGAAGAAGAGCCCTGGTGGTGCAGTGGTTAGAATGCAGTAAAAGTAGTCCTCGACTTATGACCAATTTATGTTGAATAAGTGATACATTTGTTAAGTGAATTTTGCCATTTTACAAGTGAATCATTGCAGTTAAGTCAATACCACGGTTGATCAGTGAATCTGGCTTCCCCATTGACTTTCCTGTCAGAAGGTCGCAAAAAGTGATCACATGATCCCAGGACACTGCAATTGTCATAAATATGAACCAGTTGCCAAGCATCTAAATTTTGATCTTGTGACCATGGGGTTGCTGCAATGGTCATAAGTGTGAAAAACGATCATAAGTTACTTTTTTTCAGTGTCATTGTATATTTGAACTGTCACTAAATGAACTGTTGTAAGTTGAGGACTTCCTGTATTACTGGCTAATTCTGCCAAGTGCCAGCAGTTCAATCCTGACCAGCTCAAGATTGATTCAGCCTTCTATCCTTCTGAGGGGGGTAAAATGAGGACCCTGGTTGTTGGGGACAACACGCTGACTCTGTAAACCGCTTAGAGAAGGCTGTAAACGCACTATGAAGTGGTATATAAGTTTAAGTGCTATTGCTATAAGTTTTAGTGCTTGTTCCTTTTCTGCCTGCATTGTGCCATTCTTAGTACTGAGAGACTCATGGTTATTACATTTATCGATTATTTTATTACAAGTATGTGTAAATATGAGTAGTTGTAATAAATTAATATGACAGTCCCTTTAGTTTGAGAAAGAAATTCATCTTGTCAAGGAGTACAGTCTCAGTTCCTGCAGTCATGTTGGGGTATATATGGGCAAAGATAACTGTAGGAAAATAGCTGAGCTTGTAGGGTGGAATGCTGGAGATTTCAAACCTCCCCCAGAAGCCTTTGGATCTTGACTCCATGAGTCTGCTTTCTGCTTCGGAATTGGGGATAGATCATTCTTGCTGCCCTTACTTATATTCCCAAGGACATAACAACTGGCATCATCCCCTAACTGAGAAGAAGAGTTTGAGAAGAACAGGGTTCTCATAGGCCTGGGCTATCTTTCTGATGATTTAAAGGTTAGGGATAAAAAGGGAGCAATTTCTATAATGCAATATCCTAGTCTTGTTTACAAATGTGTGACTGGAGCATTTTTAGGAAACAAAACCAATTTCATTAGAAATAAAGAAAATGAAATTTATGCAACGATAAGAGAGAAAGTACTTTTAACTTTCATACATCTAACCATAGAAAAAAGTTACATTGTATTTTGTCTGAAACCAGTAAAGAAAAAGAAAATCACAAGAAAATGCAAAAGAAATGATTTAGGCAGAAAATTTGTCTAAAAGAAAACGTAGGATTTCTCCATCCCAACATTCCAATAAACACACAGATATTTTCTCAATTATTATTATTCCCACCCAGAGCCAGTTTATTCTAGTGGTTAAGGCACCAAGCTAGAAATCAATAAACTTTGTATTCTTGTTCTGCTTTAGGCATAAAAGCCAGCTGGGCATCTTTGGGCCAGTCACTCTCTGCCCATGATGTGAGGCTTGGGTGACAAGCAGGACATCAATTCCTGCCTCAACCAATGAATCAACACTTAGTTGATCTGAAAAAAGTGGGCTGGCAGGAAAATGCTAGGAAGAAAAAAAAAAATCAGAACTTTTGTCACCACGAAGGGATTTTTTAAAAGGAAAAATAGTAGATCTTCTAAAACATGCCTGAATTATCACTACAGAGTGGCATACAACTCACTTTTTATTTTGGACAAAGAATCTTGACTTAGTAGCAGCACAAAATTAAATAGAAATTAATTAAACTTCTGGCTAGAAAAATTACCTGAAAATATCAGGTTTTCTTGAACAAAAGTTTCCTCTGCTTCTCTTCCTAGAAATCCCAAACTTTAACATAAAGCTGCAGGGACATCTTATTCCAGTTCTTTTCTTAGTCTTGGTTCCCCATTTCTTCCTTTGTCCCTTGCCCATCCATCCATTTCTGTCTTTCTTCTTGAAAATGACCTTTTTGGGGGGGGGGTGTCTCCAGAAAAGGAGGGGCTAGAATAACCTATATGACAAACAGCATCTTTTTCTTGTGAATGTTATGGATTTTAATCTTGCAATATGATGAACAGATATTTATTGGGAATGTCTGTTCTTTTGCCAGCTGACATTCAGAACCACAGCACATTCGTACACAATATGGTCAATGAATGTCTCAGGATTGTTTCATGAAGATTTCCAGCTGGAAAAAAAGATTTTGAAAGGCAACCAGGAAAAGGAAGGGTGTGTGTGTGTGTGCAGAACTCCTCTGCAAGAGAGATTTTTTTAAAAAAAGTTGATGAATAATGAAGAATATGAATAGAGAATAGATACAAGTAGTCCTCGACTTATGACCATTCAAAATTATGACAGCACTGAATGAAGGGAGCTCTCTACATGGGGCTCCCCTTGAGGAGCACCCGGAGGCTCCAACTGGTGCAGAGTGCGGCCGCGCAGGTGGTTAGGGGAGCGACGTGGTGCTCCCATGTAACACCTCTCCTGCACGAGCTGCACTGGCTCCCGGTGGTCTTCCGGGTGCGCTTCAAGGTCTTGGTTACCACCTTTAGAGCGCTCCATGGCTTAGGACCTGGATATTTACGGGACCGCCTGTTGCCACCAGTAGCCTCTCACCGGCCAGTACACTCTCATAGAGAGGGGCTCTTCCGGGTGCCATTGGCCAAACAGTGTCGACTGGCGGCCCCCAGGGAGAGAGCCTTCTCTGTGGGGGTACCTACTATTTGGAATGAGCTCCCCCTGGAGATACGGAGGATCCCGGAACTACGCACCTTCCGCTGCGCCCTCAAGACTTTCTTATTTCAACAGGCCGGCCTGGCCTAACTTCTCCCTTTTAACTTTTTAAATTGTAAATTTTAAATCTGTCTTAAGTATTGGGGGTGTTTTAATTTGTTCCGGGCCAAATTTATTTAATGTGGTTTTATATTGTTCTTTTAAATTTTGTAATCTATGTGTTTTATTTTTTGGCTGTTCACCGCCCTGAATCCTTCGGGAGTAGGGCGGTATATAAATTTAATAAAATAAAATAAAATAAAATAAATAAATAAATAAATAAATAAATAATCCCTGTATGACATTATGGTTGCTGCAGTACCCACACAGTCATGTGAACAAAATTCAGATGCCTGGCAACCAACTGCAGGGATGCTGCAGTGGTTTTCCTCGGCCTATCTTTCCCCCACCTGCCCCTCTGGATCCCTGCAGGTCTTGGGCCTGCTTCCCACCCCATTGGGTTCCACACCCTCACAGCTCAATCACTTATTTCCTTGGGAAAGCAGCCAATCCACCACACTGCTCTCCTATGTGTGGTAGGAAGCAGGCCCAAAGCCTGTGGGGAGCCCCCAGGATGGGAAGTGGAGCAGTGGGTGGGGTAGGTCCTGAGAGGCTCAGGGCAAACTATATGTGAGCTGGAGAGGTGTTGGTGTATGGGTCTAGACCTATGCTAGGTCTACTTGTACTCTACTTAAGGGTTACAATGGAAAGAACAGTGATTGGTGTCATTAAGTGAGACAATTGTATTGATGTCTCACTTAATGATGAGCCAGGGTGGCACAGTGGTTAGAGTGCAGTACTGCAGGCTACTTCTGCTGACTGCCGGCTGCCTGCAATTTGGCAGTTCAAATCACACCAGGGTCAAGGCTGACTCAGCCTTCCATCATTCCAAGGTGGGTAAAATGAGGACCCAGATTGTTGGGGGCAATATGCTAACTCTGTAAACCACTTAGAGAAGGCTATAAAGCACTATGAAGTGGTATATAAGTCTAAGTGCTATTGCTATTAACAACCTTCACAACTTCAAAGCTGGTAGGATTCATTGCACTTGCTTTGTTTTCTCCTGGATCACTCATTGCAGCACTCAATTCCACTAGATCACTGGTGTCAAACTTGCCACGTCACGTTGAAGTCATGTGACGTATTGTGACATTTTTACCTTCAAGGGGTGGGATTGCGATGCACCCAGTCTGACACCCCTGCACTAGATGATCTTGATTTTGAGTAAGATAGTCCCCAACTTACAGCTGTAATGGGTAGGCTCTCATTGTGTTATCTAGGGTAAAACAAAGCAAGTACCTCATTTAATGTAACTAAACTATGGAATTATCATTTAGATGGTATTAAAAGTAAGGTCATGGTGGTTAGCCATGATGGTTTTAAGCAACCCTCGGGGCTAGCATTCTATGATATTCATATCATAAGTACTAGAACAGTACTAGAAGAGAGCTATTGCCCTTAAGGGTTGCCTGATATGGTTGGAAACAAGATACGAGCATATTTAGGTCCAATAAATCTTTGTGCAGCAAGACTTTCTTACTATTTCTTTTAGAAAAAGCAAGGAGGGAAGGAGGAGAGAGGACAAAGGCAGGGAAAAGAGAGTGGGGGGGACAAAGCCAGTTTGGTAGAGTGGTTAAGGCACCTGGTTAGAAATCAGAAGACCATGATACGTTTGTAAAAAAGAAAAAAAGAAATCGGAAGACCATGAGTTCTAGGCACAGTGTCTGCTGGGTGACCTTGAGCCAATTACTGATACCAGAATGACTCTGCGTGGCCCACAACATAATGAATGAATTAAATACAATATGAGTGAGAGGGTGGGGGGGATAACATAAAAAGAGAACAGGATGGCAAATCTCACCAACAAAGCAGAAAATACCAGCTCAAGACTGGGTCAAGTCAAGCCTTTAAGGCCATTGAGGATGCCACCTGGGAAGCAGCCCCTGGATCAGAGTAGAACCTAATTCTGGCTCCTTTCTGCATGGGTTGTGACTCCAAGAAGACCCCCAATACACATGCAGGTGCCCACAGAGAGAAATCACCTGACACTTAAGAAAAGACATCACATGTGATTGATGCAACCAGACTTTGGAGACAGCCATGGGACTTACATCCGCATTTATAATAAATATTCTTGCTCCATCTGAGGAACTCCTCTAAACCAGGGTGGGGACCTATGACTCCTTTACAACCTGTGGACTTCACCTCCCAGAAACCCTAAGCCGGTGCAGTTGCCCTCCCCTGCTTTAAAATATTCTGAGAACTAAGCTTGCCTTCCATGTACGAACATTTATTACATTCATTTCTTCTGCAGATGACATATTTTTCATTATGCTAATTGTTAGATGTGGGGTCAGAGTGAGGAGGCAGGACGCGGCATGGTGCAGTAAAATAGTTTATTTCTGCAGTTTAAAAAGCTACAGCAGACGCGCTGGCAGCTCCTTTTAAACCCCCGGAGCTGTCCCGCGCTTCAGCCACTCACGTCGGTCCATTCTTCCACCTTGGAGCATGGACCAATGAGAGGGAAGTCGTACGACACGACTTCTCCCTCATTAATATTCAACACTAATTATTATTTCAAATAAAAAATAAATAAATGACAATATCTCTTGATTTTCTGCTATGCAGTAGAAATGTAATGAGGCCGTTGAATGAACATGGCCGAAAAGTACCAGTTTTGTACTTTAATTATAAGAAACAGCTTGGGGGCTTCATATCCTGGGCTAGCTGATACTTTCTCCTCATGATGTACCTCTTCTGAAGCAATGCTGCGTCTTTGTGCACTTCTTGTGTTCACTTCAGGAAGCTGAAGTGGGTTTATGGCCACAGGCTGCATCTCACTGAAGCATATTATAATAAGTCTTACAAAGCTACACTTGGTTTATTTCTCATCCTCATCAAGGGATAAGGAATCCCAATGGTATCTCTCCAAGGAGTTTCATTATGATGGAAGAAGGGATGCTTTCTTGGTAATGGACCTGAATAAGTGAAATATCAGCAGCTCTGCCACTGTTTCTGCCAATGACCTATAATTACGTGAGGTTCTGGTGTGCAGTGAGGCACCAGGATTGGGCCAGGGAGATATTTCATTTCTTCAGTTTTCATTTCTCTTCAGAACGGTCTCCATCTGGGCCTTTGATCATTAAGCACACCATCATAAAGCTTATCACAAATTCACTGAGGAGGGTGGCTTCTGCGTCCCTGGGCATTGTCCCTGGGCATTGTGTTATTTTCAGCCTGGCTGTTGTTTCAACTGTGGGGGGGGGGAACCAAACCCACGATAGGAGACTCACATTACTGACTGCTTACTTCTTAAGATTTTCAAAACTAGTGGAGATTGAATTCTCATTTTCTTGAAGATGCCTTGAAGAACATGATGGACCCTTCTTGCTAAAATGCTTGTGTAGCAGAATGATTTAGACATTGCTCAGAAAACTAGGATTTTTGAATTCTAGCAAAGATTGTTCTGCCAACCTCAAGTGATGTTGGCAATTTATAAATACTGAATGTGTATGACATAGCCAACATTTCACTGATTGTGGGGAAAAAAAGTTATCATTCATATATATAAATACTGTACATACATGCACACTTATATCATACACACACAATGTATACAAACACACACAATACATAAATATTTTTTAAAAACAGACATTTATTTTTACTTTGTTAAACTTCAGTAATAAGTCTAATTCTCTGGATAGAGATTCTCTGTTAAATTCTGAGATCTGCCTCAACATATGCCTTCTTTTAAAGTGTCTCAATCTAAGTTGCTTTGAATTTCCCAAGTATTTATATCCAGAAAAGAAGTCTATCAGAATTACAGTTGGAGTCTTCGCCACGATCATTAGAAAACATTATTTCTATAATAGCAAATCCAAATGGCCAAGTGACTTCAGTCATTTTTCTTACTTACAAAATAGTAGTAACATTAATATGTGAGTCACACTGAAATGGGACAAGCCAGGCTAAATAAGCACAATTTAAATATTTGAGTAAGTCTAAGTGAAGAAAGACTTATTAATTTAATGCAAATGTATGAATTATGTATTTTTTTTTCTTTTTGAACTTCTGTCACTTTTACAGAGTAAGCCATGATAACAGAGCAAGTTATAATAAGGGAAAGATCAAGTCACAGAAAAGGATGTGATATTTTAGAAAAAGAATTAATGAACTTGATAGCCTGAGTGCTGCTACCATACTGCAACTCAACCCGGCCAAAACCGAGTGGCTGTGGGTACCGGCATCTCGGTTCAGGGGAGAGGTGCCATCGCTGACTATAGGGGGTGAAGTTTTGCCCCCTGTAGATAGGGTGCGCAACTTGGGTGTCCTCCTGGATTCACAGTTGAGCTTAGAAGATCATATAACGACCGTGACCAGGGGGGCATTTGCCCAGATACGTCTGGTGTGCCAGTTGCGTCCCTACTTGGACCGAGATGTCCTACGCACAGTTACTCATGCGCTGGTCACCTCACGGATTGACTACTGCAATGCTCTCTACATGGGGCTGCCCTTGAGGACCACTCGGAGGCTTCAGCTGGTGCAAAATGCAGCCGCGCGGGTTGTGATGGGAGAATCCCAATACTCCCATGTTACACCCCTCCTGCGCCACTTGCATTGGTTACCGGTTGCCCTCCGGGTGAGATTCAAGGTGCTGGTGATGACCTATAAAGCCCTACATGGCTTAGGTCCAGGATATTTGGCGGACCACCTGCAGCCAGCAACGATATCCCATCGCCCGGTTCGCACCCATAGAGAGGGCCTGCTCAGGGTGCCGTCGGCTAGACAGTATCAGCTGGCGGCCCCCAGGGGTAGAGCCTTCTCTGTGGGTGTGCCCACCCTCTGGAATCAACTCCCCTTGGAGCTCCGATTAGCACCTGACCTTCGCACCTTCCGCTGTGAATTAAAAACTTGGCTTTTCAAATCCCTCGACCTGGACTGATGGGGTTTTAAGGGTTAAATTTTAATTTTTTTAGATTTTAGATTTTATTTTGTATTGTGGCTTGTGTTTTTATTATTGTGAGCCGCCCTGAGTCCATTGGGAGATAGGGCGGCATATAAGCCGAATACAATAAATAAATAAAATAAATAAATGTGCATTTAAATTGTGTATACTGCAACATTTTAGAACCTGTTCTCATCAATGTTTCTTTTTAATCAATTCTTCTCTATTTGTAGTTAAAATGTATTCTAATAAACATCTGTTACTCACAAATCTTCCCATTTTGCATACAGATAGTCCTCGACTTAGAACCGTTCATTTCGTGACCATTCAAAATTACAACAGCACTGAAAAAAGTGACTTATGACTGTTTTTCATATTTACGAGCATCCCCACAGTCACATTGTCAAAAATTGGATGTTTGGCAACTGGTTCATATTTATATTTATGATGGTCGCAGTGTCATCACCTTTTCCGACCTTCTGACAAGCAAAGTCAATGAGGAAGCCAGATGCACTTAACAACCTTGTTACTAACTTAGCAACTGCACTGATTCACTTAACAACTCTGGCAAGAAAGGTTGTAAAATGGAGCAAAACTCACTTCACAAATGTCTCCCTTAACAACATTAATTCTGGGTGATAATAAGTCGAGGGCTATCTGTGTGTGCTAGATATGCATGCCTAGAGGAGGATTCTGAGATTCAGTATCTACGCATTGATGCTCTAGCTGATTTAATTCCAGAATAATCAAAGTATTCAGAGAAAGCTGCAGCCCATTATTGCTGACATGAACCACCACAGGTAGTGATCAAAGAGATTGATGGGATGCTTAATTATATCCCATAGGCTCTACTACTACTACTACAGGTACCTCTCGCGTAACGATATTAATTGGGACCAGCAATTCTATTGTTAAAGCATAAGGTCATATGGTCACACCAAATTATGAAAGCAGCTGTGGCAGCCCTGCGTGGTCACAGCTTTCCACAGACACATGGTCTCCAGTTGTGACCTTCTGCTGGCTTCCCCACTGACTTCGCTTGTCAGAAGATGGTAGTAGTTGACTGGAAGAATAGTGTATGTGGTTGAAAGGATTGAATTTTACATTATGCTAGAGCAGTGATGGCTAACCTTTTTGCCATCGTGTGCCAGGAGAGGGGGGGTGGGGGAGGGTCGCGCACACGCATGCCCACACCAATAATTCTATGCGCCCTGACCAGCGCATGCACGCGCAACCCCCACCCCCCACTCCTGGCACGCGATGGCCTGGTAGGCCCATTTTTCTTTCTTACCTGGTTCCAGATCCTCTCTATTTATCTGGGAAGGGCGAAAACATTTTTCATTCCCTCAGAGGCCCTCCAAAGGCCTGAAACGGCCCATTTCCCAACTCCCGGTGGGACAGGTAGTGACCTTTTTTGCTGTCCCCAGCCTACAGAGCCTCTCTAGGAGTCTCTAGGAGTGCCATAGGTTCACCATCACGGTGCTAGAGTCTTATAGAGAATTTGATAAAATGGTGTATTATTGGTAGATGTCACTGGAAAAACTGCCTAGAATGTATAAAGTTTCTTCAGACTTTACATGCTGGAAATGTACTCGACATGAAGGGTCATTTTTACTATTCTTGGTGATGTGTAAAAAAGTCAGAAAATTTTGGACTCAATTACATATAACCAGTGGTGGGCTGCAACCGGTTTAACAACCTGTTCTGTGAGCGCACGCTTTGCACGCACACGCCTAACCCACTTGCACACAGTGTTCAAAATACAGCAATTTGAAACTCAGCTGCTTACCTTCTAAGGCAGCCCTGATAAGTAGAACAGCGGAGGTGCGAAAATCAGCTGTGCTGCCGAATCAGCTGAGCCAGAAAGAAGGAAATATAGGACAGGATAGGGCAGGGGCAGGTGGGCCAGCTGATAGTTGGAACTACCGGTTTGCTAGAACCGGTCCAAACCGGCATCAGCCCACCACTCCATATAACAATAAAGAACATTTTAAAGATTCATGTACAGTTTAAAACAGTGACTTTGAGGGAGACTGAAGAATAAGCAGCTGGAAATAAAGCATAGAACTTTATTTCTATATATGACAATTGCAGAAAAACTATTACATACACCACGGTAGAAAGATACAACACAACCCATGATGGAGGAATGGATAGTGAAGATGATGGAACTTGTTGGGATGGCCAAACTGACTGCTTTAATTAAACATTGTCTAACAATGACCGGAAACCACTTATTGTCTGCTTGCAGGAAACAGAAAAAATGAAGTTATATGTTTTGATGATTGTAACAAAAATAATAGATTATAGGGGAAAAAATTGTAAAGAATGCTGCAATCGTAGAATAAGAGATTTACATTCATACTTATAAATGCTGTAAAAAAATTGTAAGTCAATTCTTTATCTTTTTTCTTTTCTTTGCTCTGCTTTTTTTCTTTGCATTGTCTTTGCTCTGTTCTTCTTTCTTTTTTTCCTCTTTTTCCATTCTAAATATTAGTTCTTGTTAATTTGTATTCTGTTTTCAAAATTCTAATATAATTAGAAATGGTGGCAAATATTTGTAGCTCAAGTAGTAGATATCGGTGGTGGTTTGTTCTCCAAGCTTCTTGTTTAGTTTCTGAACATTTCATCACCAGGCTACAAAACGTCAGTCACGTGGTGACGAAACCAATCATTCACATGACCAACTAACCACATAAGACCTATAAAAGCAGGAGAGAACTGAAATAAGACACTTCAACCAAAGTTCCTCTGATGATGTTACCTAGCCTGGTGACGAAACATTCTAAAACTCAACAACAAGCTCAGAGAACAAATCACCAAATTTTAATATAATATAATATAATAAATATAATATTATATATGTGTGTATATATATATATATACATATATATATATATATATATATATATATATATATAATTAAAAGCTGGCAGTGAAGATTGCAAATGATGATCATGTGACCACAGATTATTGCAATGTCATAATTGCAAGCTGGTTGTCAATGTTTAAATTGCAATCATGTGTCCATGGGGACACGGTGATGGCCCCAATTATGAGGACCGATTGTAAGTCCTCATTCAGTGCTGTCATAAGTTTGAACAGTGGCTGGATGAGTGGCTGTTCAGTGAAGACTATTTGTATTAGGGGCAAATATTCTATTTTTAGACTGCTTGAAACTGTACAAAGTTAGATCTCCTTGTTCTGTATTTGGCACTCCTAAATGTGTTTCTAATACAGCCTTTATTATAGATTCTGGCCTGATTAGAATAGAAACAAGAGCCTGGATAATAATATTTAATTATTAGCTCAAACCCATCTATCAACCTATTGGATTGCTGCACTGTTTTCACTGAAACCTTCCAATATACCAGGAAGAAGTCACTCAAGCAGAAACTGATTTCATGCAGCCTTTCCTATATTGCTTTATGTAACTGTCAGTGCTCCCGGGCAAAAAAATAATAATAAATGATTGAATGTGATCCCTAGAAATGGAGTTATTGTACAACATAACCAGAACTAATTATCCAGCCTTTTCAAAATGCTATTAATATTTAATGGGAGAGTTAATAATTTCCTATTTTCATACACCTGTACACCAAAAATACCAGTTGACCTTTACTAGGGCATGTTGCAGTGTCCTTCATTCTATGATGTCATAGGGTGAATACTACAATACTCCTATAACACTTTTTCTTTGTAATGTGGCACAGAATAAGTTGAATTGATCATACATGTTCTTTTATACTGTTGATTTAATCTAATTATGCTTCAAAGCCTTATTTGCCCCCATCTAGCTCTAACATTTGTGGTCATTTGACTTCTCAGTTGATTTCCTATTTTCCTTCTTAAGTTTCATATTTAATGCTATTCCTCCAGCATTAAACAGAAGCCATGGTTTTGTATTACACTAAGTATGTTCATTGTGACACCAATGCAAAAATGCATCCATCTCTAAGACCACTGTATTGACCTCTTACGTTTCATTTTTCCCTAAATCATCTTATTAATACTTTCTACCACCACCAATATGAACACAGGAACATTCTCCCCTGATATCCCATAAATCCAATATCCACAAAACCTTGACTATAAGGGACCAAAAGGTTTTTGTTTTTATTGCAATGGATTATGCTGGCTTCCCCACTGGGAAAAAAAGTTAATTAACAAAATATTGCAGTCCTATCCATAATGAAATACTTCTTTTTGCAATATCACCACATACAGTGAAGGAGTGTATTCAGTCATTAGATTATTTGATCTTATTATAATTTAGACAGCAGTCTACATCTATACTATCAAGTTGGTTATAGCTAAATATGTTGAATCTGTATTCAACGTATTTTAGTTTATAGTATGGGTATAGTAGTATAGGTTTATAGTATGGGTATATTAAGTGATGGTAACATTTCAACAGTCCCCCAAACCAAAGAATTTGCCTAGTATTACAGGTTGCCCTCAAATTATGACAACTGAGCCCAAAAATTCTGTTGCTAAGACAGTTAAATGAATTTTGCCCCATTTTACGACCTTTCTTGCCACAGTTGTTATGGTTTATTAAGTGAAATGAATCACTGTAGTTGTTCAATTAGTAACACGGTTAAATGAATCTGGCTTCCCCATTGAGTTTGCTTCTCAGGTCAGAAAAGGTGATGACATGATCCTGGGCCACTGTAACCATCATAAATGAGTCAGTTGCCAAGCATCTGAATTTTGATCAGGTGATCATGGGGATGCTGCAACGGTTGTAAGTGTGAAAAATGGTCACAAGTCACTTTTTTCAGTGCAGTTGTAAGTTTGAATGGTCACTAAATGAACTGTTGTAAATCGAGGACTACCTGTAATTAATCCTAGTATTAATCTGTTTTCTCAAGCCAAAATAAATATTCAAGTTTTGTTTAAAAAAAGCAATATAATGAATAGGACAGCATACTTAAATGTGGTACACACCAAATTGTAAGAGTGATTGATGATTCATTTATTAGAAACAGGAAAAAATTCTGATAGGTATTGAAATTAAGGGAAAACAAGCAAACATTTATTAGTAATATACAATCCTGAGAACACAATATTCAGGCTACAGACTAATCAAGAATTCAATACAAGTTCATAAAGTTAACAGGAAGTATGTCTGTAATTTTTGTTTTTTTAAAGAATTGGAATTTGGTACCCAAGAGCACCATATTATTAATAGTTGCCCTTTTTATGTCTGAATTTGCTATTCACACCTAGTTCTGTACAGTATGTCTGCAGAAGCTTTGTATCAGACTTCCAGCCCTCGAGACACATTGGACATCAACATCTCTAATTTTGTCAGAAGCTCTTCAGCAATGCCGGTTGGGAATTATGGGAGCTGAGGTCCAACACTTCTGGAAGGTGTCCCTTTCAAAAGAGAATATAAACGGTGCTAGTAGTAAACTATATTGTTGTGTAAATAAAGTCACAAAGAGGGGGATGATGTATGCCATGAATAGTGAACATAATCAATTGGGCCCATTTGTCAATTCATCGAAATCAGTGATAGTCAAGCAGGGACCCCCAGACCACTTGACATGGAATGATGTCCTCTTAAAAGATATTGATTGGGCACATGATCTGCTATATATAGAATGAATGAACTGGAAGGGACCTTGGAGGTCTTCTAATCCAGCCCCCAGGTCAAGCAGGAGAACCTATACTATTTCAGATAAGTGACTGTCTAGACTCTCCTTAAAAACATCCAGTGATGGAGCGCCCACGATTTCTGGAGGCAAAGCTGTTCCACTGGTTAATTGTCCTCGCTGCTGGGAAGTTTCTCCTTACTTCCAGTTTGCTTCTCTCTTTGATTAGTTTCCAATGTGTCTGAAGAGCTGCTTTGAGTGAGAGGACTCCGAAAAGCGTGAGTTGCCAATGAAGACCTCCCCCGCCCCCAAAAGCAAAAGGACAGCGAGACAATCCATTCCGGGCTTGGCTGCTTCTGCCCGGGTGGGTCTGTTCCGTCTGCCTGGTGGTAACGGCGCCCCAAGACCCGCTCCGCTCGCGTTTTGCAATCCGGATCTTCTGCATGCCAGAGGCGCCGGCGGGAGAAACGAAGAGGGGGAATCTCAGCAATCATTGGCGAGGCTACAGCACGTGCTGGCGGGGGGGCCGGCTCGAGCGCTGCGCCGGCCTCCATTGGTCCGGGCCCGCGCGCCGCCCGCGCGCCCCCATACGAAGCGCGTCCTCTCGGAGGGCTGGGTGCTGGGCTCGCGCTCCAAGCTGAGCGCATGCTCAGTGCGGACGGGGCAGGCGGAGATGGTGGTGCTAGGCTGATGGCGGCGCAGACAGCACTGCGCTGAAGACGCTCGGGGAGCCTTGTCTCCATCCGGACCGCTGCTGCCTGGCCATGGGCAATGAGGCCAGTTTAGAGGGCGGGGGAGCCGAGGGGCAGCTGCCCCCCGGCCTGGCCGCGGGTCCCTCCACCTCGCCTGGATCCGCCAAGCCACCTTCAGCACCAAGCAGTGGAGGACAGCTCCCACCGGGCAGAGCGCCTGCCGCTGCACCGGGCCCCGCGCAGCCTCACGGACCCTCCGCCAGGTGGGAGCCACAGACTAGCCGGGCTGGGCGAAGTATCGCAGGAGAAGTGGCGCGGGGGCAACTTCGGTTGGCTGAGCCCAGGAGGATGGAGGCTGTGGACTAGTTTGGGCTGGAAGGAGCGGGGATTAAGGGCGAAGTGCAGCTGGGAGCCCATGCTGCGGAGCGTGTCGCCTGCTGAGTGTAAACTGGAGCCGGGAGCAAGAAAGCTGTGGATAGTAGAAGGGAAGGCGCGATCCGTGGAGCCCATGAGAAAGGAGGGGAGGAATTTGGGGTGCACTAGGGTGATTTATAACTGCGCTGCAGGAGAAGGCTGGGGATAGTGGGGTGTCTTGTTGAGACCAGTGCATATGGGAGGAAAAGAAAGGTGGTTTGGCCTGAGTTTGCCATGTGCTCCTAATGTTACGGAAATACATGTTTTTGAGGTTTGGGGAGATGCAACTCCTTAGAGCAGATCGGATACCCCCCTTTTTTTCAGAATCAAACGTCTTATTTTGAGAATGTTGCTAATAGGTTCAGTTTATGCTGTGCCTTTGATGTTGTATCAAGCAGAGCTCTGATAAGATCTAACAGCGAGGCTAGGAAATATTGAGTGGGGGGGGGCATTCAAGCTTAAATTTAAAAAATTTCAAAGATAGGGAATGGAGAAATCTGCCCATGTGTGTAAATTTGAGCTAGTGTGTAGGAAGATGAATATGGCAAGAAGATGGAGGTGAAGAGAGAAGCATGTGCATATCAACTGGATGAGGACCTGCTTTCACAAAGGGTGCCGTAGTGCAGGCTAGTATCAGAGAGAGGGGAGCCAAGAAACATGAATGGGATGCTGATTACCCAGCAAAAGATGGAATGAGTGGTATGCAAAAAAGAAAGGCATGGACATGGTTTGTGGCTAAGGAGCCACAAGTAGTTTCCCCAAAGCTGCTGATTGTCAGGAATATGTCCGGCTTGAGTTATGAAAAAAAACAAACCCAAATATTTCTACATGCTTCCATTTCATATACATTTGTCGTATTGATGTGATGTTTGCCTACAAAGACACAATCGTTCACGCTTAAGCACAAAGTGTACCTATTCTAATTGTATCCAGTTAGAATATAAATTAAAATAGTTATGTAATTGATGCCTTACACACCATGTTTACTACAATATAAATGCTTGTTATTGTTTCCCTAATAAAAACAAACGTTTTGTACATTTAAAGCATTATTAATGCTCATAAAGTAATAGATCTTTGGTTCTGGAAAGCACTGCAGATGGGAAAACATTAGTAGCAGTTTAAAAATAGTTTAAAACATCAGGAGAGTAATACTTTTCCAGCATTCAAAGTGTATACTAAAATATCAAGAATATCCATATAGAGTTTTTTTAATGTTGAAAAAGTGGCCAGAAATACATTAAATACATCTTTTAAAAGTAATGTCCAAATGTTTATTGATTAGTTCATTACTTCATGGGAAATATAATGATGAATTCTGGAAGATAGCTTGCTATATTGTAAGATTTTGTTTGGATCCAAATTGGAGACTTATTTATTTTTCAGTGATTAAAACATTCTGTTCTGGTTGAGCTGAGTTTTTCATAGCATCTGATTTTCTCACAGAAATTTGTAAGAAGGAACATTTAGTGCAGTTTGATAGTCTGTGAGAATACCTCTCTTTTTCTCAAGCAAGCATTATCCATTTTACACTTCAGATATGTGGTCTGATGATGCATTTAATTGTTAAATTCACTTGTGAAACCATAGTTTTTAGCAGAATTGCCTTCTGTATAATGTTAAATTGTGACAGTGATTTCATTCCGCAGGGTCCAAGTTTGCACATTACTCCCCAGCTGAGCCTAGAGAAATGTAGGCCAAGCATCAGTGATCATGCAAAGGAAGTTCATGCAGACATGAAAATAGATGGATGTTGAAAGGTTCAGGCAAATTTACATAAAGGCATGGTGGAGGTGTATAAGCGAGCCTGAGTAATATTGCACATGTATAGATAACATTGAAAGAAGAGATCTCATGTGGGGACCTGCAGCAGGATGATCTGGTTCCTCTGAGCTGGGTCTATTTGCCTTTGGAAGGTTTCTTTAATTCTGCAGTCTGGATTCATGTATGCACCATAAAGTGGTACTGAGTGTCTTATTTTGAGGCATCTGCGCATTGAAGCTTTTCTGTGACACTTCTGCCATGGTGGTTGAAGAGAGAGCTGGGAAGCCATCCAAACACTAATACATCAGTGCAGAAGTACTATATTGTTTTCTCCAAGACCCAGACAATCAGCAGAACCCTGTTCTTTCAAAATAGGCATTCTGTCATGTCCTGACCTGATTAATGAATGTTTATTTGGTTGGCCATTTATTCTTCTGCTTAGGGAAAGTGCTGGAAAAGTCATGAATATCGGCAATTGTGTCTGTGTGCGTCTGTGTGTATGCACATATAGATAGGTAGTAGCCATGTTATTGTTGCAGTAAAATAATAAAAAAGACTTGTAGAACATCCATATGGGATTAGGTTGCAAATGTTAATTAAAGGTATTGTCTCAAGCATTAGAATTCACCTGATTTCCTATTAAGAAAACTTGTTTTGCATATTGAAAGACATATTTATAAAGTGAATTTGCTGCAGTGTAATACTATTGCTATGAGTATGTTTCAAAAGCTAAATGTATGCCATGATAAATCTAATATAGACCAATATTACTGCAAGAAGTAGCAATAAGAAGCAACAGCTAAAGAGAACAGTAAAACACATGTTTACATGCAGAATATTTCAGGTTTAATTCCTGTTTTTTTCTAGGAAAGGTTGAAAATATTTTTGCCTGAACTTTCATTTCAAGTGTATCTAGCGAGTTCCATACCAATGTTCTAAGCTGATATAAGGCAGTTTCTTACTTTATAATGGTGAATAGAAAAGATACTATTATTGTTTGTTTAGGCTGATGTTATAATCTTTGTTGTTTTAATCTTTTCTTATGGTGGTAGACTTATGTCAGGGGAGTCATATGCAGTTGAAATGGCATACAAAGCTAAATAAAAAAATTATTACCTGTGACTAATTCTTTCAAACTTTTGTATTAATTATAAAGTTGGACTGCTACTGTAGACCTACACAGAGAACCCCGAGGGGTATTCAAAATGAATTTGCAAAAAACCGTGTCGTTAATTTTTTAGATAGACAGCTTGTAGCCTCCAGTTATATTAGTTCCATTCCTCCAAACATGATTGCAGTATAACAATGTAAATTATTCTTTTCTTGTTATTTTTTGCATTGTTATAGTCTACTTCTTACAAAGATATTAACCTTGGGTAAAATCTTAAATCTGAAACACTAGTTACTTTCTTTTTATAAGATACATAAATGTCTTTTTCTAACTTGTTGCCAGTGAAAATTCCCTAGGCTATTGATAGAATCACTTGTTTTGTGAAATGGGCAGTTATATAAACTGCACAAATAAAGAAATCATGTTCTGATCATGTTGATTTAAAACCAGATGACCAAAGGAAGAGATGATTTGGGACTTTATAGAAGGTTTATGATTATGGGAAAATAAATTAATTTGCTATAAGAATCAATGAATTTAAAGCAAGAGTTCAAGTCCAGAGGTCTTAAAGGGGCAGCTGCTCACCCAGGCAACATACTGAAATTTAATCTACATGAGGTGGAAACACTACCAATGAATGGTTTTGGTGTTCTGCTGAGTGCTGTTCAACTTGTTCTGAAGGCAGGTCATGGAGCATCTTCTTCTAGCTCATGCTAATAGGCCAACAGTGACTCTACCTTGATAGAGAAGGTTAGGTTTTAATGGACTATGCTGTAGCAATCTCCCATTTAGGTTGCAGGCTGCAACGCCTTGTACATTAAATGGTTTTTAATAACATTCTAAACAATTCAGTTAATGTAAAGTAAAGCTTTATATAAAGTAAAGTAGGAATTAAGAATCAAGTTGTTGCTGCTAGTATGTAATTTATCATTTTCCCTAGTTTTCATATCAAGGCCTGGTTCAAAGGGTTGGTTTTAAATCCTGTAAAATCCTGCAGGGCTTGAGAAGTATTATGAGAAGGATCAGCTTATTTCATGCATAACTTAAAATTATATGCTGAATTTCTGTTTCCAAATGTCTCTTCTTAGTATGAAAAGAGGCTGGGTAGCAGTGAAAAAGTACCTTTTTAGGCCGAATCATTGCTATGTAACACCTTTCTCTCCCCAGAGAAAACGTGTTAGTTCCTATCTTGATATAATGAAACAAATACATTACATTTCCTTCAGACTTTTGTGTTACGGGTTTTATATGAAGCATTATGAATCTATTCCTCTATACCAGCGATGGCTAACCTTTTTGCCATCGCGTGCCAGGAATGGGGGGGAGACTCTCTAGGAGTCTCTGGAGGCTCGGGAAAGCAAAAAACATCACTTCCTGTCCCACTGGGAGTTGGGAAATGGGCCATTTCAGGCCTCCGGAGGGCCTCTGAGGGAGTGGGAAAGGCTGTTTTCGCCCTCCCCAGATGCACAGAGAGGATCTGGAGCCAGGTGAGAAAGAAAAACGGGCCTTCCCCACCCACCCCCAGGCCCTCCTGAGGCAGGAAACAGCCTGTTTCCCTACTTCTGGTGGGCCCAGAAGGCCCAAAAATCAGCTGGCTGGCACACATATGCACGCCAGAGCTGAGCTGGCGTGCCCACTGATATCGCTACATGTGCCACCTGTGGCACGCGTGCCATAGGTTCGCCATCAGGGCTCTATACTCATGTTTAGATGGATTCACTGATATAGGATATTTTTAAATATTATTCATGGTATCTTTAGTTTTATTTTATGGTTAGATTAAGATTGTGATTGCTTTCGTGATCAATATTTTGATTTCTAGGAGAGAATCTTAGCATTAGTTGAAGTGGTGTCAACCTCATAGTTAGACATCCCACCTTGGAAGTGGATATGGATCAGGGGAACCTTTGCTCCCAACCTTTCACTGTGGCTTTTCCAACAATGAAAATCTCCAACATGGGAAAGAGGTGTGGAGAGAACTGACCAGAGGTTGAATCCAAATTGCTGCTGCTGCTACTGAATCTAATGGTCTTGCTGCCCTTCCAGCCTGTTTGTATAGCATGGGCACAGCACTGATACAGGTAGTCCTCAGGTTATGACCGTAATGGAGCCTGCCAATTAGGGTTGTAAGCCACAATGTCATAAAGGGAGTTATGATGTGCCCAACCCAATTTTATGACTTTTTGTGGGTAGTCATTAAGTGAATACTATGGTCATTAAGCGAGCCCATTATTCGCTATGGGTTCACTTTGGGCAAAAATCAAAAGTAAATGTGAGGTTTCAGGAAAAATGTCATAAACTGTGGTCATGAGACCATGTGACTCTGCAAATGGCTGTAAATGCAGGCTGACTGTCAAATGCCCAAAATACAGTCATTTGACCACAGGGGTAGTCAGAACTTCGGAACCAGGTTGTATGTACCTTTTAAGAGTGGAGTCTGTCAGAACTTTGAATGGTTACTAAGCAATTGGTCCCAAATCAAGGACTAACTGTAATTTCAGACATCCTTGGAAAAGATTTCATAAGCTTACAGATGCTACATCAATAAAATAAATATTTAGCAATATTTATTTTATCATATTTATGATATGAGTTGAATCAACTTTTGTCTCTTATAATAAGAAATCTCACGCTAAGATAATAGAATCCTGAGTATTGTGAGCTTCTTGGAAAATATAGAAATATATTTCTATATTCTATTCTATAGAATAGAAATTCAAGAGCCTTGGTGGCGCAGCTGACTAAAGTGCTGTTAAGTAGCATTTAGCTGCCAGCTGCCTGCAATTACTGCAAGTTCAAATCTCACCAGGTTCAAGGTTGACTCAGCCTTCCATCCTTCCGAGGTAGGTAAAATGAGGACCCAGATTGTGGGGGCAATAAGCTGACTTTGTATAAAAAGAGCACGGCTTAGGGGCCCCCGAAAGCCCTACTAAGCAGGTATATACAAAAGTATGAAGGCTATTGCTTAATGCATTGTAAGCTGCCCTGAGTCTCCAGAGAAGGGCGGCATATAAATCGAACAAATAAATAAATAAATAAATAAATAAATAAATAAATAAATAAGATTGGGATCCGTTCCAGTCGGGCTTCAGACAGAACGGAAACGGCATTAGTTGCATTGGTTGATGATCTCTGGAGGGCTTGGGACAGGGGTTGTTCCTCTGTCCTGGTCCTATTAGACCTCTCAGCAGCTTTTGATACCACCGACCATGGTATCATGCTGCGCTGGTTGGAGGGGTTAGGGATGGGGGCACCGTATTGCGGTGGTTCTCCTCCTTCCTCTCTGACCGGTCGCAGTTTGTGTTGACAGGGGGTCAGAGGTCGACCGCGAGGTGCCTTATATGTGGGGTGCCACAGGGGTCGGTCCTCTCATCCCTTTTGTTCAACATTTATGTGAAGCCGCTGTGGTTTCGGGCTGCAGTACCATCAGTACGCTGATGACACTCAGCTGTACATCTCCACCCTGGACCATCCCAATGATGCCCTTGACGTGATGTCCCGGTGTCTGGAGGCTGTGCAGATCTGGATGGGGAGAAACAGGCTCAAGCTCAACCCATCCAAGACCAAGTGGCTGTGGTTTCCGGCATCCCGATATAGTCAGTTGGTGCCATCTCTGACTATTTGGGGTGAGTCGTTGGCCCCCGTGGAGAGGGCTCGCAACTTGGGTGTCCTCCTGGATGCACGGCTGTCCTTAGAAGAACCTGTGACGGCCGTGGCCAGGGGGGCTTTCTATCAGGTCCGCCTGATTCGCCAGTTGCATCCCTTTCTGGATCGGGACTCATGCCCTCGTCACTTCCCGCCTGGACTACTGTAATGCTCTCTACATGGGGCTCCCCTTGAAGAGCACCCGGAGGCTCCAACTGGTCCAGAATGTGGCCACACGGGTGATTATGGGAGCGTCATGGCGCTCCCATGTAACACCTCTCCTGCGCGAGCTGCACTGGCTTCCGGTGGTCTTTCGGGTGCAATTCAAGGTGTTGGTTACCACCTTCAGAGCGCTCCATGGATTAGGACCTGGATATCTACGAGACCGCCTTCTGCCACCGAGAGCCTCCCACCGGCCAGTACGCTCCCACAGAGAGGGGCTCCTCGGGGTGCCATCGGTCAAACAATGTCGACTGGCGGCCCCCAGGGGGAGAGCTTTCTCTGTGGGAGCACCTGCCCTCTGGAACAAGCTCCCCCTGGAGATACGGACGATCCCGGACTTACAAACTTTCCACCGGGCCCTAAAGACTTTCTTATTTCACCAAGCCGGGCTGGCCTGATTTTTAAATTTTTAAATTGTTTAATTTTAACCTGAATTTTAATGGGGTATTTAAACTGTTGGGCCAAATTATTTAATTTATTTTAAATTGCTTTTAAATTTTGTATTTTGTGTTTTTACCTTTGGCTGTTCATCGCCCTGAGTCCTTCGGGAGAAGGGTGGTATATAAATTTAAATATAAAATAAAATAAATAAATAAATAAATGTGATAGTTTCAAATCATATACATAGAATCAATAATATACAAGTCTGTGATTATGGTAGTTAATATAACTATATGCATTTTATGATATTTCTCAGTTAAAACAGATATGTAGGTTGATCTATTTATATGTAAACTGATGAAAATAATCAAGCTGCAAATACATTTATAAATCATAATATAGGATCTGAACAGGAAAGTGATTACAGAGATAATAAATGGTCACTGGCATGGGACGTTTTGTATTTTCTCTAAAAATTTAGTGTATTGTTGATATAGACAAAATGTGTGTTATGAAAAACACTGGGGAGATACATCTATAAAGCAATGTATTTGCAAGTAATCAGTCAAAAACATTCATGTTTCCTAACAAGATCTTAAGGTTTGGGGAAACCTGTACCTTGATCTATTTGTGGTAGCGATACTAACAGGGTATTAATAAGTCTGCTAAGAGCATCTTGCTAATCCTTACAGCTAAATCAAAACTTCCACAGCTCATGCAAGTACCTGGATCTGGCTGTTGTAAAGTTTGACTATATGAACGGTTTTCACTGTTCTTCTCACAGACCCTAACTTCATAAACTCGTTCTCTGCTTTTCCATAAAGTAATCTCCTCATAATTTCCAACATTCTACCACCATGTAAGAAGAGATCATGATTTTATTTTACCTCTGTTAGAAAACCTGTTTTATAAATATAACTACTCATCTCATGCGAGAAAGGAATGAAAGAAATTCTGTGAATCAATTAGCTTGAAAAGACTTTGCAGCAACCAGTGGTGGTTAAGTCTTGGTCTAGGATTAGAGAGACCCTCAGCAATTGAAATTAGAATGGAATGGAATGGAATGGAATGGATTAAAATAACAGAGCTGGAAGGGACCTTAGAGGTTTTCTAGTCCAATCCCCTGCTTAGGAAACCCTACACCATTTCAAACAAATGGTTATCTAATTTCTTCTTAAAACCTTCCAGTGTTGGAGCATTTACAACTTCTGGAGGTAAATTGTTCCACTGATTAATTGTTCTAACTGTCAGGAAGTTTCTCCTTAGTTCTAAGTTGCTTCTCTCCTTGATTAGTTTCCACCCATTGCTTCTTGTTCTACCCTCAGGTGCTTTGGAGAATAGTTTGACTCCCTCTTCTTTGTGGCAACTCTTGAGATATTGGAACACTGCTATCATGTCTCCCCTAGTCCTTCTTTTCATTAAACTAGACATACCCAGTTCCTGCAACCATTCTTCATATATTTTATCCTCAAGTCCCCTAATCATCTTTGTTGCTCTTCTCTGCACTCTTAGTCTCAACATCTTTTTTACATCGTGGTGACCAAAATTGGATGCAGTATTCCAAGTGTGGCCTTACTAAGGCATTATAAAGAGGTATTAATACTTCACATGATCTTGATTCTATTCCTCTGTTTATGCAGCCTAGAACTGTGTTGGCTTTTTTGGCAGCTGGCTGGCTCATATTTAAGTGATTGTCCACTAGGACTCCAAGATCCCTCTCACAGTCACCATTATTGAGCAAGGTACCACGTATACTGTACCTGTGCATTTTGTTTTTCTTGCCTAAATGTAGAACCTTACTTTTTTCTCCATTAAATTTCATTTTGTTAGATAGCGCCCAATGTTCAAGTCTGTCAAGATCCTTCTGTATCTTAAGCCTATCTTCTGGGGTGTTGGCTATTCCTGCTAGCTTGGTGTCATCCGCAAATTTGATGAGTTCTCCATCTATCCCCTCGTCCAAATCATTGATGAATATGTTGAAGAGTACTGGGCCTAAAACAGAGCCCCGGGGTACCCCACTGCATACCTCCCTCCATGTAGATGCAGTTCCATTGAGGACTACATGTTGAGTGTGGTTGGTCAGCCAGTTACAAATCCATCTGGTGATGATGCTGTCTAACCCACATTTTTCTATTATATCAAGTAGTAGGTTATGGTCTACTTTGTCAAATGCCTTTCTGAAGTCCAAGTAAATTATATCGACAGCATTCCTCTGGTCCACTAGTTTTGTCACTTTGTCAAACAATGCAATAAGATTAATCTGGCATGATCTGTTTTTGACAAACCCCTGTTGGCTTTTGGTTATTACTTTGTTTGCTTCTAGGTGTTCGCTAATTTGTTGCTTGATTATCTTTTCCAGAATCTTCCCTGGTATTGAGGTCAGACTAATAGGTCTGTAGTTTCCTGGATCTATTTTTTTCCTTTTTTGAAGATGGGAACTACATCAGCTCTTTTCCAGTCCTCTGGCAGTTCCCCGGTGCTCTAAAATCTTTGAAAGATATAGTTCAGTGGTTCTGAGATCTTGTCTGCAGTGATGGGTTGCTACCGGTTCACCCCAGTTTGGTCGAACCGGTAGCGGCAGCAGCAGGAGGTTCCACCCACCCACCCAGACGTCACCAAAAACGCTCTGCACATGCAGACAGCAAACCGGTAGCCCCGGGATTTGAAACCCACTACTGATCGTCTGCCAGTTCCTTCAGAACCTTGGGGTGTAATCCATCCAATCCTGGCGATTTGAACTTGTCTAGGTTAGACAGGTGCTCACTTACCATTTTCTTCCCTATTTTAACTTGTGTTCCTAATCTGGTTTTTTTTTTGTTTTTTGTTTTTTTGTTTTGTGGTGCTGTTTTTGATAGGTTGGACTGTTTTTTCCTTTGTGTAAAGACAAATGCAAAAAATGAGTTAAGTAGTTCTGCTTTCTCCCTGTTGCTTATCACCTTCTTGCCACTTTCTCCCAGCAATGGACCAATAGTTTCCTGGATTTTTTGCTTGTTTTTAACATATTGGAAGAAGCTTTTTTTGTTATTTTTTATTTTTGTCGCAAGCCTTTATTCGTTGTGAGCCTTAGCTTTCCTCACTTCATCTTTGCAGGCTCGGGCTATTTGCTGATAATTTGCCTTAGTTATGTGCCCCTCTTTCCACTTTTTATACTTCTCCTTTTTGTCATTCAGTTTGTCAAATGTACTGGGGATCTTTGGATTAATTACACTCTCTCAGTCCATGTTCTGTCCCAGGGCTGCTGTTGCATGGAAAAACTGAAAGAGGAAACACTACGTATGTCTCCTCGACGCCCTGGAGGAGAAGCCGAATATAATTCTAACAATTAAATGGTAAATAAATTGTAGTCTGATTTCTTCACATATATGACAATTTTAGAGCCATCTTCTCTTGCACATATCAATGTTTTTTGTCTGTACTGAAGCCTAGGGTCAATTAAGTTAATAGAGCAAAGGTTTTATAACTTCATATCACTCCATTAGTGTTTATTACCAAAAGATATCCATTTAAATCCAATCAATGAAATCATCCCTAGTGATCTTCCAAATGCTTGATTCCTATAGAATTGACATATTAAATTACATATTTCCTTTTTCCCCTGTAACTGCCCACCTTTTACATCGATAAAGGGAGTATTACTAGCCTGTAATTATTCTCTTTTACTTAGTTGGTCCTCTGGCTCTCAGTCCTTATCGGTTCCTAGGAGGAAGAAAACAATTACTTGTTGCTGGCTGACTGTAGCTGGTCTGCATCTTTGGAAGGTTTGGGAGACTGTAAGGCTGTGCTATTCCTTTCACATCATAGTGACTTCCGAGGCTCATTGCTCACTCCACTAACTATTTTGGTCTCACTTCCCCCGTGTATAACAGTCTGCTGATAGTTTCCAGCGCACTCCCCTTTCTCTCTTCCACCAACATCCACATCTGTTCATTTTTTTCTTTTTTTATCTCACTGCTGTACAGGTGTGGTTCCTTGTTCTCTTAAAGTCTCAGGGAAATAATCCATAAGGAAGGAATGCAATTCATAAGGGAAAAAATTCAAGTCAGCAACCTTGAGTTTTTCTTTCCACATTTCCTCACTGTGGAGTAGCTTGTCACTTGAAATAAGGTTAGCACTATCCTATTGTCATCCTGAAGAAACATTAAACAGCATCTCTTCATTTATCTGGAGGATAGTGTTAAGGGTTGAGAGACTGTTTATGTTACTTTGACTATTTTTAATTTTATTTTCCTTTCTTCATTGAAAGCTGTGAAAATGTAGAATGCATTGGGCGATATACAAATGTAATAAATAAATATCCATTGTAAAGACATCCATAGTGCACTTCCACTGCCATTTTACAAAAATGCTTTGCTTTTAATGTTGTTTACTATCTTAATATCTAGTGAATATATAGTTGGGAGCATGGATGAAGATCCTGCCAAAATCCATATTGTGAAATGGAGCAGGATAATTCTGAACAGATTTTCATTTCTTGGCAAGATGCAAAACAGTCTAATTCTAATCTTTTTTCATTTTGGTCTTCTATGAAACTTTAACTTCTGGATTTCTGGTATAGTATGATAGTTAGCATTACAGTACTATTTCAAACAGAACTGAGGTCTCACTTTTGTCATTTGTATTAAATGATATGGTGGAAAGTGGGAAAAAGAGAAGGAATATTACATTCAGTAAGTAATAAACTGTCCTGCAGTCAGAGTGACCCTATGAATCCATGATGGCTCATAGCATCTTAGGATATATTGATTATTTTGATAATTTTATAGACTTCATTGTTGCACAGACTCTTCTGATTGTGTCTGGAATATTGCTTAGGAGTTGCATTAACCACTTAACCAAGCTTAGTCATCAATAAAGGCGGAAAAGACAAATTATTTCTTTGTGTTTCTGCTTCTGCCAGAACTAACGATTCTGCATCAGGAAGGGACATCTTCACAATTACTTTATATATTACTCCTTTTCTTTAATAGCCCCATTGGTCTGAAAATTGGCAAGAATGTACCTCTGCAAATTTTGTCATATTCTGTCCAGATACAACAAAGTTATGGGCACTTGAGTTCAGTTTTAAACCTCTTGCTCACTGATTTATATGATGTTTGGTCCAGAGTTTAGCTTTCAACTCCAAATGAAGAAATCAATTTGCACTGAAGTAACAATGTGTTTGTGGGCTTCAGTATATTCCCAGAGACCTTCCTTGTGTCCACCAGGCTTCCTGTCTCACCTGTGTTCTTAAAAGTTTATTTAATATAGCAAATTAAATAGGAAGTTGCATGTTACAAAACAATGCAAAACTAACCATCAACCTTTAGCATCATATTTATTTTTAAGCTTGGACCTACAAAAATCCCAGTAGAACGTTAAAGGGGATTGAGATGGGTGACTTTTTAAACTTCTTAGTAAATAGCCAGCATGCCTACTATGACAATCATGTTGTAGGCAAGACTCCTATAACAACAATTCGTGAGTGTGCTACCACATGCTCTCAAAATTCCAAATGTCTTTCTGGCTCAAAAAGATGCCTTGTTCATGGATCACCTCCAAAATGGGATGAACTGCCTTGGATAATTTCCAGAACTTCAGACTAGGCCCCCAAATTACATTAGGCAGGCAGTTTTTGAAGCCTTATATAGAAACACCCATGCTGACTAAATTCTCAAATCTTTCCTAGAAATCTATTTTAATTTGTTTTTCTGACTTGCTGGCTCTATTCTTTTTAACACCACTGTTGTATCTTAGAATGCAAATCTTCTGGACAAGGGCCATGCCACTGCTGTGTTTTGTGTGGTGACAACTGAGCAAATGTAAAATGGTAACAGCGATAGCATGCTTCAGCAGAAAGGAAGCTTTCTGAACAGCTGTTGCAAAATCTAAGTGATGGCAATAGAAGAAACAGTCAAGTCCAAGAGAAATAGCCCAGATGGCTGACTGAGATTAAAAACAGAGCTTCAATTAATCAATGATCAAGTCATTAATTGCACAGATTAGTCGATTAATGTTGTTAAGCCTCCATCTTATTCCAAGAAACATGCAGTACTTGCTTCTCACTTACCAGTTGTTTTGTTATTTCCATTTTTCCTCCAAAACTAGTGCCTGGTATTATTTTGTCTTTAGAAATGTATTGGCTCTTGTCATATTATTCCTTTCAACTATCAGCTTAAAACTTTGTTTTCCACATGTTTCTATTGCATCTAGTGCATCTAGGTAAGTTTGTTGTGGTGGTTTGTTAGTAGTTGGTATTCAATGCCTGCTGAAGAGAAGTAAATAGGCTACTGTTAGTGACCCAGTTTTGGTCAACATCTTTACAAACAGCTTCAGTGAAGGAAATTATCAAATTTGTAGGTAACTCCAATTTAGGCGAAGCAATCAATATTTTAGAAGATAAAAAGGAATTCAAGATGCTCTTGATGGGTTGAAGAACCGGACTAAACTGTTAAAATAAATTGCCAGAGGATGTGATATGAAATTGTGCATTTAAGTGGAAGAATCGATTACAGAATTTAAATAGAAAACCTGTGACTTGTTGAGTCATCCTTTCAGAGATATTTCCTTACCAGTCATAGAGCTTTTAATATACTTGAAAAGTTCTCAAAAATTCAGAATATATTCATAGATGTATCTGCCATGAAAGTAGTCCATCCTGAACTGTATACAGTAGTACCTTGGTACTCATTGTTAATTGGTTCTGGGAGGCGTGATGACTACCAAGAATGATGAGTACTGAACAGATTTTTCCCATAAGGAACAATGTAGTGAGTCACAAGGCAGCCAACGCTGACAAGATCTAGTTTATGCATTGAATACCAAACAAATGATGGACAACATTTTCATGTCAAAATGCATTGAATACCAGTCTAGTGCTGACTGCTCATTGTTGGTATCCTCCTCTGACTCCAAATTTGAACTCAAAATGATAGTTGACTGGACTGTGGCTAACTGCCCTTCAGCAGTTGATTGTGAGGCTGGTCTTCCTGGTCTCCAGAGGGTTAGGATGAAACCATGACTAGCATGCCAGTATTGAAGTGACCACAGATTTTCCTAATTTCAGTTCCACAGGAAGTCATGGGTCCTGGATTTTGGACACAATTTATGAGTTAGCCCATTTGGTTCAGAAAAAGTTGTCCTTTGATGTGCTATTTTGCCCAGTTAAATGTTACAGATATGAGAGTTTTAGTAATATAAATAGGTAGATATTATAGATGTAGTTTTTTTTCCAGATGCTTTACTATTTGCCAATGTTCTGTAGCATGTTACTATCCCATATTGGCTGGGATTATAAACCGCATGCATCTCGATGGCTCTGGTGGTATGTGGTCTCCATTTTCCAGGGACAAGTCACCATGTCCTCAATACTGTCAGAGATGAAATTTTGTTTAACTTTTCAGCCTTTTCTATGAGTGGTGTTTTTCATACTACAGTTTTCTGTCATAAAAAGTTGTTGGAAGTATTACAAGTGATAACTATTTGATTGAAATGGTTTGGCTTCAGTTATCTATTCATTTTTTATGTTGTTATGGACGTACAGGAAGGAACCATTCCAATATCTTACAAGAAACCCCATAGCTCTTTCAGGATGCTTCAGTTCAAAGATCCTTCTATAATTGGAGAAGTGTGGAAGTGAAGAATCTCCATAGGTGGAATGGAACATTAAAAACTCATCCTTAGGTGGTACAACCAGTCCCCAAACAGTATTCTATATTACTTTATATAGTAATAGGCTTGGGAGAGCATTGCAGGGTAGAAAGGAAATATATGCTTCCCTTTTCTTGAAACCTCCCCTTGAGAATGTGCCAGATTTAAATGTAAGAATTATTTAAAACTTTATTTTAACACTAATGCCATGATTAGAGTACAAAAATTTGCCACACTAGAAAACATTTGAATAATTGTATTTGCCTTCAGTTCACTAACAGTGGAGTGACATTACTAGACTCTGTTTCTGTTACTAGTAGAGAACTTAAATTGTCTGCGTAGGCATTGGCTTGCCTGCGCTCTCTTTTATTGACTATGCTAAAGCAGAGGCATGAACGGGATAATGGCTTTTCTCAATCGCTGAAGTGCTCTGAATGTAGCCAAGGTTTTCTCGTTTTCTGCTTGCATTGAAAACCTTGTCCTCCACATCCTTACATACAGGCATGCACATAAGCACATACATATGCTTTGTTTCTTAGGTTTAACAATATTGTTCCATCAGGCTCTTTTTTCAAATGTTTAAACAGCCTGTAACATAAATGCACATGTATGTTAGAAGTAAAAAATGATGTGATCAAGGTCATCTTTACCTTAGGGAACAATTTGTTAATGGGGCTGGAATTTTCTAGCTGTCTGTTTTTAAAATATTGCTATTGATTTTTTAATATATATATATTGATTGTTTTATTGCACTTGTCAGCTGTTCTGAGTCCTTTGGGAATGGAGAAGTTAAAAACTGAAAGAACCAGAACAAGGCTCTAAAACATAGCTTGTATATTAGTAATAATTATGGATCAGGTAGGGAATATCCCTGAGAATGAACCTTGTCCTGCTCATGTCCACCAAAATCTATACCTGTTCAGTAATTCCCAGGAATACAACTGCTATCCACTGGATTCCTATATTGCATTAAGATACAATATATTTTGTTAGGTTTGTTGGCACAATGTGTGAATCCAGTATTGCAAATTTGAAACCACTTTCGTTGATGTCCCAAAGGTGCTTTTTCAAGAGGCAACTGGACTTTCTGGTTTTTCTTTGAAGACATTTCACTTCTCACCCAAGAAGCTTCTTCAGCTCTGGCTGGATGGTGGGGGAATGGATGGATTTATACTCCTTGAAGACAGCTGGTCATTTGCATTCTTTTAGAGAGTCATTGAGGCCACCTGGAGGTGGAAGCCACTTGAGTAGTGCAAATGGATCTGGAGCCTTCTTGGAACTGCTGAAAGGGCTGTGTTGTAGACTGGAGATAGATTATGTTGAATCCCCACCCACCCCCTCTGTTGAGAGGGGGCCGTTCAATTTTGACATAGATGGCCTCTTGTTCTGATGTGTTTGTTCTCCTATGGGCAAGATTCAGAGTCCATCTGCATTTAAAAGACAAAGGCCACTCTTTTGAAGACAGCAAAGTCCACACTTTGGACAGAGAGGACCACTGGTTTAAAGAGGGGTCAAAGAGGCCATTTATATCAACATTGAACAGCCCTCTCTCAACAGATAAGGAGGGATTCGACATCATCTATCTCCAGTCTACAACCCAGCCCTTTCAACAGTTCCAAGAAGGCTCCACACCCATTTGCACTACTCAGGTGACCCTGAAGACACAGATAAATCTCCAGGGGGCCTCAATGACTCTCAAAAACAATGCAAATGACCAGCTGTCTGCAAAGAGTATAAATCCTTCCATTCCCCACCATCCATTCAGAGATGAAGAAGCTTCTTGGATGAAAAGTGAAAAGTCTTCAAAGAAAAAACAGAAAGTCCAGTTGCCTCTTGAAAAAGCACCTTTGGGACAACCATGACCTGAATGACTGAGAATCTCCATAGACACTGCAGTTGATGGCTCTTTATTGTATATGAATGTAATTGTTATGCCTTATCCAACTGCCTATGGCTCAGAAAACCTTAATCTAGCCACTGAAACATAACAGGTGCCACCTTTTTTGTTACCACATATAGGATAGTTCTGTTGAGAGCAGTTAAAGAATGATATTGTAGGATTTGGGGGGGTGGGGAGGGAGCAGATAGTATTTTTGTTCCAGTGAATACTGCACTCTTGCCTTGCTCTCTAGCTTGAACAGTTATTCGTGTTTTTTGTACAAATGCACATCTGGTATTTTTCTGTCCTTTCTCTACTTTTTTTCCCAGTCTTCTACCCTCTGTTTTCACAATCTGGTTGCTTTAATACTTATGGAAAGCTGCCAGAGGACACTGATAATTAATCTGTGAGGGTGTATAAAAATTCCTCAGAAAATAGACCCAAGGCTTCAAAGTAAGTTCTACTAAAACTATATTTAGAGGAGAAATGAAATGACAGCAGATCACCAAGAGTAGGGTGGCATTCACCTGGTAACTTACATGAAGAGCAACAAATGGTCCCAGTGATCACTTATACATATGGGGAGCCAATTGGAAGAAGGCTTCATTTTGTAGCTAATGAGGTGAGAGCATTTTCAAAATGCTTGGGCTTCTACATTTGGGACAACACACAATGTGCAATGGCACAACTTCACCTTCAGGAGACACGCAGTTTAGAATCAACTCTATCTCCATTTTATAGATAAGCTGGTAAGGGTCTGAAGGAGGAAGATGAAATGTGTCTCCCAGATTACAGTTTCCTGCCACATAATTGTGTAATTGACCATGAAAGTGTGATTATTTTGTCTCTAGTGACTGCAATACACATTTTATAGCTAATTGTGAAAAGGAAGGCTCAAATTCAAAACTGTAAATATTATTAGCTATATTATTTTTAGTGATTTATCTGTTTGTATACATCTATGTTCCTCTCCCCCAGGAGCTCAAGGTAGCTTGTTTAGGAGCCATTCATTTTATTTCTCCAGCAAATCTTTGAGATAGGTGGCGGGTGGTTCGGAGAACCGGTAGCAAAATCCCTGTGCCCCACCCCCATGCCCAGCTGAGCCGCGCGATCATCAGAGGCTGTTTTTTTTTTACTTTTAAATGCATTTTTTCTACAACCTCTTCGGCTGAAAAAAGGCTTTTAAAAGTAAAAAAAAAGCCTCTGGTGATCGCGCGGCTCAGCTGGGATCGTTAGAGGCTTCTAAAAGCTTTTTTTTCGGGCGAAGAGATTGTAGAAAAAAAAAGCCTTTAAAAGCCTCTGGCGATCCCAGCTGAGTTGCCTGATCGTCAGAGGCTTCTAAATGCATTTTTTTCTGCAACCTTTTAAGGTTGTAGAAAAAATGCTTTTAAAAGTAAAAAAAAAAAAAAAGTTGGCCACGCCCACCCAGTCACATTACCCCCACCACCAAGCCACGCCCACAGAACCGGTAGTAACAAATTTTAGATTTCACCCCCGTATTGGGCCAAGAATACGCTATCCAGGTCACCCAGTGAGTTTCCAAGGCTGATTTGAACCTTGGTCTCCCCAATCTTTAACCACTAAATCACACTACATGGCTCACAGTGTCTCTGTTAAGTGCTGGGCTCATGTTTTTTTCCCCTATTTGCAAATGTATTATCAAAATAGACATATCAGAAACCATATAATTCTGCAAGCAAATCAAAGAATAAAATAGTTGGTTCTAGTTATTGCTTTGCTTGGCATAGCAGCCATAAACACCAGCCACTGCAAGCTGATATAATTTCACTTATTTATTGCTACTTTTCATACTCTGATCAATGCAACATAACTGTCAGCTGTTATTAGTCATTACAAGACATTCTGCAAAAAGGGTAAGGCTTAACTGAATCATCCAAAGTTGTCGACATTTAATGTAGTCAGCAATATGTGACAGAAAAGCTTAACAATAACTCACCAGTTATATTCCTGCAGTATAACTTTCTTGTGAATTGTTTTGCTTCCTTGAGAATGGATTCTGTGTGTTCTAATGATGTGCAAATATTTTCCTGTCTGCCTCAAACCGATTAATAAAATTCAGCCATAGCAGCCCAACCTAAGGACCCATCCGATAGTGCTAGCATCTTAATGCTCTTCATATCTTTCACCTCTAGAGTTTTGTTTTGTTTTGCTTTGTTTTTTGAAACCTCAGACTTTTCCATTTAGATCTTAGATTTTTACCTCCTTACCTCACTTCAGCCCCCTTTCCCTCCTCATGCAATTACATCTTCTAACCACAGAACTCCTAAGTTCCTGTTTTCCAGGCCACTGACTGTCTCAGTTTTTCAAATATACTGATTCTCGACATTCAGCTTTTCATGCCTTCATTTCCTTTCTTGCTGTAATAATATAGGAATATAGGAATATATAGGAATATTCTTTATTGGTCAAGTGTGATTGGACAAACAAGGCGTTTGTCTCTGGTGCATAAGCTCTCGGCGTACACACAAACAACATAGTGATAAGTCATAGATCATAAATCATAGATACAATCATAAATCAACAATGATATATTACTCCTGTCTTGTTTTCAACAATTTAATTTCTATGGAACAGTGGAAGATTTTTCTTCCCTGCTTTTTCATTGGGCCATCCTTTCCTTTTCTTCTAGTCCTGTTTTAAATTGTAGCATAACATTAGAACAGTACAAGAAGAGGATCCATGAAAGATACAGCTAGTCTAGCATTCTATTTTCTATTTTGCCTTTGGGAAGTATTGTAAAGAAACATGCATGCTTGGGGCAATGCAGTATAGAGCTAACCATAACAAATTATTCATGGATCAATAGTCCTGAACCTTATTTTTCTGGGTGATCTTTCCTAGCAAGATCAGCCAAGATGGAGCCTCTTAGATGTAATGTTGTATCTGATGAAAACTCCCAGTGGTGCTGTTTTGAATAAAAAAAGTTTTGCTTCTCTTTCTGCCAGAATACTGTTGAGGTGCAAAACATGTTTTGGAATGAGATCCATTAACCATTTCTGAAAAGAATGGAGACAAGGTTGAAACAGTTATGAGTTCTACTGAATAGCCTTGAATTGCTAATATTTTCATGCAGGACTTTTGTGCCTAGGAAAACTGCATGACAGACTGAAGGATATAAAGATAGGTACATATCACATCCTACTCTTGATACAAAATGCTTCTATTGTGTTGTCATGTATGCTGAAAAGCAGATATGTTCCCAGTTGTCCCTGTTGCTCAGAGCAATGGAGCAGGAGAACATATTTGCTTCTGAGCTAGTTAAACAGCTTACAAAGAGGAAAAGAGGTTAGTAGCAACAAGTTAGTGTAGACTCTCATGAGGGCCTGATGCTTCTGTCATGATGCTTTCCTTTTTGTCACTCTGCTCTGTCTTTCATGGTTTTGTGTCACCCTTTCCAGAATTTTCCACTCAGCAGTGGCATTGCAGAAAATCCAGGAAGCTTGAGGTCTAGACATTTAGAGGCCATAAAGTTTGGGGAAGATAGCTCTGCATTTAAGAGAAAATAATGTAGTGAGCGAACAGTATTGTCAGCAGTTAAAAGGGAAATTTTATGTTCCTTCTTTTTACCCCCTTGCCTGCTATCTCAGTATATTATCAGTTCTGAGGTCAGGTTTTTTAAGAGGTTTTTGTTTTTGTTTTGCTTTCATTTCATACCTGCAATGGTGCCCTAGGGGTTACCTGAAAGGATCTTAGGCATCTGTCAACAACTCAGTTAACATTTTGCCTGAGTTTTTGTTTGCTTGTAATGTATCTTGATACTGTATTAATAATTGATAGTAAACTTCATTCTTAATTGACTGCTATATTAATAATTCCTTTGTTTTGATTTTTTTATCTAATTTAAAGAAACCCTAGTTATTCCTTTGGTCTCCATTTTGCATACGACAGCATATTTTGCATATAATACTGAACTAAAAGAATATTAACCATTATTTTCTTTTATTTGGCTTATCCATACACAACATCTCATGGCTTTCATTTCATTTTCATACTTCCATTAGTACTTCAGCTGAACAAAAAGAGACGTTATCATATTTGAGTCAGTGAATCCTGGGGAAGTGGCGAGGGTTCTTTGTACTATTAATTGAGCCATCGGCTTACTGAATCCAGGTTCCTCATGGGCTATAAAGGCCAAAGAAGTGACCCAGGGGTTTTCCCGTGGTATTGGCCTGCTTGTCAGAGGGAATAGTGCCTCCTGCCTTGAAAGAGGCAGTGGTTTACCCCTTCCTCAAAAGGCTAGCATTGGGCCCAATAGTTTTTGACAACCATCAAGCCGCCTCCAGCTTTCCTTCTCTGGGGATGGTTATTATCTGCAGTTGATAAGAACCCCGAAGGAAGGATTGTCTGGACCTGTTTCAATCAGGTTTCAGGTGGGTTTTATTACTGAGACTGCTTTGGTCATGGTTGAAAATGACATGTGGCAGAACAGAGATGGAAGTAGTCCATCCATCCTTGTGTTCTTTAACTTTTCAATGTTTTTTAATACTCTCACACATTTTATTTTCTGAGCCAGCGTCCTGAGCTGGGGATTGGGGAAACTATTTTATAGGGGTTCTCTTCCTTTCTCCAGAGCTGAGTCCAGTTGGTGTTGGCTGAGGTGTAAAAACTGGCCCTCTGCAGGCTTCCATTCTCTCCCCTTCTTTTCATTTCTACACAAAACCACTGCATGAGGCCATCCACCAGTTTGTGGTTTGGTATCATCAATACAATGATGATACACAATGATATCATTTGACCCCAGGTCAGCCAGTTGAGGTTGTCAAGGTTCTGTTCCAGAGACTGGAGAACATTTGTGTGTTGATAGGGAGGAACCATCAACCCATCTAGGATGGGTATAGCTCCTTCTGAGGAATATGAGTTTTGTTACTGCCCAGCTTGGGCATCTATGTTTCTTGGGGTTTGTTCTGTTATTGTTGGCTAGTTTTTATTATTTTATCATTTTCATGTTTTCTTATGAACTGCTCAGAATTGTTAGAGTAAGGCAGAGTACAAATTGATTTCAATAAATAAATAATGAAATACTAGTAAAATTTACTCTGACATACTTCATTACATTCAACCTGGACTGGGGGGGGGAGGGTTAACATGTATTTTAACACGTTTTATTGGATATTTTATTGTTGTGAGCCGCCCTGAGTCCTACGGAGATAGGGCAGCATATAAATAAAATAAAATAAAATAAAATAAAATAAAATAAAATAAATAAATAAATAAATAAATACATTATTATTGCACTGCTTAGTTCTATATTATTCTGCTCTAGATGTTTTTTAAATCCTCTCTGTTTCTGGTAGTTTAATGATAGCACCACTAATTCTGGTGTGCTTTAATGACCTATCTCAATAAAATAGCATTCAACAAACCAAAATTGAACCCTGCTTGTATCTTTGTGCCTGTAGGGTGGGAATCCAATTTAGTCAGTATGTAGTAGCACAAAAATGAATCAGAGATGCAGAGAATTGTGAATACTTTATCTATTCATTTAACTCTTCCTATTTCCTGAACTACTTATTTTACTAGAATGCTGGTAGTTGCTGAATACAACGTATTTTTCTTTCTTTTCATTGAGATACTAATGAGGTAACAGCTTTTGACAAGTGGAAAAATAGAGCTAATAGATAATACTCTTTATCTTTAAAAAAAGTTACATTTGGATTATTAAATTTTCAAACTTATAATAAGCATCTTAAAACAATGTGTTTAAATGGCTAAGCCAATAACTTGCGCATACCAGGTAGTCCTTGATTTACAACCAGAATTGAGCCCAGAAAAGGATGGTAATAAGTCATGCTAGTCATTAAGCATGCATGATTGTGCCCAATTTTATAACCTTTTTTTGCAGTGGTCATTAAGCAAATCCCACAGTTGTTAAGTGAATGCCATGGTCATTAACAGAACGCCATAGTAGTTCAGGAAAGTCATTATTTGCAATGGGTGATTTTTGCCAGAAACCAGAAGTATAATAACTGCTTTACAGCACATGATCCTGGGATCTTGCAAACAGCTCTAAATGCGGGCTGATTGCCAAGTGCTCAAAATGCGATCATGTGACTGCAGGGAGCAGACTGTCAGGACTTTGAATCCAGGTTTTAAATACCTTTTGGTTGAGGGTCCATTTTAACTTCAGATGGTCATTAATTGACCAGTTGTAAGTCAAGGACTACCTGTTGTCAATATTAAATTTAAGGACTTTCCATTAATCATGTGACTGAGTAGCAAATACATTGAATTAAATATTACTTTTGCTAATAATTTTGTACATTTGTACATTTCTGTACAAAACTAAATCTTGGTTAAATTATCTGCTTCTCAGAAAAAAACATTAGAGTTCAAATCCAATAGAAAATTGTTATTATGCTAAGAACTAGAAACTGACAATGTAATGACTTGGCAATGTTAAGTGCTAATTCAAATAGATACCAGACTGTACCTTGTTAAGTGTATCAGTTTCACCAACCTGGTAGACTTTTCAATTTATCTTAATTTTGGTTAATCTCTTAGCTTTTGGGTTAGAAAATATTGAAACTCTATATAGGATTCCATTTATAGTTTAATTAATTTGTTTACCTATTAATTGGTAGTCATTATTTAGTTTTCAGTCACAAACATTTGCATAACTATATTCAACAAACTTTTAAGAGTTTTATCTGATGAATACTAATGGAATATCATAGGTTGTCACATTATGTTAGCACAGAAGTTGGTAAAACCTACCCTTAACATTTATTTTATTTTGTAGTCAGCCTTGAAAACAAACAATTAGTAATTAACTAATATATTCTCTGTTTTTTTCTTCAATTTTTTTACATGTTTATGCCTAAAACTAGATACATATAATTAGGACTGGAAAATATCCCAGATATCTAATCACCCAGGCATCTAGATAATTCATATTTGTTCTTAAGAGTTTAAATTATTTTCTGATTAAATGGTAACCCAATGGCAATATATCACAGTGAATTTATATTTTACATTACTCTAAGCACATTTGAAATCTGTGATGATACTGCCTAGAAATGTGAGCCAGCATCTGAAGTTGGCAGACTGGTATATGGAAAATGTCACATTAATGTTTAACAGAACTGAAAAAGCCCAGATCTGCCTTGTTAGCGTCTGCTAACAATGGGCAAATCTTAAAAATGTGTTCTAAACTCCATTTAATTTGGAAATTATTTGAGATTATCTAAAAACTGAGAAGAAGGTTTATATTTCTCCCCTGGCTTTCTAAGGGCTTGGACTAGTGCTTCTATTCCAAGTCCCTCTCCATTAATGGAGGTTAACCTTTCCCCCTGTTTCTTATCTTTTGCACAACTGTTGCAGCAGGAGCAGCAGAAGGGATGTACATGAGGAAAGAGCATTTTACCTCTTCTCAATTTCCCCTTTCATTGATCAGTTGTGATGGAGAGCAGTAGTCCAAGAAAAGGCTCTAGATGAGTAGCTGGGAGGTTCAATCTACTAGAGTTAACATTCTCTTGTAGCCCTCAGTATCCCACTGATTAGGTGAGGCCAAAAAATTGAGCCCATTTTTGTTGTGGCCCACCAGCGCTGGCAGCAGATTCAGACAGTGAGGAGATTGGGGAGGAACATGGGCCAGTCCTGGAGTCTGGGGACAATTGGTCTGAGTCGGAGGCAGAGAGGGGGCCAAGGCCATCTGGTAGTTCTTTGCTGCCTCCGGAGTCTCTGGAGTCTGACATCAGCGAGGCAGAAGAACAGCGTGAACCTGTTCCCAGTGTGTGCATGCGCAGAGCTGCCAGGAGACAGGAACAATTAAGGAAACAGGGTCGACTTGGGAGTAAGGCTTGGAGATGTTTGGCCCCTCCCATAAGACATAAAAGAGAAGCGAACAGGATGTGAGCTTTACAGGAAGCAATTCATTCATCTGGCCGATTCAAGATTTGAAAAGTCTGTTTGTGACTCTGTGCCAAGTTTGCCCTTGCCCTATGTCTGGAAATTAGCTCTTTGGCAGTGTTCCATGTGAGATAGGTAGGTGTTGATAACCTTCCTCTGAAAGGCTGTTTATCAAGTCTTGCGGACTGTAAATTAAAGTAATTTACAGCTGTATGAATTAAAGAGGTTTGCTGGGACTAAGTTTGTGCTGTTTAATTTCTAAGGAAGCCTAAGTCAGAACAATTTTTTAAATTACCTGGGGTTTGGGAAATATCACTCTTTGAAATTCCTGAAATGATGTCTTCAAAATGACTCCTCAATATTCCCAGGCAAAGATTCTGGTTTAGGGTATATGAACCAGTATGAGAGATGAAGTTCTGAGAAAGCTTGCAATTGCAGAAGAGCAGATGAGAAGGAGGAACAGCTATTCTGGTAATCCAGGGGTGTCAAATTTGTGGCTTGCGGGTCGGATGCATGACGCACTGGCCACGTCCACCCCCATTTTAGCCAAGGGGAAAAAAGTTGCGAAATGTCACGTGACAACGTGACAATGCAAGTTTGACACCCCTGCTGTAATCACTTAAACAAAGTCAGAAGAACCCTGAGGAAGATTTGAAAGTAGGAATGCCTTGGAAGAAGCTCCTGCAGAGGGAGAGATGAGCTGGAATATCTTCTCCATTTTGGATTTTAAACCAGGCAAAGCAAAGTTTGATTCTTCTCTATGGATGACTTTTACAGGCCATAGAAGTATTTCCTTCCTTCCTTCCTGCCTGCCTGCCTGCCTGCCTGCCTGCCTGCCTCCCTGCCTCCCTGCCTCCCTGCCTCCCTCCCTTCCGCCAGAACACCAATAACTTTGCTGTCCTGTCTAGGCTGTACACACTGATGCTTCTCTGTCCAATTGTACTTACTAAAACCACTTATTTTGAACCATACAAATTGTCAGATGTAAATGCCTTATTCTCCAATGTGTAAATAATGTATATATGGAACATCAGAGGTTAACTTATTCTTTGGACTTTAATGTATTCATAACTTACCACTCCCATTCCTAGCTCCACCCCTTGTATATATAAGGAGCCACCCTCACCATTCTCGTCGCTTCTATCTGTAAATATTCAGTAAATATAGAATGCCTGTTAAGAATAAAGAGAGATATATTTAAACCTCTAATCTTTATTATCATTATTGAGTCTGATCCTAAAAATATTGCCACAAGCTGGTAGCAGAGGATGGTTAATTGACTCAATAAAATAAACATGTATAAAAAAGAAATAGAAAGCAACAATCTCAGATCAGAGATACTGAGAATACTAAAAAGACAAAAGGATGACTACGATCTCATCGCGGACCTTCAAAATTTCTTGAAAGAAAACGAAGCAGCGAGAGAAAATAGCATCGAGACAACTGAATCCAAAGAAACAAAAACGGTGAGCGACCCATCTATAAAAGAAAAAATAACAAGAAGAAAGAACAGAGATCCCGCTCAAAATTTTGAATGGCAGCCATCTTGTCTTCAACCGGCCACTGAGGCAAGCAAAGCAGAGCCAATCACGATACACCATTCAAAATCTCTGGCGCGAAAAGAATCACACAGTACAAAAAATAGTAAAGAAAATCTTTATTCTTCAGAAGAATCAAATACGGACGCAGAAGAAACATCTATCAAACTGAAAGTCGAAGCAATCAAGAAACAACTATTTAAAACTTTTGATCCAGATTTAAAAATGGCAAAAAAATCAACGGAAGTCAATGACCCAAAAACAAAAAGACAAGCAAGCAAACAGACAAACCAGAACATATCCAGATCAACTCGTGCAGAAAGGATGACAACACCTGAGCCCAGAGGACCCTGCAGGTTTTATCCCACGCCGCAGACGGTTCCAGAGGTGGAGAGCTTCAAGCGGAGCGGCTTTGGCGAAAGGAGGCAAGCGTCAGCTATCAGCAAGAAGATCAAGGTAGAGACGGAGACCGAATCGTCGGAGGAGGAATCTTACGAAGGAATTGCAGCGACAGAGGCTTCCTACAGCAGCTCCGACAGAGATATGAACAACGCACACGCGCAGATGCATACAGAGAACTACAGAGAACATTATGAAGATGAAAGACCACTCAGACTAATGCACAGAATACCCACTCCATCCTGTGACTTTCAACACCTACGAGACCATGGACTACCCTCAGTTGTGAGTAGTGGGGATAATAATACTGGGGACTTACCTAACGATTTTCCAAAACTTAGAATTGATGGCATTAATTTGCAAGAGTGGTATCAGCAACTCCAGGTTGCCTTTATGAAGGAGAACTTACTATTTTTTATCACTAGTCCCCCAAAAAGACCTTGGACTTTAAAAATAGATTGTTTACACCATAGAGCTTTTTTCTTAGTAATATCTAGCGTGTCTCCTGCAATGTATCATAGTATCAAATCAAACCTAACTGTTTCAGAAATAATTCAATGTATGTTTAATCTGTTTCACAGCGACAGTGTAGCTACCACTACAAGAATGTCTAAGGATTTCTTTTCTTCCAGAGTAAAACCAGGGGTTTCCATAAGTGAGCATTTGATATCTCTAAACAAAATAAGAGCTGAGCTGCATCTGAGGGGGGAAGTGATTTCAGATCAAACAATGAAAAGTGTTATTATCAATTCACTTGATCCATCATGGGATAGCTTCATGTCACACTTAGATACCATTAATTTGGGATATTTATCCATAGAGAGTCTATCTAACAAATTGATAGCAGAAGACAATTCAAGAAAAAATCGATCCAGTAACCAAACAGACCACAAACCTTTTAGGAAAGTAGTCTTTCAAGATAAACATAATGAGGCCTTTAGATGCTACAATTGTGGATCCAGGGAACATAGTAAAAGAGACTGCCCCAAAGTCTCAAGAGAGAGACATAGGCCAGAATATAGGAGCATATATAATTACAGACAATCTTCCACAGATAGACACAAATATAGAAGTCCACCAAATTACAAAGAAGGTAGAGGGGGTAGAGAAAATTCAAAAGAGAGGAAATCTGGGTCACTGAATGGGCTAAATAAACAAGACAGCACCAGAACACAGCAGGATGAGAATAACAATTGGCTTATTGATTCTGGTGCAACAAATCACACCACCAACAACAAAAGTATATTATCTTCATTTATAGAAGATAAGTTTGTGATAAAGGTAGCTAACCAAGAAAAGGTTCAAGTACTAGGCAAAGGAAATGTGACCTTGCCTGGTCTAGGGAAAATAGAGGGGGTATTATTAATCCCAGAAATACCTCACAACATACTAAGTGCCATAAAATTAAGCAGAGAATCTGATATCAATATAGTTTTCTCAAAGGGGAAAGCAACTATAGAAAAGAACAAAACAAATGTAGGTACTGTAATGATAAAAGGAGGTCTACCCTATCTGATAACTAAAGAAAGATGTTTACATAACATTGATTCAAATATGGAAGATTGTATTGAAGCAGATGATGAAAATGTCAGTAACAGTGACAATGATGAGTGTAGAATAACTCATGATCACAAAAATACATACAAGGAAAAGAAACCAAAAATAGGTAAACCAATTCATGATGAGTGTGCTCACATCTTACACAGGAAGTTAGGACATGCAAGCTTTCCTGTAGTACAAAAAATGACTGAACACGCAGAAGGTGTCAAAATAAAAAATTGTGAAAATTATTTGGAATGCTCAGTATGTAAATCCACCAAACTAAAAACCAGTCCCAGACCAAAAAAATCTAACAGATCAACTAACAATATTTTTGATTTGGTACATATGGACTTAGTTGGTCCATTAAGTCCCTCAATTACCTATAGAAAACGTTACTTCCTAACAATAGTGGATGACTACAGCCGATATGGTTTTGTTTACACATTAAAGCACAAGGATGAAACATTTCAGAAATTTAAGGAATTCTACAAACGTATAGAAACACAACATAATATCAGAATAAAGCAAATTATGACAGATAGGGGATGTGAGTTCATGTCTAAAGAATTCTCCCAATGGTTAAAGGATAGAGGAATGTTACATTTCACGTCCACTCCTTTTTCTGCATTTCAAAATGGAGTTGCAGAGAGAAAAAATTCCACACTACAAACCATGATTAGGTGCACATTAGAGGATGCTGGTTTAGGCAAACAATTTTGGTCAGAGGCATTACATTATTCGAATTACACTCAAAATAGAACATGGTCCAGTATTGTGAATAAGACACCATATGAGGTGATGTACAATAGAAAACCCAAATTATCACACATGCACATATTTGGAGTCACTGCAGACGTACACATACCTAAACAATTGAGGAGAAAGGGAGAAAACGTATCCAGGAGATTAAGATTCATGGGATACGAAACTGGAACCAAAGGGTACAGATTTATTGATAGTAATAACAAATTTATAGTATCCAGAACAGCTGTGTTCCATGAACAGGCCAATTGGTCAAAATTGCACCTTAATGAAATATTTCCTAATAAATGTAAAGATACGATATCTTGCGAGGAAGGAACAACAGAAAATCAAAATATTAACAAAAGTAAGAACAAAACCAAAACTTGGACTAATAGTCAGCATAAAATAAAGACAGACACATTAACAAAAAAGGAAGCTAGATATTTGCATGATAACCATAGCAAGCCTGAAAGAACTATTAGAAACAATAGAAACCAAATACCAAATAAATACAAAGATTACATAATGCATATGAATGGAGAACAAATAACACCTAATACATATGAAGAAGTATTGAAACTTCCACATGAAGAAAGAGAAAAATGGGAACTAGCTATGGAAAAAGAGATGGAAAGTTTACAAGGATTAAATGTATTCACACCTGCGATCGCACCTAAGGATAAAACAATTATAGGTACCAGGTGGATTTATAAAATTAAGAACTTAGAAGGAGGCAATACCTTATACAAGGCTAGACTAGTTGCGCAAGGCTATGCACAAAAATATCCAGAAGACTATACTGATACATATTCACCCACAGTGAGAACAGAGAGTGTCAAAACAGCCCTTGTAGTAGCATCTGCACTCAATCTGGACGTATTCCAATATGACATACAGACCGCATACTTACATGCAAAATTAGATAAGGAAATATATGTAAGAGCACCACACAGTCAATACACTAATAAGAACGAAATTTGGTTATTAAATAAGAGTCTGTACGGATTAAAGCAATCCGGCAAAAGATGGTACGATTGCCTGGTAAAAGTACTTAAAACCATGGATTTCAACGCCACCACTGCTGATAACTGTTTCTTTGTAAAAAAGAGTAATGATCATATTGAATTTGTATTAATTTACGTGGACGATATTTTATACATTGGAAAGCATAAAGAGAGCAGGGAAATCTTTGTAAATAAGTTAAATGAACACTTCTCACTGAAATCTCTAGGTAAAGTGAATAAATACCTTGGTGTGCAAATTAACAAAACAAAAAGGGGATTCAAACTTACACAGAAAGATAAAATCATCGAACTCCTAAACAAATGTAACTTAAATAATGCCAAAACCTGTGACACCCCTATGCAAACTGATTTTCTTAGAAACACTGATGAATCTTCCCCTGAGTTTAAAGACAACACATTTTACAGATCAGTTATAGGTTCACTCCTTTATATATCTAATTGGACTAGGCCAGATATTGCATTACCTCTCAATCTATTGTCAAGATATGTTAGTAAACCAACCTTGTATCATTGGGAAGCTGTCAAAAGAATTCTAAGATATCTGAAGGGTACATTAGATTTTTGTTTAATGTTGGAACCCAATAATGACAGAGAACCAAAAATTACTTGTTATGCTGATGCAGATTGGGCTGGTGATACATCATGCAGAAAGAGTACTTCTGGTTATGTTTTTCTATTGAATGATTGTCCAGTTTACTGGTATACTGGTAAACAAGAACTAGTAGCCACTTCTACTACAGAAGCGGAATATGTTTGTTTGTCCAAGGCTGTAAATAACCTTGTATGGTTCAATGATCTGATCACTGATGTTTGGAAGAAACCCACTTTACCATTTATTATACATGAAGACAATAAAGCGGCCATTGAAATATCCAGATCCGATGCAATTGGACAAAGGTCCAGGCATATTGATATAAAGTTTAAGCATGTGAGACAACTGTCTCAAGACGGATTCATTAAAGCAATACATTGCGATACTTCTGAACAATTAGCTGACATATTAACAAAACCCTTACCTTCTAAACAACACAAATATTTAACTTCTAAATTATATGTATTATATTGTCCTGAATCAGAATGTAATTGGTGTTGTGTAACGAACCGGCATTTAGAGGGGGATTTGTCAGATGTAAATGCCTTATTCTCCAATGTGTAAATAATGTATATATGGAACATCAGAGGTTAACTTATTCTTTGGACTTTAATGTATTCATAACTTACCACTCCCATTCCTAGCTCCACCCCTTGTATATATAAGGAGCCACCCTCACCATTCTCGTCGCTTCTATCTGTAAATATTCAGTAAATATAGAATGCCTGTTAAGAATAAAGAGAGATATATTTAAACCTCTAATCTTTATTATCATTATTGAGTCTGATCCTAAAAATATTGCCACACAAATAAACTTGAGCATTCCCAGAGCATCCCAAATTTTTCAAGCCTGTGTCTTCTGGGTTGTATTTCAACTACAGCTTTTACCACTCCTGAGAAATCTATAAAGAATCTCTTCTCATAATGATTGTTTAGTTTGCTTCTTGGCAAATTTCTATTAAACCTAGATTTTTGAGCAGCCTGGTTTATTCAAAGCTTCTCAATCTGTACACAATGCACATTTAAAAAAAAAAAGATAATGCGTATAGCGAAAGAATTATGCCAAAGGAAATATTCTTGTAGTAAAGCAATTTTGCTGTACTCCTGTTATGATGTGTAGAAGTAGAGTGGTGATGTGATACAATTAAGTCTGAACAACACCCTTGCGGAAAAAAAAAATATTACATTATATTTTAATGTGATTTGGCAAGCTGAAGGAAAGCAATCAACTTTTTAAATGATTTTTATGTAGCATATTAGGGGTAATTCAGTAATTTGAAGAGTAACTGGAATAAATAAGCATAAAATAATCCAAACTAGTTAATAGTAAATATTCTAACTCATATTCAAGGTGGACTGTGAAAAGTCTGTTATAGACTAATTGCTAATTACACCGCTAGGAATAATATTAATCAAGAATAAGTACAGTTTATGCATATTTCTGCAGGAGCTAGCTTCTCTTGGATTTAATAATAGTTTCCACTCTGCAAGTATATGTATAGGACCATCTCTTTAATTACTGTTAAGTTTTTGGCAAACCTATTTTGAATCAGTATCATACAAGTAGTGATGTTAGATATACTTGATAAGAAAAAAATAATAAATTGGTCTGAACTGACAGCAGCTGAAAAGCATACTTATAAGCTTTTATTTTATAAATTTATATATATATTATATAAATTTATATTTTTCTGTGTATATATAAATCTGGATATATACCGTAGTTTGTATGAGAATATTCTTTAATATAAATTTATCATTGCAGGTTTTATAAGTATTTTGTTATTTCAGAAACCTATTTTTGATACACAACTTTCAAATTTAAATACAACTTGAACATATACATGTACATATTCAAATTATAGGGGTATGAGAAATACACACCACCAAGCAATTTGCGAAATCAGGATCAGTGTGAGCAAGGAACAGCAGCTCTTTCAGAAGAAAAAAAGTGAGAACAAAATGTTTTTTCCTCTAATAGTTTGTGTGTTTTGCTGTTATACTGAGGAAAAGGAAGATAGCCGTACACTGCCCCTTTCTAGAGAGGAAGTCTTAAAAGCTCCAATGACCAGCAGATGCAAAATGGCTCTCTTGTCATTGATGTGACTCAGTGGTGGCAGAAACAACAGCCCCCTTTTCTGAGAAAATGATAGAAAAGCAATGCTCTTTGTCTGTAGATCTTGATTTGAACAAGGATAGCTGAGAGAATGATTGAAGAAATACAATTAAAAATGAAGTAGTAATAGCAATAAATAAAGCCACCTGGCTTAAAAACCCTGTGACTATTACTTTCAAGGAGAATAAATGTCCTTCCATGAGAAAGTTAGTAATTTCTATTCATTTGTTAAATATATATACAAAACCATATATATGAAATGGTTTTGTATATATGTGTGTGTGTGTCAGTGGTGGGTTTCAAATTTTTTTACTACCAGTTCTGTGGGTGGCTTGGTGGGCGTGGCTTGGTGGGCGTGGCAGAGGAAGGTTACTGCAAAATCCCCATTTCCTCCTGATCAGCTGGGATTTGGGAGGCAGAGAATAGATGGGGGCAGGGCCAGTTAGAATTTTTACTACCGGTTCTCCGAACTACTCAAAATTTCCACTACCGGTTCTCCAGAACTGGTCAGAACCTGCTGAAACCCACCTCTGGTGTGTGTGTGTGTGTGTGTGTGTGTGTGTGTATGTATATGTATATGTATATGTATATGTATATGTATATGTATATGTATATGTATATGTGTGTGTATCTATCTATCTATCTATCTATCTATCTATCTATCTATCTATCTATCTATCTATCTATTGAAGGGACGTAGTGGTTCAGGGGCTAAGATGCTGAGCTTGTCGATCAAAAGTTTGGCAGTTCAGCAGTTCAAATCCCTAGTGCCGCATAACGGAGTCAGCTCCCGTTACTTGTCCCAGCTTCTGCCAACCTAGCAGTTCGAAGGCATGTAAAAAATGCACATAGAAAAATAGGGACCACCTTCGGTGGGAAGGTAACAGTGTTCCGTGCGCCTTTAGCATTTAGTCATGCCGGCCACATCACCACGGAGACGTCTTTGGGTAGCACTGGCTCTTCAGCTTAGAAACGGAGATGAGCACCGCCCCCTAGAGTTGGGAATGACTAGCACATATGTGCAAGGGGAACCTTAACCTTTATATATGAAATGGTTTTGTCTTATTTATTGTTTAAATGTATAGGTCCTGTTTTCTCCAAGAGTTCAAATGGGCTTACATGGATACTCTTTTCATATTATCCTATCAACAGCACCCTTATGAAGTAGGTCAGATTCGAAAGAGAGTGAACTGCTGAAAGTCATCATACTTTTCATTTCATGGGCAAAGTTGGACCCCAAATCCCACAATTCCCTTCATTTTCAGCAATGAAGATTATATTCAGCAGAGTCTTGTACTTTCCTGCCCTTCTTTATGGTTTCCTGACTTTCTTCAGGTTGCATTTGTGTGTGCATGTGTGCGTGACTTGGGAAGAGTTCATGTTTTGCTGCAAATTGCTGTCAAGAAAATGCTTTGTGCCACTGATTTAGATGATGGCTGGAAGTCAGTAAAAAGTGGATTAAGAAGGTCAGGAGTTTTCACAAACAATGGTATGATGATAGTTAATTGATCATTGCTATAGCTTTGGTAGAATATATGACAAATTCCTTGTATAAATCAATTCTATGTCTACCATTGATTAACCCTCTTCTGTTTATGAATTTCATAGTTGGTATGATTTCATGTACACAATCAAAGGTATATGGTTGTAAAATCTCCTGATATTATAATATCTGATCCAAATCTTCTAAAGTTTCTCTGGTGTAGGTTCATTCATCTGCGAATCTGATTTAGCAACTCTATTTTGATTGCACAGTGTATGATTAAATACACTGAAGTGAATACATTTTTAGCTCTTAAGAAAAAAATAATTTTAAAAATTATGTAACATACTATTCCTGGGAGAATATAATAATGAAACTGCTTTGCATGTCTAAAAAATAAACTATTTCCAGCCTCTTGGCATTAACATTTTAGCTGGGAACAGTTTTACTGAATGAGGATGGCTCATTATATATTTTATGTATTTTATGTAGTTATCACTTCATGTGAGATTCAAGGGAGATACGTTTCAAAATACATTTTTTCCAATTAAAAACTGTTACTAACAACCACATAAAATGAATGTTTTGTACAAAAGATGTTACATATGATCTATAATACCAACTGTTTACTGAATGTAAATCTGTTTCTCATGAAGGAAAACAGTTCCATTGTGCTTGCAATTACTCATGTAAACAGAAACAACATAAAGGAGTGCAAAAGCCATTAGTTGTCATTTGATATAAATTTTTAGTTATTTGAAGTCAGCTCAATACTTCATTTAAAAAAAGCCACAGAGAAGATAATAAAATGAAATAAGTGTTTAATTGATGAACTTAAACCTAATACATTATTTTAATTAAGAAAAATGTTGAAATAGATATTCTAGGTATCTCAGGACTTGTAATGAAAATTGGGAATTCTTGTACTACGTAGGTTTATGATATCATAGTGAAGATTTATCCTGTCATTAATTGCTTTGAAAAATGATGGGGAAGTGGACAGGTTATACTTCTCAACTTCTTCTTGGATTTTCCATATTACTGAAGAGAGGGTAGAATTCAGCATGGAGATACTGTTTTCTTTTTCCTTCTGAATTTATTTCAGTTAAACCTAATAACTACCAGAAATTATATGAACAAAACAGCAGGAATATATTGAGGAAATCTAATTGAACAGTGTGAAGCTGTGTCATTGGTATAGTCTAAAGATTTATTGTCCTTTAATTTATTGGGCTTTAAGCATTTTGGCCTTGTTTGTTCCAAATCTACGCCTAAAGGTTAGGAATATTTTGATACCTAGCCAGTTTAGTGTACGTAAAGCTTGCTTAGAAAAAATTCATGCTGAGAAATAGGGAGACTATGATTTCTAGTTCCACTTAAGGAATGAAAGCAAGCTGGGTGACTTTGGGCCAGTCACTCTCAGCCCAACTCATTTCATAGGATTGTTGTTGTGAGAAAGGAGTATTAGGTACTTGACTTGCTTATAAAGTAATAAAAATTAAATAACTACATAAAAATATTCATCACCCTATGCGTATGGATACATATCTGCTAAATAAATTGATTTTCCTACGCCTGGGCATAATTTACTGAGGGAGCTACATATATTTGGAACATGTAATACACATTTGCCTGTTTTATCACCCAAATATCTGGCAGAAACTACAAGCCACTGGCCAATTCCTGCCACTTTTGAAAATGTGTGACAGAGATGTGTTTATCATGGTTTAGTATATAATTGTATATACTAAAGTTATATTTAGTATATAACTTTTGTATTTATGTATTTTATTTTGTGCCTGTTCACCGCCCTGAGTCCTTCGGGAGTAGAGCGGTATATAAATTTAATAAAACAAACAAACAAACATAAAACAAACTGGAAGTAATAACAAAATACATTTTGCAAAATGGCTTTATCAGTTTCATGCCTTACAGCAGCAGAGATAAGAGAGAGAGGGAGGGAGGGAAGGAGGGAGAGAGAGAGAGAGAGAGAGAGAGAGAGAGAGAGAGAGAGAGAGAGAGAGAGAGAGAGAGAGATGGAATGGTTCCTCTGAGTATATGTCTACACCAGGGGTGGGTTCTACTTACCTTTACTACCGGTTCGTAACAGGATTGTGTGCACGCCGATGATGACATCTGGGGCGGTGGGCGGGGCCTCCCACCAGTTTTACTACCGGTTCTTGCGAACCGGTCCGAACCGGGGGCAACCCACCACTGGCCTACACATCCTAACTGAAGTGCAAACCATTTTGTATTGCTTGACAGTTGAGTGATCAATTTTACAATATTATTAGGGCTAACACATCAGACTGAATATCAACTATCAGACTTGGTTCGAACATTACTATTGTAGTATGGTTAATACAGGGGTGAAATGCTCCTGGTTCGGGTCGGATCACCCGATCCAGTAGCGATGGAGGTGGGTGGTTCAGAGAACCGGTAGCAAAAATCCCTGCCCCCCCCATGCCCAGCTGAGCCGCGTGATCATCAGAGGCTTTTTTTTCTTTTAAATGCCTCTGATGATCCAAGCTGAGTTGCCTGATTATCAAGCTGAGTTTGACGATCCAAGCTGACAATCCAAGATGATGCCTGACGATCCAAGCTGTGTTGCCTGATCGGCAGAGGCATTTAAAAGAAAAAAAGCCTCTGACAATCAGGCAGCTGGGATCATCAGAGCCTTTTGAAAGCATTTTTTTACAACCTCTTCACTGAATAGATTGTAGAAAAAATTTTAAAAGTTAAAAAAAAATTGGCCACACCCACCCAGTCACATTACCCCCCACCAAGCCACGCCCACAGAACTGGTAGTAACAAATTTTAGATTTCACCACTGGGTTAATATAAGTTTATAGTTCACATAGTGCGTTTAAGTGGTATAAAGTTTTACTTTAATGAGAATTGTTCCATTCACATGGACTCAACTCACTTTCTGTCCTGCCTCCCTCTGTCAAAGGCAGTAAATGGGAAATACTCACTTGATCTAGTCAACTCACGTTAAGGTGCTATCAGGGCAGCGGTGAGTTTCACATTTTGTTGCTACTGGTTTGCCGTGCATACACCTTCCACGCATGTGCTTTGCTCGCATGTGCATCTTCTGTGCATGCACCCAGCCTCAAAACCGCGCCTAAATTGGACAGCATAGAGCCTGGGCCCCACCCACGATCTCTGTTACCGGTTCACCTGAACTGGTACGAACTGGCTGAATACCACCTCTGCATCAGGGTAATTGGGGAATTGAACTTTATAGAATACTAGGAGGAATTTAGTTCACTTGCATAATGGGATTATGGAAGGTATGTTCAAAGCTAATTGTGGTAAAATATTTATAACATGTTCTTGACTTATTATATTATTTTTAACATAGCTCTGCTTACACAGGAATTCAGAAAATACATGTTGGATATAGAGGCTGAGCACTGAACAAGCAAGATAGGATTTTCTGCTTCTGATTAATGTGTTTATTAAGATATGCACAGCAGATCATGAAGCAGCAGTCTAATAGTATAACGTCCTAGTGAACATCACAGAGCTTGAATTCAAAAAGGACAATATTTGATCTTATCAAATTTAAGAATTTAGATATTTGGGAATATTCTTCAAATGGGGAAGCAAGAATTAATAACAGCATGTATGTATATTCCAATATATCCATGCTCTTATTCCCTCAAGGTTGAATTCCTGTGCTTATAGCACCAGCTGGAAACCAGAAAACCATGAGTTCTAGTCCTGCCTGTGGCACAAAACTAGTTCAGAGACTTTGGACCAATCATTCTCTCTCAGCACTAGGAAGAAGGCAATGACAAACCACTTTTAAAAAAAGAAGTCTTGCCAAGACAGCTGCAGGGACTAGTCCAGGTGGTCACCAGGAGTGAAGACTGAAGGCATATTTCTCCCACAACTTAGGGCTACCTGTGAAGTCCACCAAGGAACTTCAGCTGGTTTGGAATGTGGTAGCCTGAGTGCTGGGAATTTCTCAGAGTACATACATTGCAAAGTGTATTTCATTATTACTTCCAGTTATATCATAAACCATGATAAAGACATCTCTGTCACACACTTTCAAAAGTTGAAGGCAACAAGTGCAAATTCTAAGTGTGGGTTTTGACCTGCAAGCTTGGTGCTATGTTATGTACCAGATTTCTTCTCCAAACAAAATTTGCATGCTCTGTGCAATCAGCTTGGGAAATAATGTTTCAAACCACCCCCCCAATGTGAGAGAAGGGGGAACTAAAAAAAAGGCTTTTTTCTTCCCCTCTGAAATATTTTACTTCTGAGCTTTGGAGGTGTGGAGTCTGTAAAGTCTCTAGATTTTTAGACCTGGGCAGTGGGGATGTGAGGTACCTATTCTCTGGTCAGCTTGTTGTTTTTAAATGGATTGTTTTTATGATTTGCTAATGATATGTAGGCATTTTTAATGGGACTGGGCAAGAAATAAATGATATAAATAAATAATAAAAAACAAGAGATGTTCCCGGCGTCTTGTTAATTTATTTTTAAATTGATCTTAAATTTTGAAGGTGACCTTTTTTTAAAAAAACAAACAAACTTGGGAAGCTGATTTTTAAAATGTAATTTTAAAATGTAATGTTGTAATTGGATTGTCTGCCCTTGCTTCAGTTATTTTGTAACCTAGAATCAGCAGTGTTAGATAGAGACTGACTGTGCTGTGACATGAAATGGTCCTGCAAATGATCAGATAACCTTTTCCAGTAATGGGAACTTGCTTAGGTTAATAGAGGATGCCTGATTTCTGTTGGTTCTCAGTTTACATATAATCTCCCTCTTTTTGAGGCTGTAGGCTGCAGAAAAAGGAACAGGTTTGAGCCAGTCTGACATTAAATATGCTCTAGGTGTGGTGAGCTATAACTGCTTCTTAGAAGAACTCCTATTATCGGGTGTATTAAAAATAAATAAGACAATGCAATCCTTGTGTTTGAACATCTGTTGGCAGTAATTAACTGCAACTCTTCAAACTACTTAGATTGGGTTTTTTTCCCCTAGTCTTTTCTGTGGGAGTTTGTGTACTTATCACCATTTTATTCAATATGCCTTTTAATGTGTTTCAGCACACCAAGAAGACAAGAACAATCAGACTCCTCCTTTGGGCACAGGACACCTTCCCCATCCCTGACAAAAGGTGTTCCAGGCAGTGAAACCCCAAGAGAGAAACGGAGCCAGGGGCAGGCTCCCCAACACACCGATGGGCCCAGGAGGACTCTCCAAGTGGGTGGAGGACGCTCACCATCTGTTTCCCCGGAGCGAGGCAGCACGCCTACCTCACCTTATTCGGTCCCACAAATTGCCCCCCTTCCCAGTAGCACGCTCTGCCCTATATGCAAGACAACAGATCTCACCTCCTCTCCTAACCAGCCAAACTTCAATACCTGCACACAGTGTCACAACAAGGTCTGCAACCAATGTGGATTCAACCCCAACCCTCATCTGACCGAGGTAAATAAGCTTATTCAGTGTTTTAGCTCGGCTAAATTGCTTGCCTAGATTATTAAGGATCTTGTATGCAGTGTCAGAGCATGTTAAGGCCCCATGTAACAAGATAGAATGCTTTCTATCTACTTTATTAGAAAATGGACTAAATACACACACACACACACACTCACACATCACAAAAGCACACAATATATCTATCAAAAGGTGAGAATAAGAAGACAGAGAAAAAGAAGTGTTTTATCTGCTGGTCGAGTAGATCAAGGAGAATAGGAAATTCCTAAGGATTGTTTGTAGAAGGTGAATCTCGGTGTCTTTCCAATACAATGTTTCCATCTGTTATACTGTATATATATCATAGAATCTGTGCTGATTCTCACAATAAGTATTTATTCTTATACTTTGTTCAGACTTCATAAATTTTATTCTTAGTGGATGTTTTCAATGACCTTTCTCAAGAAATGAAAGCAACAATTGTCCTGATTTATTAGTATCATCAGTCCAATCGTGATAGCTGTTTTCTATAGCTTGTTTTGTTAACAGCTGTAGCTGATTTGCATTCTTCAGTTCTTGTAAGTATCTTTTTCTTTTGCCCTTTTGGTTAGATAATATGTATCAAAACATGAAATAAAAGAACACATATAATGAACAGAAATAAACAGAATAAAGAATAAAGATATTCTATATGCAATATAGGTACTATAGTCCTGGACTTACGACCACAATTGAGCCCAAAATTTCCATTGCTAAGCAAGGCAGTTGTTAAGTGAGTTTTGCCCCATTTTACAACTTTACTTGCCACAGCCATAGTTGTTAAATGAATCACTGCAGTTATTAAGTTAGTAACACAATTGTTAAGTGATTCTGGCTTCTTCATTGATTTCGCTTGCCAGAAGGTCACAAAAGGTGATCCCATGACTCTAGGACTGTGATAGCGAAGCTATGCCACGCGTGCCCAAAGTGGCACATGGAGCCATGTTGCTCAGCATACACAACGTCACCCATTCCTCTTCCAGGTTTCTGGCATGCATGTGCGTGCAATGATCAGCTGGCCTTTTTGCATACGGCAGTGCCGGAAACTGGAAGAGCTGGTCTTCCATTTTCCTGCGTAAGCATGCGCACCAGCCAGCTGATCGTTGCGCGCACATGCGTGCCAGAAACTCAGAAGTGTAGCTGTCTGAAACCGGAAGTTCGGTAGCTGAAACCGGAAGTTCATTTTCTGGCACACGCATGCACCCTGGCCAGCTCCTCTTCCAGCTTTCGGCCCAGATGCGCGCACGCTCTCTTTTCGGCATTCAGTACCAAAAAGGTTCGCTATCAATGCTCTACGACAATGCAACTATCATAAATACATGCCAATTGCCAAGCGGCCAAATTTTGATCATGTGACCGTGGGGATGCTGCAACAGTCATAAGTGTGAAAAATGGCCATAAGTCACCTTTTTTCAGTGCTGTTGTAACTTCAAATGGTCACTAAATGAATGGTCCATGATTATATTATCGTGATCACATTTGTTTGGTATACTTTGTAATTGGTCAGATGATGAGAAATAAAACCTTAAAACCTGCAATGCACTTTCTGAAATTATGTAACCTCCCCAGCATAGTTTGTTGTTGCTGAAATCAGAATAAAATTAAGATCTGAGTAAAATAAGATATAATTCATGGTAGCATGGCTGAATAAAAATAGACATTATGGTTCATTGTGTAGTTGCATGGCTGTTGATCTGAGTGATGAATAAGATCTTAAATTTCGTAATGATGTTAGAAAGATATTTTCAGTGGGCTAATGCAAATGACCTTTCACCAGAGAATAAATCATTATATTATTTATTAACACCAAATGATGTGCAGATATTTTTTATAGATAGTCCTTTTGCTCCAAGAACACCACACTTTCCTAGTGTTCAGTCTGCAATCGATGGCACTTTAAAACGCTAAGATTTGTTTTTTTAAAAAAATATCTTAAAATATTTGATGTGTCTCCTCTTCAGAGGCTCATTGATATCTATTAACCTATTAATATCTTCAATGAAAAAAACCCATTACTTTCTGTTGGATGTCAATTTGCAAAGGGGTTGAACTCCCATAGCAACTACCCATTCTAAATGAAAAATAAATGTAGGTTCTATAATCATAATCAAATTAGGCAATATGTGAAAATGCTTGATTACCTTTAATGCATCTGTTGTTAATAGCAACCACTGCGATAGGAGAAGCAATTAGGAGTGGAACTGTAGAATAAAAGAATGGGTAGTAGCATACTTGGGCCTTCCTTGATCATAGCCCCAGGAAAAATCACTGCTCCAATTTAATGCCAATATATATATATATTTTCATGATAAAGAGCAAATTTTATTAGAAATGTGGCATTTAGCTAAGGATTAAAATCTTTCTTTGCTTGTCACAGTCTCAGCCTTGATTGCCCTAAGATGATTATTAAACAGTAACAATAAATGTCTGAACTGCTGTCATGCAAATCTCAGGTTCTATATAGATTTGACATCATGGAAAGCCTACACATCCAACTATTAAGCGGCTGTGGATCTCCCAAGAACAATGAGAATGGATGCAGTGGGATGAACATGGATGTCATTTGAAAGATACTGACTGGAGCAGTATATTGTGCCACCATGTTGTGTTCTTCACTATGAACACATAGTGTATCTATGTATCAGGGATCTAGTAAGAAAATATTTTGGCTAGGGGAATTGTAATTCAACATAACTGAAGCATACCAGACTGGGAAGTGCTGCCTTAGTTCTACAAAATTGTATATAATAGTAGGTCAATTGAACCACCCTGAAACAATGAAACATGTTGGAATACATTATCTTTCATCTAGCAGTCTTTAATTTGTAATTAAAACAGGATGAATTATTTTATGTAACATTTACTTTATGTCCTTCTTCAGGTCAAAATTATTTATATGCAAATAAAGATGCAACCCCCTAACCACAATTACAATTCAACTTCCATTTATTTCAATGCTGCAATATCTATAGCAGCTCTGCTTGAATGATGCCCTGTTGTGTTAAATGCATATTTGCCTTAATGTTTAGGGAAATATATTTTCCAATGAATTCCATTTAGAGAATGAAAACAAAATTTCTTGAATATTATTGAAGAGCATTAAAAGGTTGAGAATAAAAAGTTCTAAATTCAAATTGTCATCAATATATTTTGCCTGTGAATTACGGAAAACCATAACAGTTGTTTAATATCTACTTCCTATCATCAATCTTCATGAAGATATAATTAATGATATAAGTAATACAAAATAAATAATTATATGATGACTCATTATCATGTTATTATAAAAAATAGTGATCAAGCACCCTGTGAATTTCTTTACTTTTAATATAATATCTTATTTGTAAAATTTGTGTAAAACGGCCACATAGATGGGGAGTCATGAGAAATAAATATGAAAAGTGCCAGAAATAGTTTCTCTAAATAAGAAAACTTTATCTACATTATCTATGAGAATAAGGAGCCTAAATTTTTGTAAGACAATCTTGTATGACATATTCTGAATTGGGAATTTGGATTCTGCTTCCTTAGCTGATTGACTAAAAAATTCTTTTCAGACTTGATTGATTACACTTTTAAATGGCTTATGTCCAAAATATAAGTTGGCAAACATTTATTCATTTAAGAAAGTAATATAAATTTATTTAAAGAGTTCCACCAATGCCAGTTTTAAGTGCTCTTTTAGCCAAATAATTCTTAGATGCATGAGAATCATGATGTTTGAGAACATCATGCAAGTCTTTGAGTATTCTTGACTACTTGCAGTGCTGGTAATATTTATTCATAATGTACTGTACATATAGACAGTTTGGTCTAGTAGCTAAGGCACCGGGGCTAGGAGCCCTGGTAGCGCAGCAGACTAAAGCACTATTATTAAAATCAACTGCCTGCAATTACTGCAAGTTCAAATCTCACAAGGCTCAAGGTTGACTCAGCCTTCCATCCTTTCTAAGGTAGGTAAAATGAGGACCCAGATTGTGGGGGCAATAAGCTGACTTTGTATAAATATACAAAAGTATGAAGGCTATTGCTTAACGCATTGTAAGCCGCCCTGAGTCTTTGGAGAAGGGCGGCATATAAATCAAATAAAAAAATAAAAAAAATCAGGGCAGTGTGAGTTCTACTCCTGCCTTAAATAAGAAAATTGGCTGGATGACTTTGGGCCAGTCACTCTCAGCCCAACCTATCTCACAGAATTGTAATTTGGGGGAAAATGGGAGGAGGAAAAAATACCGTGCATGTTCACTGCCTTGAGTTATTTATAAAAAATAAATAAATTCAGGGGGGGAATCTAAATAAATAAATTTAAATAAGTAAAATTCAAAGCAGGCTTTCAAGTCTTTATTCCACCCAAATTAATTTATATTGCACAAAGGGAAACATGTATTTGTTCAATTGCTGTGTTTGAATAGTACTGAATTAGATTACCACTCATTCTGAACCTATGTTGAATATACTTTTGAAAGTTTTATGGCATCATTTTTTAACCATGCCACCTTTATTCTTTCTGATTTAAGAAGTAAACGGATGACTCTCTCTCTCTGCTTAAAGAGAATAATTGCCATTATCCTGCTTAGTGAGTGACAGCTCAATTTGAGATATAATCACAGGACAGAACAAAAAAGAAAGATGTTCAGTATATAATACCAAATTTGAAAGAGAACATTACTTCATTTATTTAAACGTTGTATATAATAAAACCAAATATAATGAAAGATACATGGAAGAAAACTAAAGAAGCAAAAGTATAATGAGAATAGAATGATTAAAATAATGAGAGTACGGGTCCTATATGGGAAACTATTTGAAGATAGAAAATGGGTAAAGAGGGCTAAACAAGGAGTCCTTAGCAAAGTGTATGGGATTGAAAATAAAAGTGATGAAACTGAAATGAGGGAATGCTGGAAGGAAAGTTTGGGGAATGTGCATAGAAACAGAAGAGTGGAATAGAAATGAATATTGTAAATGTTAAGTGTTCAAGAAGAATAACGATGAAAAAGAAATCATATGTTGAATATTGACTGTTTTATCTTTTTCCCTTTTTCTTTTCTGTTTTGTTTGAAAAGGCCTTTGGGCTATTCAATAAACTATACTATCAGAATATTGAAAAATGATAAGGTTTCATGTGTAGATGGTGTAATCCAATTCGATTACTGTAATATGCTCTGCATGGGGCTACCCTTGAAGAGTGTCTGGAAGTTTCAACCGGTGCAAAATGCAGCAATAGATGTGGTGTGAGCAATTATGTGTGCTTCTAGAACAGCATATATTATACTTCTGTTCCATCTATTGCCACTCTGCTTTCAGGTCCAATTCAAGGTGTTGATTTTGAACTTTAAAGCCCTTCATCCCTCATCCAAAATCAGATCTGTCAAAAGAGGCATGCTGCGGGTGTCAGCGTTCCAAGTAATGCACCCATTGAAAGCAGAACTCTGAGGCAGGTAGATTCCTCAAAGAACAAATTTATTGGATACACCATATTGGCACAAATGGTGAAAACCGACTCTGAAAGTTCCCGCGGTTTTCATTTAATTAAAAAAATGAAAGTTTTCCCCTTCCCCCAAGTCATCAGTCACATTGTCCAATCGAGGTGCTGGCCCGCTGCTTGGTTACTTCACTCTTCCTCTCTCAGCCATCTGTTGGAATGACCTTGGTTCCCACAGGAAAACTTTTTGTTTTGACTGCAAAGCCCCAGTTAATTATTCCCCCTTTCCTGTCCCCTCTTCTGCTTTGTGGCAACCCTGAAGTTACAAAGATGGCCTCAGCCAGGTTCACTTCAGGGTTGACAGAGGGTCTCATCGCTCAGGGAACTACACTTGGCAGACCTGAGAAGGCAGGCCTTTCCTATCATGGCAACCTACCTTATGGAATATTTCCCCACCACCTGAAGTGAGGTCAGCTCCATCCCTTCTTATTTTCCAGAAGTTTCTCAAGGCCCTTTGTCATCAGACCTGGGGATCTCAGGGGTGAAATCTTGAGATGGTTCCATTGCTGATTGAATCTCTTGTTAAAAAAAAGAATTGAATAATATGGCTGTGTTTGACTTTTATGCTTTTTATTTTCTTTCATTTTTGCTGCATGCTGCACAGAGTCAGTTTTTGTGAGAATATGAATTTGATAAATAAAGGGAGAAATAGTACAAATATAAATATACAGTACATTGGCTCTATGACCTATTTAATTTATGTAAGAATAGTGTGTCTGAGTATGAACATTGGAAGAATGCCATGATTGTTCCCTATACAAAGGAGAAAATAGCAAGAATGCAAAAACTACAGGGAGATTGGAGCATTAAGTATGCTGAGAAGGAGTTTTGCAGAATTCTTATGGGAAGCTCATATGAGGTAGTGCAGACCAGATTTTTAGCTCTTCAGCAGGTTATTGAGAAATTTATGACAGTGAGAAAAAATAAAATTTAGTTAGTTACATTTATTTAGAGAAATCCTACGATAAAGGGATAAGCTTGAATTTTTGCATAAATATGGAGTTGAAAGTGAACGCAATAGGAGTAGTTTATGAGGGAAATAAAGCATGCATGAGAATAAATAAAATGTTTAACAAATGGTTCAATACTGAGAAGGAGTAATATGAACATGTATAATGTACTTTAGGCTGTTTAATATATTTATGAATCAATGTATAAGAAATGCTCTGGGTGGTGTTAATAGTGGATTAGGGACAGGAACGGACATTTTTTTAATACAGATAATGCCACGCTGTTAGCTGAGAATATGAATGATTTACAATGCAACTGCGACTATAGAATTGAGTTAATGTATTGGAGACAAAAGATAGTTGCGTTTAAATTCAAAAGGCTAGTAGAAGTAGATGAATTTACGTTCTTTGGTAGAATATTTGGTAGAATATTTAATAAAGATAGGAAATGAATGGGGAAAACTTATGATGTGGTGGTGCTGGTAATACATAATCTGGTGTGAGGAATGAATGTTTGTCAAAAAAACTAAAATGGCTATGTATAAGAATATGACACTACCTCCTTTTGTTATATGAAGTGAGAGTTTGGTGTGCCAGGGAAACAGAAATAAGTTGAAAGCATTGGAAATGTGGTAGCACTAACTGTACAATCTTGGCAATTCCTTTGCCCACTTACTGATTTCTGAATGTACAGTATGTGGAGGGTATACAAAAATAAATCAGCCATATGTAAAAATATGTTGACATAATTTAATCAGAGACAGTAAGGATTAAACTGAAAGCAAATGTATGAAGAAAAGAATGGTTGAGAGTCCATGAAAGTTTTAGTTGGATGAGAATTTTAAAAAACAAAAGCCAATCCATCAAAACAAGGATCATTTGCAAGGCAGAAAGAAATGGAGGGCTAAACTAAATGTAAGTTACATTTTATTATCTCATACCTTTATTCCTAAGAATAAGAAATAATATCTAATTTCTTACTTCTTTTCTGTTCTTTATATAGGGTTGGTTTTCCTTTTGGGGATGTGAAGGGGTGTGTGTGTGTGTGTTTGTATGTATGTGAGAGATAAAATAAATACATATATTAAAGTAGATCAGATTAAACAAGAACAGTAAATCCACATCCTATCTATATCAACCCAGTAGGAGAAACAAAATGTTATATAGTGTGTAACTTATAGCTGCATAATGCTTTCCAATAATTGGAATTTATTTATTGTTATAAATAGTCTGGAACCCACATTTCTTTAAACTTTGTGCGCATCCGAAAGACTAGAAAGTAAATGTGAAACATATGTGTGCACACATGCACCCACACACACACACACATTGTAGAGTATAGTTGGTGTCAGTTCTGAGCATTTTTCTTTGTACTCCAATGCACTCAAAAATATACTTGACTGATTGCTGGGAATAGTATGAAATATGAAACAGACAAATGGAGGGAAATTCAGAGAAATGTCTTAATATCTTAAGATATTAAGATCTTAATAATTAATATCTTAATTATCTTAAAGATAATTAAAGGTAAATCTGTAAGGTACTATATTTTTTGCACTATAAGACGCACTCCCCCCCCCAAAAAAAGTAGGTGGAAATGTCTGTGCGTTTTATAGAGCGAATGGTGGCGGCGATCAGTGACGATCGGTGGTGGCGATCCCTGACACCTGGAACAGCTGATCGGCAGTATTCTGGGAAGCAAATCCAATCACCGATCAGCTGCTCAGCAGCAAAGGCTTCAGTGCTCCCTGGCGGCGGCAGCAGCTCAGCTCAGTTGACCGTTGGTGGGCGCAATGGAACGGAGCCCTGATGAGCCACATGCTGGGGCTGCAACAACATGCTGAAGCTGACCAGGCTGTTTCCTGTTTGCTGCAAGGACGCTAGCCAGATGAATACCAGATGGATGCTGGGAGGCAGAGGCAGAGGCAGATTTTTTTTTTCTTGTTTTCCTCCTCTAAAGCTAATGTGCGTCTTATGGTCCGGTGCGTCTTATAGTGTGAAAAATACAGTACATGAGTGGGAAGAATTAGGCCATTCCCATGCAAACTTTCACTAGCTTTTCTTTTCTTTTCCTCTTTTCTTTTCCTCTTTTCTTTTCCTCTTTTCTTTTTCCTTTCCTTTCCTTTTCTTTCCTTTTTTCTCAGGAGTTTTATCAAGCTTCAAGATAGTGTGGTGATGAAGCACCAATTTTTGCTTCTCTTTATAGTGCAGAAAGGCACATTGAGGTGTTCTGCATTTTAGGCAGATTATATCAATGTTCGTTAACATCTCTGAAACTCTTCCTAACCCTGTCGCTTCATCTCTTATTCTCATTCTTTGAATTCCAGAGACCAATATTATCTAGTTGATAGTTCTGATTTCTGACAATCTTCAACATGAGAAATAAATCTGCATCTGGCTTTCTTTTTATAGCAGATCCATTTTTTGCCACTCTGCCATATTACCTAGCTTTTGTCTGAACTAAATATACCACTTTTACAATCCTTTCTCATTTGGGATTTATTTATTTTTTGGCTGACACTTAAATTTTGGCATTTTTAAAGAAGAGCTGCAAGCAAATCATACTTTATATGATATTGTAGTTCTCAGCTGTATTTCTGTGATCCATTATAATTATGCATTATACTATTCAGAATTTTAAAATTGAAGTTAACAAGCTATCATCATTATATAATGAGCATTGTTTCCAAAATTGTTCATAACCTCCAATGTTCCTTTTGTGCAAACAGATCGAATCATTTTCCCACTCCCCCCACCCCCACTTGCTGGTATGTGGATTTGGGGGAAATGACAAAAATACTGTTACAGCAAAGCAGAAAGATGAGATAAGTGCTAATGAAAAAGGGTTGAATATATTATTCCCAAAGAATGAAGCAATTAGCTTTACTGACAGTCCTTTTAAGATTGTGCCATCCACACATTTTTGCCTGTGATACAGGAAACGAACAAGACTACTGTAAGGTGAAGTTCTGAGACATTTTAAGAAACATGATAAATAATATGGTTTGTTCAGATTGAAACATTTCCGTTTTCTTACCCCAAAAAAGGAGGCTTGTGGGTTTTATTGTGAGAGAGTGAATATGGGGGTGAAAAGTAATTAAAGCAGCAGGTAGCAAGGGGAACAACTTTGGATGTATTAAAAACAGCATGTTTTCAACTCTGCAATTGCTGTTTTGCCAAGGACAGCATAGAGAGCATTGAACAAGAACATACAAATGCTCCAAGGTCTCAAGCTTGTGATTTTAGTTGATCATTGAACCATGCACTTGTGATATTAGCCTTTAAAATTATCTCAGTTGTTTCTAATTAAATAGGGAATTTAATATTTGCATCAACAAAGCTCTAATGTCAGCTAGAAGGACCTGAGAACTGAAATCCATAGATAGATTCAGGTGACACACAGCCACAGGCAGCTCCTTTAATGATAATTGTATGGAATCCAGTGGCTCCATTTACTGAAACTCTACTCTCCACCAAATGTCTGCTAAGAGATTGCTAAAAATGCTGGGGCCATATGCATTACTAGATTTCCAAATGAATGCTGAAATTTGATTCTATCCTACATTGCTGCAGAAAATAACTTTACATATTTAATACTTTTTAAATTAAAAGTTTCGTCTTACTTTTATTTGCTCAGAAATAAAATGGATTAAGTGTGTTCATGTAATCAGCACTATCCCTGAATCCTCATAAAGTCCTTGAGGTTTTTTTTTTTCTCCATCATGAAAGGGTTTTGAATTTCTTTGATTTTTGCAAACACTTTATCATTTATAACTCCAAGTAATTATTCAAAATTTTTCTTTCCTGGGGGGAGCGGGGAGGGAGGGAAACAACATCAGATCTGAACTTCAAATTGGACAGAAATTTCCAAAGGTGTAATAATCACCAAAGAAGTAATATTCCTCTGGGTTTCTCAGTTGTATTTCCATTTTGACTGTCATCTCTGTCTTATAGCCCAAATTTCTTTATATTCCGGTATTTCTGCATCAGGCAATATTTGTTTATCCGCTTTATCTTGCTGGTCTTCCAAAATATTCTCTTTTACATCTTTCATTTCTTGTTTAAAACCTATTGCAAATATTATATCCATATAACCAAACACCATTGCATTGGTGTTGTAACTACCCTGTTTCCCTGAAAATAAGACATTCCCCGATAATAAGCCCAATTGGGTTTATTGAGCGCATGCACTAAAATACCCCCCACCGAAAATAAGCCCTCCCCAATATTTAAATGCAAAGCTGGAAATCAGGTAAGACGGCAAGAGGAGCCCCATCTTGCTCCATGCACCCCAAAATAATAAGATCTCCCTAAAAATAAGGCCAGGCGCTTATTTTGGGGTTCAAAAAAATATAAGAAATGGTCTTATTTTCAGAGAAACACTGTAGTTTCTGACTCCATTCCTAAATAAATATATATCCTGAAGTATCTCAAATGTCATAACATTGTTTGCCATATTGCAGATTTCACACAAGCAGACTTATCCCTACTTTTTTTCCTTCCTTCTTTCTCTTTAGTCCCTTCTATATTTCATTTCTAAAATGACAAAGTTTCTAAGTTCTATTGCTTGCTCATTTTCCAATAGACTAAATGATTTAAATTTCCACAAAAATGCTTCACTGAATGTTTTGTTAAAGTATAATTACTGAATATTCCGCCCCCTCAAAATTATGTTTTAATCCCATCTTTCTATAGAAGAATTAAAGAAACTAGAGGCCAAATCTTTAATGTAAATTGTTAATAAATTTATATATAGTTCTATTTAAAATAGAGTTTTTAAACCTGCTGAGAAAGCAGCATTGTTATGTATGTATCTATTTTGTGCGGGAAATTCAAATGCAGCAATGCTTGTGATTGGTTAACAGGTATTTCAGAACTGTATATAAGGAAAGCTGTTGCCTGTGTTTCTTTGCTGAAGTCTCACCCTGAATTAAAGAGCTGTTGTCACTAGCTTGCTTGTGCCTCTCGTTATTCCCGCGCTACAACATTGGCGACGAGGATGGGATTGAGGCCACAAGAAGCAAATCAAAACGAGCTCTGAGTTTCAGCCAGGATGACAAGCGGACTAAGGAGACATACTGCAATGTCTGCCTATGTCCCACCAAAACCCTTCGACCCGACCCGAGAGAAGTGGGGGTCGTATCTGACCAGGTTCGAGTGTTCCCTGGAAGCAAGTGAAATGCAAGGGCTCTCTGCGAATCGAAAAAGAGCCCTCTTCTTGAGCCACTGTGGGCCAGACGTTTTCGAGATGGCCGAGTCCCTCTGCGAGCCAACTCCAGTCCAGACGGTCCCCTGGGACGTCCTACAAGCAAACCTGAGAGCCCACTACGCTCCTGTTCCTTCGAAGTTTGTACAACACTACGAGCTCTGGCAACGAGTACAAAGAGAAGGAGAACAGGTCAGCGCATATGTGGCTGCCCTTTGAAAAGCCGCAACGCATTGTGACTACCGGGATCTAGACGACGCGCTCCTTGAACAGTTGATTTGTGGTGTGAGAGACACTCGATTACAAAGGTGCATACTAGCGAAGCCAGATTTGACATTAGCCGGTGCGTTAGATGAAGCAAGAGCACACGAAGCGTCCACGAAGGCTTCCGAAGCGCTACAACGTCCACAGCCGAGCAAAGACGGCCCAAAGTCAGCACCTGTTCATCGAGAGGAGGCGCGAACAAGTACAGAGGAAGAATCAGACAAGGACGTCTTCCACACTGACAAATAGAAGGGCGAGCAAAGTCATCGCCGAGAAAACTGCTCGAGCAGTGGTGGAGCTCACGAGAGACAATCCTGCAAATACCGAGATGCCATTTGCAGGCGTTGTTAAAGAAGGGCCACTTGGCTAGAGTCTGTAGAGCTCAATTTCCTCGAAATAACAAGTCACGTGACTATCACGACCAACCAGAACCGACATGTTCAAATCAGCCAACCAGAGATGGTGGCGCGAGAAAATGGCGCAAGAATCAAAAGCGAGAAACCTACAGCACGAGAATCGGCCAAGCCAGCACGTCTGTAGAAGAAACGGTCTACATGAGAGTAGAAATTGAAGGGAGACCATGCGACATGGAAATCGACACCGGGTCTGCCCTGTCAATCATGTCCTGGGCAACGCTTAAATCACTTCTACCGAAGTTCCAGAGAAACCAGCTGTCACGGCAACGAGTTCGCCTCCTTGACTACCAAGGAAACCGAGTTCCTGTGGAAGGTGTGGGCACGTTTCGGGTCACCTACGGCGAGTTCCAGAAAGAGCTTCTCCTGACCATCGTCAGCAAGTCGCTACCAAGTCTCCTGGGCCTAGCCTGGTTTCGAGCCCTTGGCATGGGCTTCACGGGTGTCCACAGCATCGGCAGACCATCTCTAAAAGAAAGCCTCCTGCACGAATTCCAGGACATTTTTGAAGAGATGCTAGGCAAGTACGTGGGGACCCCTATGTCTTTTAATTTAGACCCCAATGTAGCCCAGATTAGGTTAAAGGCAAGACGAGTACCATTTTTTAAAAATTTGATTTATATTTGCCCTAAAACCAAAAATAGACGCAGAACTTGACAAACTAATTAAACAAGGGGTGCTAGTTCCTGTAGATCATGCTAAGTGGGAAACCCCAATAGTCACGCCAGTAAAGTCAGACGGATCAATCAGAATCTGCGCTGATTATAAATGCACGATCAATAAGCATTGCAACAGAGCGCCTATCCAGTTCCGATCATCCACCATCTACTTCACTCCCTGGACCCAGGCAAGATATTCGCTAAATTAGACCTTGTGCAGGTGTACCAGCAGCTGCCGGTAGATGATGCTATGGCAGAATCACAAACTATAGTAACGCACAGAGGTGCATTCAAATGCACTAGACTACAGTTTGGGGTTAGCATTGCCCCAGGGCTCTTCCAGAGCACTATGGAGCGCCTTCTACAAGGACTCCCAGGGGTTGGTCCCTATTTTGATGATGTCCTCATTAGTGGCCAGAATGAGGCGCAGCTGGGAGATAGAGTTAGATAAGTGCTAACCAGGTTTAGGGAAGCGGGACTTAAACTCAAATGTAAAATTGCAGTACCCTCAGTAGAATTTTTGGGCTACCGAATCGACGGCACAGGCATTCACCCCACAGAAAGCAAAGTAAGGGTCATCCAAAATGCACCCACGCCAAAGTCGAAGGCCAAACTGCAGGCCTTCTTGGGACTTCTGAACTTCTATACTATGTTCCTCAAAGACAAAGCCACCATTGCGGAACCATTGCATAGACTACTAGGAAAAAACGTTCCCTGGGTTTGGGGCAAGACTGAAGCGGCCACGTTTAAGGCTGTTAAAAAACTTTTGTCTGAGGACAGCTTTCTTATACAGTATAACTCGGAATTGCCGCTTGTACTTCTCTGCGATGCGTCCCCTTTTGGTGTGGGCGCTGTATTGAGCCATTGACTACCGAATGGGTTAGAGGCACCCATTGCCTATTACTCTTGCACTCTGTCCAGTGCAGAACGAAATTACAGCCAGCTGGACCGGGAGGCCTTAGCGGCTGTAGCGGGGGTCAAAAAATTTCACGAATATTTGTTTGGCCGGACTTTTGAATTCATAACGGACTATCAGCCATTGTTGGGACTTTTGGCTGGCGACAAACCAACCCCGGCCGCTCTCTCCCCCCGGATGACCAGATGGTCTATTTTCTTGGCCGCTTATTCATATAGACTAATCCACCGACCGGGCCGGACTCTGGGCCATGCTGACGCCCTCAGCCGATGCCCCTTGCCCGACCTGTTGGAAACCCAACTTCGGAAGCCCCTGTATTATTGATCGATGTTGTATCCCTAGGGCCCCTCTCGTCTGGCGAGGTGGCAAGGGCATCTGCCAAAGACTCTGTTTTACGTACTGTAATGGGCTGGGTCATGTGGGGTTGGCCAACTAAGTGGACAGTGGGGATTTTCAAGTGTTCTTCAACAAAAAGAATGAGTTGTCTATGTTGGGAGGCTGCTTACTGTGGGGCGACAGGGTGGTTATCCCCTCTTGTTTGAGGCATTGGGTGTTAGGGTTGCTACACGAAGGGCACCCTGGTATAGTTAGAATGAAGAGTCTGGCTCAGAGTTATGTGTGGTGGCCACATCTCGACCAAGACGTCACTGAGTAGGTGGGGAAATGCAGGCCCTGCCAGGAGTCCCATCCGGATTCCCCTGTAGCTGTTAGAGAGTGGGAAAAGCCTAAGGGACCATGGGGGAGGATTCATATTGATTTTTCAGGCCCCTTCCACGGCCAGAATTTTCTTATAATTGTAGATGCTTTTTCCAAATGGCTGGAAATAGTTTTGATGCCATCAACCACTTCTGAGGCTGTAATTAAGGTCCTCAGGAAACTATTCGCAACCCATGGGTTGCTAGACACCCTGCTTTCTGATAACGAGCCCCAATTCACGGCAACTCAATTTGAAAGTTACCTGGTCGGGTTAGGAATACGACACGCATTATCTGCTCCTTTCCATCCGGCTTCGAATGGCCTTGTAGAGAGATTCGTACGAACGACCAAAGAAGCCCTGTCCCGACTCGATGCGGGGGACTGGCAAGCTAGGATTGATCAATTCTTAGCAATACAACATGCAACCCCGTGCACTGCCACAGGGAGCAGCCCAGCTGAGCTCTTAATGGACCGTAAACTCAGGTGCATTCTTGATAGCTTACACCCGAACTATTCCACAGATAATTTTAAGGGGGAAGAGGGAGGATTAAGACAATTCCAAATCGGGACCCCGGTATTCGCAAGGAATTATGCTAGCGGTCCACTGTGGATTGGGGGAATTATTGTTGGAATCACCAGTCCGAAATCATACACAGTGGAAGTAGGGCAAGTAGATCAATTGCGTAAACGTTTGAATTGTGAAGCCTGTGAAAACTCCAATATTGTAAATCCTAACTTCCAAAGTTTCCCCGAAACAGCTATCTCAAGCCCGAGTAAACCGGATTACTTATCGGGTAAGCTTGAGTTCCAGCACCGCCCCAGCGAGTTGACACTCCCAGCCAGGAATGGCCACGCCTCTGGAGAAATCCAGGAGGTTCCATTGGCGGAGCCAGGAGAGACAGGAGGTCCCTTTAACCAGCTTGACGCCTCACCAACAACTGAACTGCGCAGGTCAACCAGAGTGAAGTCACGCCCTGGTCACCTGCGTGATTTTATGTAAATATGTAAATAGATAGGATAAGTGCCTTCTGGGAATGGAAGGGTGTTATGTATGTATCTATTTTGTGCGGGAAATTCAAATGCAGCAATGCTTGTGATTGGTTAACGGGTATTTCAGAACTGTATATAAGGAAGGCTGTTGCCTGTGTTTCTTTGCTGAAGTCTCACCCTGAATTAAAGAGCTGTTGTCACTAGCTTGCTTGTGCCTCTCATTATTCCCACGCTACAACAAGCATCACGTTATATGGAATAGACACTTTTTTGGATTTTTAAAAAACTATTGACACAATTGCTCATTCAAATAATCTTAAAATCATGGACTAAGAAAATATTCTTCTTTTCTAAGAAGCTTTTCTTAGACTATGATGGGCTGCAATTCTTACCATTCCCAACCAATTTATAAATAACTTCATTTTGGTCTCAGAGCAGCAACATAATTCCCAGTGTATAAATGCATGAAGTGCAGACACAGAGTATATAACTTACTTTCAGATAACAGGAAAATCCATAATAATCTTGTGTGAGGATTTATTGCAGGCACAGGGAATCTAGCTACCTTACTACTAATACAAAGCTACTTATCGGATAAAAGCTAAGAAACATACAAATCATTTAAACATCCAGGGAAAGGCAGCAAAAAAGATAAAATGAAGTCCATGCACATATAACTACAAACAGTTAGGATAAGGTGTAAAAATATGTAAATGGCTGTACAGACACAAGGGTAGAACAGTTCATGAATGATTGTACAGCCACAAGGACAAACTTGTTCATTAAAAGGGATATTTTAGTTGGGCAAATATTATTTTAATTTCAGAGACTCCGAGTAAGATCATGAAATCTTTATTAATAAAGTTACTAAATTAGTAACTTTATTAGTAAATTACTAAAAAGCAAAGAATAGAACCATTGTAACAATGGGGTAGATCCGTGATGGCGAACCTATGGCATACATGCCACAGGTGGCACGTGGAGCCATATCTATGGGTACGCGAGCATTGCCCTAGCTCAGCTCTAGTGCGCATGTGCGGGCCAGCCAGCTGATTTTCAGGTCTTGCTGTCCCATCGGAAGTTGGGAAATGGGCCATTTCCAGCTTCCGGAGGGCCTCCAGGGGTGTGTGGGGAAGGCTGTTTTTGCCCTCCCCGGGCTCCAAGAAAGCCTCACCGGTAACCTTTTTGCCGTCGCATGCCAAAAGCAGGGGGAGTGCGGTGGGGTCGCATGTGCATGCACGGGGGCGGGGCGCTGGGGGGGCATTGAATTATGGGTGTGGGCACATGTGTGTGCGCACCCCCGCGCTTCCCCCCATTTTTGGCACACAACAGCAAAAAGGTTAGCCATCACTGGGGTAGATAGTACTACTGAATCTTTTTGTAAATAACCTGGAATCCAAGATGAGTGGAAAACAGATTAGAATTATAAAGAGGCTTTTTTAGATTTTTATTTTGCCTTTTTTCATATATAACTCAAGTTTGCAAACTTATCAGTAGTCCTCCTTCTTCCCTATTTTGCCCACAACAACACTCCTGTGAGGTGAGGGAGTTAGGCTGAGAGAAAGTGACTGCCCCACAGCTGGTTTTTCACTCTTAAAGCGAGACTAGAATTCCCAGCCACTGGTTTCTAGGCCAACACTTTAACCACTATACTAACCTAGCTCTCAAAATTGCAGATTATATGTAATCATTCTGTTTAATGAAAATTCATATTGACTCTAAAGCTGTCTAAGAAGATCTCTTTCTAATCTCAGTGACCAGACAGCAAAATGACACATTAGAGGCAATTAAAGTGTGAGCAACATCTGGCACCTATTGGGACAACTATTCAGGGATTATGGCATATTGCTCATTGACAATGTCAGTTCTGGGTGGATAATTCATAGGAAAGGAATTTAAGCTGGAAGTGTAAACTTAGCCTCATACACATAGGAATCACCAGTTGGAACATCTATTTGCACATGTTACTAGTTTGGTCTTTAAAATAATGATCAGGTAACCTTCTCTGTGTTCCCTCATGGCAGTTCTCTAGCTTTAAAATGTTCTCCCCTGATTAACTTTAATTCGGGACCAGTGTTAACACTGTATAGGTTTTTTTTAAAAAACTGCTGCTGTTTTTAGAAGTTTGTATGTATTGTTTATTTTGAAGTATCTTAAGTATTCTATTTTATTTTAACATACATTGCCCTAAGTAATAAAAGGGGCAGGATTTTCTTAAAAAAATCTATGCCATACTGATTTTTCTGCATTGAAGGGGGCATGTATTTTAGGGCCTAAGCAGGTAGGGTGAAGAAACCTTCCCTGTTGTCCAATTATTGCATTGGGAGGCTAATTAAAAGAAGAGAAAGCATGAGATCACCCTACTTGTACTTTCAAAAAATAAACCAAAAACTACATCTCATTTCTAAGAACCTCATCTTGAAAAGTTGCCAGGAATGAAGTTTTAGCTCCAGTATTTTTCTACTGCAATGGTGCATGGTTAGTTCATCTTACATGTTCATTCCCAGTGGTAGTTTTATAACTGTTGTGTCATCTGAGGTCACAGAAAGGCTACTTTAAGCAATTAGAATTTTAAAAAGTATAAAGTGTTAAAGAAATCAAACTGCAATGTGTTGGAAAATGACTGTGGGCTATTTCCAGTTTAGTTTGCGCCCAACACAATCCAGTCAGTCAGTCCCTATGGCCAGATCATTTAGTACAACTTGAAAAAAATTCAAGTAGTCCTTTGACCTATGACCACAATTTAGTCCAAAATTTCTGTTGCTAAGTAAGTTAAATGAATTTTGTTTGCCCCATTTTATGACCTTTCTTGCCACAGTTGTCAAGTGAATCACTGCACCTGTTAAGTTAGTAACACAGTTGTTAAGTGAATATAGTTTCCCCATTGATTTTGCTTGCCAGACGGTTGCAAAAGGAGACCACATGACTCCGGGACACTGCAACTGTCATAAATATGAACCAGTTGCCAAGCATCCAAATTGTGCTCACGTGACCATGAAGCTGCTGCAATGGTCGTAAGTGTCAAAAACATTCATAAATCACTTTTTTCAGTGCTTTTGTAACTTTGAACGGTCACTAAACAAACTGTTGTAAGTTGAGGACTACCTGTATTTTTGTTTATTAGACATCAGCAAGCACTTTCAAGATCCACAAGTGTTAGCTGGCAAAATGGGATAAAAAGTTCGGCAAAAGCTGGGGAAGAGAGATACAAACAACCAGCCACAGTTAAAAGAGCAGTGGACTTAATAACAAAAATTGACATTTTTATACCTATATATTTTAAGAATGCAAAACGTTCCACAACCACTGGAAACATTCCTGTGCATAATCAGCACGGACAGTCTCAGGTACAGTAGCAGGTTATTCCACTTTAATCCTTTTATGTACGTAACAGAATCAAAATAGAGAAGGGAACGAGGGCACTTCTATTCTGCACTACAAAGGAAACTATTTGGTAGGCAGGAATGATGCATCCAGCACATAGATTTAGAGAAGTCATTCCTAGCTCTACAAATAATTTGGCATTCTTTGTCAGCCAGATCTGTGTAAATACATAGCAAGATATGCAGATCATTATGACAGAAAAAATTAATGTTACCCTGTTCTGATAATGAGTTTTTTCACTTGTTTTGGAAACGATGAATGGTGTTCTGTTTGAAAGCGCACCCATACACAAACCAGCAACAGGGAATCTATCTGTAAAGTCTTGATTGTTCAGACACCTCTAAGGTTCTTATCAGAGTTCTGCAGATCCTGCTTGCATCAGTCATGGTTTCCAGAATCAGCAGCAGAGCTCCCCCCCCCGCCACCCCCCATTTAATAATCATTTCCAAACAAATTGTTGAAACATTTTCCTGAAAAACCAGACGTTTCTGTCATTTTTACATGATTTAACTTTAGAGAAAACATCAAGGTTTTTCGAAGATACCACCTGAGAGAAGTCTACCTAAAGAAAATATAGTAGTATAAGAATAGTATGTAAAAATGCAGAAGAAGGCTTTGTTTCTGCTTTCTCTGGCCTTTTTGCAAATGATTGCATTTCTGGGTGTGCCCTGGGAGAGAAAGGGCACTTAATGAGAATATGCCATATTTCCACTGCAGAGTTGTTGGACTCTAACCCTTGAAAACGGCACAGGCAGCACATAGAGAACTCTGTGAGAATTTTAAAAATGGCAGAATTTCTACTTTCAGAGAAGGCCTAGACAAGCAGCTGGGACAGAGCTTAATAGCTTTTCCTTAATTGAAACAAAATCTAGCCAGGCCTAACTTTTCTTCTGCTTAAAACATTTTGAGATTTATATTATGTGCAGAAATGTATATGTAAGAAGACTATTTGTGAAGCGGAATGTATTTAGTTCTAATATAAGTTAAAGTATTGGGACAAAAACAGCTTTGCTGGATATATTTATTTTATTTATTTATTTACTTTATTAGATTTCTATACCGCCCTACTCCCGAAGGACTCAGGGCGGTGCACAGCCAAACAATAAAAACACACAAACATATACACACAAACATACATACATACATTTGTGTGTGTGTGTGTGTGTGTGTGTGTGTGTGTGTAACAGTTGATCAAGTGCCTTTTTAAACTCTTTATTATTTTTAATCTAATTTATTATCCAATTTGCTAATGCTCTTCTATTGTAGTTGACACTGATCTCTGGAAGTCACTGAAAACATTTAAGATGGATGTTTCTTTAATAATTGCCTAAATGAATGAACCATTAGTGCCTGAAATAATAAATTGTCTTCAATAGTGCCTTGATAAACTGTTGATGGCCTTGTATAGTATAATATTATATATGCCTGCTATGCATTAAGATCTGTTGAGTTCAGTGCTTAGGCCAAATATCCTGAGAAAAATAAATTGAAATACAATTTAAAAATACATTGAAATTGAATAGATATTATAAAACAATAGTTACATGAAATAAACACAAAGCCCTACTAGTGAAAAATTCCCTATGTAAAAAAAGCAACTGCTAAAGAAAATGAAACAGTTTATTAAACCTGCCGATGTAGAACAGATGGGTGAAATATATAGTGATGGCCTTTCTATTTCTGAGACACTGTTGTTCTGGTATTATGTAAAATCAATATCCACTGTGACTGAAATGTAATTATATGTGGCAATCAAATGACTTGGACTAAGGGATATTGTCAGAATTGTCAGAGGTGGGATAGTTTAATCATTTATATTTCTTACATTAGCTATTTTCCACTGTCAGCATCACTGAATGACCCTGTTAGTTAATATTTTTAAATGAATGAATAATGAAAAGACCCCTTATATTTCATGATGCTTCCACATAATCTACATACTATTAAAATTCTTTAACTTGATGAAACAGTAGACCAATAATTTTTGAACTAAGGTACCTTAAAAGAACTAATTTACGGAATGTATCCAAAATCCAGGACCCATGACTCTAAAGGAAATGAAATTTGGGAAAGTTGTGGCTACTTCAGTACTGCTGTTACACTGCTGGACTACTGCTTTGGTCACCTGATCTTCATTTTCAGTTTCCCAGCCAGTCTTGCAATCCCTCCCCTACCCAGCAGCAGCTACTTGCCTGCCTGCTGGAAAAGGAAGGGAGGAAGGGGGGAGAGACAAGGAAAAAGGAACCTTGGGCACCCTTCCCACTCCATGCCACACCCCCATGCACTCCCCCAAAATCTGCCACTCTTGTTGTTTAACTAATCTGTGCGGCCTCTGGTATGTCTTTCCTGACTCACAGAAATTCTTCTCCAACCCTATGGACCCTCCTAACCCACAGTCCTCTGCATGCCTTCCCCAAACCTTGCAGCACCTCTTGGGCACCTCTCCACATCCTTCCCAACTTATGGTGGGAATAATGAATGCCATCCCTGACCTGCACAGCACTCTCGTCCCAAAATGCCAGAACTGGCCAGTCCACACTATTAGAATTGTGCATAAGGCACAGGTATAACTAAGGCTGGTAACCTACTCTAAACTATCTGTCTATTTTTGAAAAATATTTGGAGAAAAAAAAACTTGAATGGATAAATTTATTTATTTATTTATTTATTGGTTCGATTTATATGCCGCCCTTCTCCGGAGACTCAGGACGGCTTACAATGCGTTAAGCAATAGCCTTCATATTTTTGTATATACCTGCTTAGTAGGGCTTTCGGCCCCCCAAGCGGTGTTCTTTTTTTTATATACAAAGTCAGTTTATTGCCCCCACAATCCGGGTCCTCATTTTACCTACCTCGAAAGGATGGAAGGCTGAGTCAACCTTGAGCCTGGTGAGATTTGAACAGTAATTGCAGGCAGCTGGTGTTACTTAACAGCACTTTAGTCTGCTGCGCCACCAAGGCTCATAAATGATGGGAAGGGAGGGAGGGAGGGGGAGCACTGAGGGAAGAATGAAGAGAATGGGAGGAAAGGAGGGAGGGGGGAGGAAGGAAAATAGTGAAGAGGGAAGGAGAGGAGAGGAGATAGATCTGGTGTGTGTTTCTGAAACTAAATGAAAAAGAAAGGACATAATAAAAAATGAAAGTATTCTCATCTTCTTGAATGAAAATGTAAATTTAATTAAGAATGAAAATACTAAAGTGCATAATAGAAACTAACTTGCATAATAATAAGTGATATTAATAAAGTTACTAACATAATGTTATGCTCTAGATTCTTGTTAATAGCACTAGCACTTAGACTTATATATTGCTTCACAGTGCTTTACAGCCCTATCTAAGTGGGCTGCAGGGTCAGCATATTGCCCCCAGCAATATGGGTCCCCATTTTACCGATCTCAGAAGGATGGAAGGCTGACTCAACTTTGAGCCTGCCTGGTAAGATTTGAACTGCCAAATTGCAGATAGCTGGCAGTCAGCAGAAGTAGCTGCAGTACTGCATTCTAACCACTGAACCACCACAGCTCAACCTGTATAAGTCTCAGAATTCATGCTTTTAAGTTAGTGAAAAGCTCCAGTTAATAGTCACAATGGAAAAAAATCAGAGATATGGTTTCAGCTCAGTTGTGCAAATTCTGAATGAATATGATTTGTAAGTTAAATACTGCTTTGTTAATTAAGCGGTTGGTGGATATAAGATCAGAAAATATGGAAAAACATATTGGGCTACTTGAAGATTCATGAATGAATTGGAATGGTGATTGTTTACTGGAACCTGCTTAGATAAAGATGTGTTCATTTTAAATACATAATTTAGCCATATCTGTTAATACATACATATAGGAAAGAAAGAAGTATAAATCTAAGCATCATTCAATCTTTTCATAATGAAAGATTGAAATAATTATATAAAGGAATCCGAATGTTGAACAGACCATTTTTAATAGTGTCAAAAGGGGAATCTTGGAAAAATGAACATGCGAAGAAGTGAAAGGAATTACAGCAAAAATGAGGATCTGTTTTGCATAGAAAAGGATTGAAATATTAATTTTACAATAGAATAAATGGAAAGAAAAATGTAGAAGTTTCACTGAAGAGACTTGAAAGAATAAACCTACAAAATGTCATAGAAGCCTGTGGAATTGCAATAATGGATGCATGAAAAAGAGTAATTGATGAAAGGATAAGTTAAAGATGGTTGGGATGAGACAATGCATGTAAAGGAATGATTGCTGCAAAAAATCAGAATAGGACAAAAATATTGTATAACGTAGTAAAGCAGATATTTGGTTAATAGAGAATGAATGGAAACAAGGAACAGGTTCTATTCATTGTGGGAGAAAAAGAAAATTTTTACAGAAATATTCTGTAAAATACCAGTTTGATGGAGGATGTTAGCCAGTGTAACTTTAAGCCAATTCTTGACTTTAAATAGAAGTATTCAGGAACATAGAAACAGATGCTATAGAAGTTAGTGTCGGGGAGGGGGGGGGAATAATGGAAGTCATAAATTCTGTGAAAGCACTGGAAACCGCTTAAGCTGCAGTGACAGATAATGCAACTGGAGTAGTGTTACAACATTAAAGTGTGAATGTGGTTTGCTTACGATGTAGCTGTGCTTAATGTGTGTATGAAGAAGACTACATCTTTGTCTGACAATTAGAAGAATGCTGTTGTTGTTCCATTATACTGATGCAAAGGTAGCTGGATCAATGCAAAAACTTGAAGGAGATTAGAATGTTAAGTGTGTCTGGGAATGGCTTGGCAGCAGAATTCTCTTCAAAGGGTTACAACGAAATAACAGTGAACAAAATTAGGGAAGTGCTGTTCAGGCAGGCAAAGGACCATATAGGCCTCTTTTTTTTTCATTGACAAGTGTATGAATGTGGGAAAGAAAGTTTATTGCCCATTTGTTCATTTCCAGAAATTGAATTTGAATTATGGAATGTTTTGCACAAATAAAGAGTTGCAAGTTACTTACTGAATGTGATAAGAATGGTTTATGTTGGAAGTAAAGTGAGAATAAATGGAATGCTTAGTAATTGATTCAACCCAGAGTAGTGAATAAAACAAGAATGTATAATCTCCTCTAGGTTGTTTAATATATTTATGAATTAAAACATAAAAATGCTGTGGAGAAGGTAGAGATGTACTGATGGCGATTCAGATGTTGGTTTACGGACAGTGTTTTGGTTGAGTTTCTGAATTATTTGCAGCTAATGTTAGGTTGATTGTATAATGCAGCAGTGAGCATGTATCTGAAAATTAATGTATCAGAGCTGTATAGTTGTACCTGAGAAGAAAAATAGAATTAAATGGTGTTAAATGGGTATGAATAAGAACATACTTCCACTTAATTTGTTACATGGAATAGAGAGTTGAATATGTTAGAAGAAACATAGAAATAAATGAAAGGCAATGAGAATGGGTACTTAGGTTTGTGTTGTAAAACCAGAAGAGATATGACCAAGGCTTGGGTGTTGAATAAATATGACTTGAATATATGAATGAGAACTGAATCACAAGCCAAAGATAGCAAGAAAGAGTTAATGGACTGAGAAGGAAGGCAAAAGCAAGAATATCACGATCATGAGTTGCTGTAAGATCCTCAAAAACAGAAATTTAGAAACAAAGAGCAGTATAATGAATGTGGTAGAGTCAAGGATTGTTTGCAAGGATAGGAAGACAGGAAGTGTTATAGTGAACAGTGCTGAGATAAACTAGGAGTAGCCATATTTCCTCTCTTTTTCTTATTTCATGCCTGGATTTTTTTTTTTTTTACTTTCTATTTATGGCTCTCTTTTGCATAACACTAATATCCAAGAAGGGAAAGCTGTGATGCTATGTATGGCTTATGATTCTGCTTTCCTCAGAATAATTTCCTTTTTAAACTAACTTGGATTTAGTTCTTGGTATTAACTCTACTTAAACATTTCGCTTCATGATAATGATAGTCAACCATGAGGTTATCAAGAGAGTTGACTACCAAAGGTAGATTGATGCGCTCAGAATTACAATAGGTTGGTGGAGAAGGGGTGGGGGGGCTGCATTCAGCAATTTTTCAGAGAATGGTTTGGGAAAGGTTTTAAGGGTTAATTAATCCTTCTTGCCTTCCTGTTCTCTGCATTATCATGCTGGGGAAATGTAATGCTGCAGGAAACAGGTTTAAGGAATTTGACAGTTTATCTGGACTGACTTTCACAGTTCTCAGGAGTTATATAGTGCTGTTCACTGAGCAAGTAAATAATACCAAGAGGACTTGTACAGTTTCCGTCATTTATGATTCTGTCACATCTAAACAGATTTACGATCACTGTGGCCTCATCTAATTTAGCTTAAGAATGGCAAAGAAAAATTATATTTTAATGCTACCTTTACAGAGAAGTCGCTTCCCTGCCTTGTATGCCCTTTTTTATGAAATGGAATTTTTCCAGAATACTTATAAGAAATAATTGCCTTTTAAAAGCAATATAAAATTATATAAGTAGTATCTAAATGTATTTTGCTAACAGTCTCTCAAATTTATTTACACACTTATTTACTAGATGAATGACAGTTTATTTGCCTCTTTTTTTTTTTTTTTGCATTTCTTTTTTATCCTAATTCTAGAGCTTTCTGTGGCTCCCATACTCCAGCTATTTTGGAAATAATTAAAAACATGGTTCTACATCCAGGCTGAGATAAGATGATTGCCAGGTTTTGGTTACTTTTTGCTGGTTTTTAGAATGTTTGATTGTTTAACTCTTCCAAACACATGTGCTTTTTTAACTGTTTGGTTTTCTTTCTCTTTGTATGTGTTGGAAGCCACCCAGAATACCTTGGGAGTCAGGCAGTCTCCAAATAGAATGAACAAACAAATAACACAACCAAAACTCAAGTGTAATAACCCAGCAGCAAAACCATATAGAGCAGGGGTGTCAAACTTGCGACGACAAGTTGTCATCATGTGATGTATCGCAACTTTTTCCCTCTTTGTTAAAATGAGGATGAGCGTGACCAGCGCATGACACATCCAGCCCGCAGGCCGTGAGTTTGACACTCCTGATATAGAGCATTTTAATAAATGATGTGAGTTTGGATAGGTCTCTGAGAACGCAAATGTCACTGCAGTGAGGAAAACTAACTCTCAATCTACATACTCATTCTTTGCACTTGTCAGATGGATAGGACTTTTAGATTTTTAAAAAAAAATAATTTATATTAAACAGTTGTTTTAAAAAAACAAACAAAAAACAAACAAACAAAAACATATATTTACATCTTCTTTTCAACATCTTCGCATCAGTAATTATATTTTTACATTTTCTCTTTATCTTAATCTATCTTTTATACATATATTTCTAGTATATATATATATATCATATATATATATTCTCTTAATCTAAATATTTTATTTACATTTAATATAAACAGGTACCTAGTTTCCTTTCCACAATTTATATCTTCCCATTTGTTTCCATATTTCTCCACCTAATTTAACCATTGTTTAATTTTCTTTTGTCCCCCCTTTTTTCCCCCTTTTTCCTCCAACCATTTATACCATTTCTCCCAGACTAAGTAGTATTCTGTTTCATTTTTTTCTTGTATCTCCTTTGTGAACTTATCCATTTCTGCACACTCCATAATTTTTCTAATCACCTTGTCTTCTGGTGGTATGTAATTGTTTTTCCAGTTTTGGGCGAAAACTATTCGTGCTGCTGTTATTATGTGAATAATTAAGTATCTTATTTCTTTTTCATATGACCCATTAATTATTCCCAGTAAAATAGTTTCTGGCCTCATTTCTATTTGTTGATTTATAATTTCTTCTATTTGTGTTTTCATTGCTTGCCAAAATTGTTTTGCCTTCTGGCAGGACCACCACATGTAATAATAAGTTCCTTTTTGATGTTTACATTTCCAACATAGTGGAGAGGTATTAGGAAACATCTTTGCCAATCTGGCAGGTGGGAGATGCCATCTATAAAACATTTTATACATATTTTCTTTATAGGGTACAGACTTTGTTAGTTTGTAATTTATATTTCATAATTTTTCCCATTTATCTAATTCAATATTGTATCCAAAATTTTTCACCCAAATTATCATATTTTCTTTAACTACCTCTTCTTCCAATTTGTATCTTAATAAATAATTATAGGATTTTTTTATCAATTTATCCTCTGTTCCATGAAGAATTTTATCCAATTCATATGTTTCCTTTTGAAATCCAAATTGTGCCAAATCTGTCCTGTATCTAGATTTTATTTGCATATAGGGCCACCAATCAATGTCTGTACCCTGAAGTTGCTTTGCAATATGTTTCCCAGTCTGGAAGTGCTAATCCTTCTCTCACCCTTGTGTCTTGTAAATGTTTTATTTTGATCCTTGCTTTCTTCCCCTGCCAAATGTAATTCGCTATAAGTTTGTTAAAATCTTTAAAAAAATTCTTCCCCAATTTTATCGGTATCACTTGGAATAAAAATAACATTCTTGGTAGCACATTCATTTTGATTGAGGCTGTCTTCCCAAGAAATGATAACTGTAGTTTGCTCCAAATTTCTAGATCTTTCTTTATCTGTCTTGTTAATTGGTTGTAGCTGTCTTCTCTAATCGATTATCCTTTGTTTGTTAGCCATATTCCTAAATATTTTACTTTTTTTGTCATTTGTATACCCATTCTGTCTTCTAGTTCTTTCTCTTGTTGTCTTGTGAGGTTTTTCGTTAGTGCCTTCGTTTTTTGCCTGTTAATTTTGAGTCCTGCTACCTTCCCATATTCTTCTATTCGTGATAACAAGTTGGGTCCTGTCGATATTGGCTGTTCTATGATGAAGACCAAGTCATCGGCAAAGGCTTGAAGTTTATATTCCTCTTTTTTAACTTTCAGTCCTTTTATTTCCTTGTCTCTTCTAATTTCATTTAACAGTATCTCTAAGGATAGTATGAACGATAAAGGGGATAAAGGGCATCCCTGTCTCACTCCTTGATAGGACTTTTAGTTTTTACAAGTTTAAAAAGTTCTACGTGAGAGATGGGAAGCTTGTAGCTCTTCAAAAGTTATATGGTAGCTCCCATAATCTCTGACCACTGACTGCTGTTTGGGAATGGTGGAACACATTCTTATGTTCTGCTGAGGGTTTATGTTACACTGATCAATACTCTCTTTTTAGATATTGTTTTATAATTTTATCAAAGGTCTTGTGCACATTTGGGAAAGCATTCCTTCCCCGGCATTAAATCTTTTCATCCAAAATGGAAGATTGATGGGGGGAAATCTACTAAGTTTCACTATCTATTTTCCCATGTATTTTGGTTAAGTTGCAAAATTGGATAGGAACTGGGGATAGGAAGTTTATTGTTTTGCAATGTTCTTCCCCATTCTGCTATATTTATATTATCCTCACTTGCCCCTTTGTACCATCCCACGTGGATGCCTGTGAGTTGAAAATTGCATCTGGCTTTAGCAGCTTAGAAGAGTGTCTTCACCTACATTATCTAGAAAGGCTGTAATGACAAGAAATGCAAATGCATCATTTATGAATTATAGTAGTGCAAGTTAAAAGTAGGTCAAAGTTTCCTGAGAGAAAATGGAAGCATTTACAGTATGCGTAGAAAGCTGGCCTTACAAGTAAATAGCAAGGCATACAGTTCTCATTACACTGAGGTCAGCTAGGACCTCAGTTTAACACAGAATAGTGATGTAGACAGAATACTCAAACCCTTAGATGTAACATAGTTTCTTATGAGGAGCTTCCAAACTATCTTCAGCATTACCTTTTGGCAAGCATGTTTACAAACAACAAAACAACAAAACTGATTATAAAAGGAGGTCCCAATTTTGTATTGCATGCAAGTAGTAGCATGGTCAATTACATTATTCTATATAAGATTTTTTACAGGGTTTGTTCTTTTCATTTATGGTGAATGACATTACTTTACTGTTACATGCTTCAGCTAAGTTCTCCCCCCTTCCATCATGTACAAAAATCCAATGTCTTTATAGGCTTGTTTTGCTCCAGGCCTAGGGGACCAGTGAATGAAAACAATTTTGAGCACCAGTGATTCTTGTTGCCTTCAGGCCAACCTCTTTCCTCCCAAGTTGTTATTTGAATTTTGCGACAGAGAATGATTTTCAGAGTCCCAAAGGCTCTTGCTCATTCAGGTGCCTATCCCTTGGCTCATTCCCAAAATACTGAAAACACCTCAGCACTGTTGTCTTGACTAAGATGACTTATATTCTTTCAAGGTGATTGCGTTGTTTATCAAGATAGTAAAATAAAAGAAGTTTCCAAAGCAAACGAAGCTAAAATGCCTTTGTGCCGATTTCAAAGACTGAACTGTGGAACAATATTCTCACATTTCCTACTTGCAAAGAGAGAAATATCAATACACAAATGCACATGCTCAGACCTTTTAATCTTTTCCCAGAGCTATGAACATGGGACAGCTGAACAAGAAAAGTGTGAGGCATCATACTATTTCTTGATGAACTCAAAGAGTTGGTATAAATGACGACTTAATTGGAAGGCCTGGATTTGCAGCAGTTTCTATAAGGAAGGGAACTATCTACATAGATGTCTCCTTCTCTCTCCCTCCCTTGATATTTTATTTGTTAGAGAATAAACATGCTCCAGCAAGAAACTAGATCTTCAAAATTACTGGGAATATGTTGTGATTAATTTTAATTTAAAGGATAGTCCATGTCAGTGAAGAACTCATCTATATGCAAAAAACTAAAAGTTAGTAAGAATGATATATTGTCAATAGAATAAACATAGTAGTCTTGTTGATTGAGCAGTATCCTTTTCATGTTAAATAGAACAAAAGTATTCGTAATTGCTTTAAATCAATTGCCTTGATTGTAATTCAAAATTCGTTTAAATTTTACATGAACTCTGCAATAAGGTTATTAAATACTGTAGCTCATCAGAAAGTCTGTTTTTCAGTCACAGGAATGTGCTAAAGTAGGAGGCAAAAACCTTCAGTATGTACCTGATTAAGGTCTGGTCAGTTTCAGGCAGCAGAGAGAAGGTCCTAATCAACTGATTAAGGTTATAGAGCAGAGCTTGTTAACTTGCAGTTAGCACTTATTAGGAAAGTGCTGCACTGGGGGAAAAACTGCTTAAAAAAAGAGATACTAAAATGCCTGACACTATTTGATTGCAAGACTATGACTGCCAAATGGAGAACTTATGGAGAAAAAAGAAGGCATGTCTTCCTTTTGCCAACAATCTTGTAACCCTATTTTGGAAGCAAACGTACTGATTTCAATGGCCCTTTGTTTCAAGCAAACATTCATAGGCATGGAGGGGACTGGTCATTAAAGAAACATAATCTCAAAATGTGAACATACCAATGCAAAAATAGGACTCCTCTGAAGTATGAAGTTTTACTTTAAGGGCAACATAATTTTCAGTGTCTTTCTTGTTTTAAAAAAAATTATATGAAAGAAACTTGTTTGTGAAGAACCCGGTCTGAAAAAAAGAGCAGGTAGGATGTGGGTGTTTATCCTCTACCCACCCCTTTTTCTGCACCAATCTCCCCTCCTCCATCTGTTTGTAATGCAGACAAACTGCATGTTTACTAGGTAAAGCTAGATTGAGGGGTGGGGGTTGCACAGATGGATTGCAATCTAGTGCTTGACACTACTTTCATCTGGAACATCTAGTTCCATCTTCCTTGGTGCTGCTGCCTTAGAAGAGCGTTTGCAGCTTTCTCGCTAGGTAAAACAATGACTAGCTGCTAGGCTAGTTCAGTAAGATGGGAAGCTTGGCAGATAAGATGCTGTTTCAGAGACTGGTGTATATTGGGGGTGCCAACTGCATAGCAGATGCTTACAATGCACATATGTGTGACTGTACAATGTAAATCATAGGGAATGTTTGATTTTGCCTCTATCAAGGCAAAGGTGGCCTTGGCAGAATAGAAATAATAAGTATGCCCTGCTCTGCCTTTTGGTCTAATTTCTATTTCTTGATTTATTGTAATTATTCTAATAGGATAAAAGAAGCAATTTATTCACCAAATGAAGACCAATTAGCTCACAGGTGTCTAACTGTTCATAGGAATAATATTTTTCCTAATACAAAAGCCGTAGAACAAACATAACCTGTTCTGACTGGCTGTAATTCTCAGGCAGTGATCTTTCTGAACTCTGTGACCTGGTATCTTAACTTGATGGGTAACTATGGAATTAGACTCTGACCTCCTTGTTGAATCATTTTGTTTATATGATTTTGTAGCTTCCAATAATTTTTTTTAAAAAAACAACAAAAATAAAAGATTTCTGTATCTAAAGAAATAGGCTAAATAACTTGCATCACAACAGGCTGGTTAAGACTTTTAATAAAATGCTTCTTGCACCTGTTTCCTGTAACATCCATGGACAAATCATAGAAACGTATATTATATTGGGGGGGGGATGACCTAACCGGTCACGGATTCTCTAGCTATATATAAAGCCCAGCAGAATGGAAAGCCATGCTTGTGTCTACATATCATAACATTAAAATGCAATACAAGAAAGTAGATGCTGCTAAGCTCACTAGGTCCAGAGTCCAGAAGTGTCTATTTCAAACTCAAAAATCACACATGTCTCTGAGAGGCAGACCTTGTAGAAAAATGAGAAGCCATCCATAACTACAGCTTTGTTCCATAGCATACTCCATGCCAGTGCCACCTCTTCTCAAATGGAGCAATAGCAATAGCACTTAGATTTATATATCACTTCACAGTGCTTTACAGCCCTTTCTAAGCGGTTTACAGAATCAACATATTATCCCCAACAATTTGGTTCCGCATTTTACCCACCTCCAAAGCATGGAAGGCTGAGTCAACTTTGAGCCTGGTGAGATTTGAACTACTAAATTGCAGACAGCCGGCAGGCAGCAGAAGTACCCTGCAGTACTGCACTCTAACCACTGTGCCTCTAGTGGCTCACTAGAAAGCACAAACAGCAAGAGAACAAACAGGAAAGTGAATTTGAAAATCAGAACTGGGGGAAGAAAACTGGAGGGGGTAGAGTGTCAAGAGTGTGTGGAGTCTCCAGAGAACTTCTTGCCCATGGGACCATCACTGTTAAAAAAAAATAAAATGAAACAGTGGGTAGTGGGAGAATCTGGTGAAGAGGTTGTGTGTCACTTTCTTGTATTGCATTTTAAAGTTATGATCTCACAAGCATTTATGTGGATTCTGATCGGCCTTATCGATAACTTCTTTCCCCATATAATATAGGCTGGCACCATTTCTCCTTCCTTCACGACCCTCAGGAGAGGGTCTTCCTTCCCCATGAAGCTTCTTCCTTGTCCTGTTTGGCTGATCCATGGAACTGCCCGCTACTTTGCTGAAGTGAGGGGGAACAAAGGGACCAATGGACCACAAGGGAAGTTGTATCTCTGTATCAAGGACATTCTGGTGTGTCCTGGCTCACCCCTCTCCAGCGACACCCAGCCAGCCTTAGCTGATCACATTCTCCCTCATACTTTCTCTTTCCACATATAATACAAGCAGGCACCCTCATGAGAGACCCACTGAAGCCCCCTCCTCTAATTTCTCCTGCTCCCACTCGGCTGACCTGTAGAACTGATCATTTTGTTCTGTGGAGGGTGAACAAAGGAATCCATGAACACTGAAGAAAACTCCCCTCCTCCAATTCCACCATGTTCTCAAGGTCTCCCTTCCTCCAGGAAGGAAGACGGCACACTCAGCACCTCCCAACCAGCTCTACTTTGCCACCAGGCATTTGAATCGTTCCCTCATTCTTCCTTCATGGGCCAACGCTATTAAGAGATTTTGAATTTCAGCTTTGGTTCCAAAGTAGCCAATGGCTGCTCGCCTATTGAGCCTTGTCACCAACTGATTGGGCACAGGGGTCAAAGAGGGTGAGGATATGCCCCTCCCTTGTGCCATGCAACCTTCAGGTTTCTAGGAAGTGTAGTTGGATGGCATGGTGGTTCTGAACTGGCCACAACTATGGCAAATTTCAATCCCATAGGACTCATGGGAGCCTTCTCTGTGGGGGCACCTACCATCTAGAACGAGCTCCCCCCAGAGAGACGGAGGATCCCGGACCTGAGCAGGCTGGCCTGGCCTAACTCTCCTCTATTAAATTTTTTAATTCGTAATTTTATAAATTGGGGGTTTTAATCTGTGTTTCGGCCAAAATATTTAATAATTTTAAGGGATTTTTAATATTTGTATTATCTGTATTTTATCTTGGCTGTTCACTGCCCTGAGTCCTTCGGGAGTAGGGCGGTATAGAAATTTGATTAATAATAATAATAATAATAATAATAATAATAATAATAATAATAATGGATCTCATATTTTGGGTGCATTCTGTAAATTAGCCCATTTGAGGTACATTGATTCAAACAATATTGTTCTATGATGCGCCATTTTGTCCTATTGAAGATTGCAAAGTATCAGACATAATTTAATAGTATGGATTAAATCTATTTTCAAACAAGTGCATATTTCTTAATAGTGAAGGCAACATTTGAATGCAGTTTGAGTGTGATTGTATAGATAGATCTATATGACGTATGTGTGTAACTGAGTCATTTTGTGTGCCCTCTTTAGCTTCTAAAAGTGAAGTGCAGCTTAACTATGTGGTGAGCATACTCCAGTTGTGATAGAAAGAAGGCCTGAATGGGCTGAGAAACTAACAGGATTAGATCAGAGAAAATAGAAGGATGCAAGGGTAAGGATGGGTTTAGAATTGGTATGTTTTTAAACCTGGAGCCAAATATTTGCCACTTTCCCAACTATCTCTGTTAACTGTAATGTTCTCAGTTATTCTTTTGCCATTTTGCAGATCTTATTATCATACAGATTTTAAAGACTACAAGTGCTTGCTCAGGGAAAAGAAATCCGCCAGTTTATAAATAATTGTGATTATTTAACTGTGTTGCATATTAACACTCATATAGCCATGTTTTATCTTGGGGATTCCAAGAATCAACAGATTTGTGGCTCCTAAACAGCCTCTTTAATTAACTTGATTCAGATATTGCTATGTCATTGGTATATTCCTCATGGGGGAAGATAATTCATTTATTACTGCTTAGCCAAAACATGCCACAGTTTTCTTTTTGTATCTAGGGGGTTTATTGAGTGAAGATGTGCCTTGCTTTCTATACTGAGTGCACGGCCAACTGAAAAAATACCATACCTGTTTGCCTCAGAAAGATTGCTGGGCCTACAATCTTTCATAGTTTTAGGACACGGCAGAAAGTGGTAGTACTGGGCCCAAATGTGATTTTTGTACATTGCTGCTGGTATAGTTCTGCCTTTGCCAAAGTATCTTTCCAGGTAAGATGAGCAAGCCCAATGGGCCATAATAGATAGACCCTATTCATTCTTGTAGTTGCTGCCCTTATAACTGCCCTATCTGCTGAAGTGAAGCCTCCATTGAAGCTACTTTATGGCTGATGTCACAGCACTTGGAAAAGGGTTAGCGTGACAGGCTATATTCCTGAGATGGTCAGATGGAAACCATCAGAAATAAGAACCAGCTCATAGAAATACACACGCTGGTTGCATTAGAGGAAACAATAGAAGCCTTCAGATAACAGCTCCCAAAAAGGACAAATTACTTGCAACAAAATACCTATAAGACCCATGAAGAGGTACAGATATGCTTTATTTAGTTTAATGAGCAAAAGACAATGTACCATATGTGTGTAGGCATATCGGGCGCATCAGAATCTGCTGTTAGGGTTCCAAGTAACACCCCCAACAAAAGAAGTTCTTTCTGCAGTTTAATGACAATCTTGTTTTTGTTGCTGATGAGTTATTCTGTTTTATTATTGTCTTCTAGGTTAAAGAATGGCTATGTTTAAATTGCCAGATGCAGAGAGCTTTGGGAATGGACATGACCACAGCACCCCGCTCCAAAAGTCAGCAGCAATTACATTCTCCATCCCTTTCTCCTTCCCATTCCCCTGCCAAACAGCCACAACCACAACCACAGCCCCAAGTGGCAACAGGACCAGAGAAACAACCCGGAACTATGCAGCCAGGGCCCAGGCCAAGTGCTGCAACCATGCAACCCCCATCCCCCAAACATCCCCCAGTCTCGCCCCAGAGAGAACCACCCAGCCAAGTCCAGCCAAAACCTGCTGCTCCTCAGGAAGTGATGAAGTCTTCCCCTCAGCATCAACAAGCAAAGCCTTCATCCATTGATCAGAGAAAGATTGTAGGAGACTCCCCAGCTAAGACTCCGGTCCCTCCCCCCAGTGCTGGGGGGGCTCAAGAACAAACCCAAGAGGGCCTCACCGGGAAGCTTTTTGGATTTGGAGCTTCCCTCCTGACCCAGGCAAGCACACTCATGTCTGTCCAGCCAGAGGCCACTCCACCAAGTCAACAGTCTCCTGGCAAAGTGCCTCCAAAAATTGTCTTCAGTGATGCTAGCAAAGAAGCTGGCCCTAAGGCCCCAAGCACTGGACCTGGAATGCAGAGTAAGCCTGGAACTGTCCCAGCTGCAAAGCAAGCGAAAGCAGAACAAGTAACCAAGCCAAAGGAAGTGCCGAAAGTAAGGGTTTTGTGCCCCCTCTGCAAAGCGGAGATAAACGTGGGCTCTGGAGAGCCCTCCAATTATAATACCTGCACATCCTGTAAGCAGCAGGTCTGCAACATGTGTGGATTCAACCCAACACCTCATCTGGTAGAGGTAAGAAACGTCGGGCATGTTTTAATGCACTTCAATGTCTCCTTGTGCTAGTTCTTAAACATTACAGTATATTTCCAATGGTCTAGACTCTAGGGGAAAAAATACAATAAAGGATCAGGATTGTATGAGCTGATTTTAAGGGGCAAGTTGCCATTATGCCAGTAGGAAAATAAAGGCATAATGGAAGTCATTTGTGTGGATTTTCATTTTGCTACCGTTGAAATGGAGCTTAGTAGGACCAACCTGTGGAGGTTTTCTTTAGTGGTGAGGGCCAGAATACAATGGCAAGGGGAAATTAAAAATCACCACATTGACATCTTCAGATTGAAAGAGATGTAAATTTTGGCCTTGAAATGTGGCAGTGACTTGTCTGTCAGCTTTAAACGCGGCCATGACTTGTGTATTGATGATGTCACGTTTTCAATAGGGAATCCAATGTGGGATGAATGGCAAAATGGCCAGGAAGGTAGTATGACTGTTTTCATTTAATCTATAAGTGAAACAATTCACATGAAAAACTAATTTAGTATTGCTGGAATCTGACGCATTGTTATATTGGGGGGGAAAGTTAGTGTAGCAAACATAATGTTGTACTCATCTGTAATACTTTTTTTAATCCTCTTTGTGAATGTAGATTATCCTAGGCATTAGTTTTACATGATGCTCAAAACATATACTTTTCTGTCTCAAAATTTGAGAAAGAAAAGTAATTGCCTATTCCACAATTGAAATGAATGCTACTCTTTTGTTTTGCAGTTATTAGTTTAATACAAAAAAGAAAGAAAGAATAAATAAACAACCCAGGAAGTTATAAAGAAAGAAAAAAACTATAAAAAGAAGTATTTCAAAAAGAAACAAAAATGAGTGGTATTATTCTGCAATTATGATTCGATAATTAACTTTGCTAGAGGGTTCATTGGACTCCATTAGATCAAAATAGACAAATAATGGCCTTTCAGTTGAACTCATCCTCCAGTAATGAAACTCAGGAGGGACAGTTGGTTAAATCCCAAAGCAAACATGACTCATCATTCCCTTGAGATTAAATAGCTGGTATCCAAAACTTTGCTGGATGATTTTTTTTAAAAAAATCTTCTGAAGAAGCAGCTCATTAGGAGAGAAGGGAACAATTTTAAATCCATGTTAGGGTTGTGGGATATAATCCTCCAGGATGCCAGAAGGATTTGAAGCCACACAGATGTCTAGGTGTAGTAAGTACTTGAGTGAAACTATTATTTCATTTCATTTCAGATATGCTTAAAGCCTTTGCCTGATTCCCTGAGAGTCAATCTCCATCCTGGATAAGCTTAGTCGTTGTTCTTTTGTTTACACTTGCTCTTAATCGTTTCCTTTAAACCTAATACCCACAGGTATTTTTCTTTGCTGTTCTTTATTTTTAATAAACTAAATACTATTATAAGAAGACATTTTAGTGCTAGTTGGTGCCCTGGAGATTATAAACTGATAACCCATCTCAAAAGGCCTAGGCCTCTTCAGACTGACTGCCAAAATGCTTATTTAAACGGTCCTTACATTTTTATTTATAGGCAAAAATATTAACTGGATATTTTCCTTCCTTTTAGCCTTGCTCCTGAAGCCCTGGTTAGGAGGAAAAAAATGAGAGGGGTGGCAAATGAATACCAGCTGAAAGCCTTAACCCAGATAGTTTTGGTTAAATGGGTCAGGCTTGGAAAAGAATAAGATCCTTACAACTATGGAACTTTAAAATTAGTTTGGAAACAAAGGTGACATTGAACCAAAGGGGCCCAGCTAATGCTGAATCAGCAGTGGGTTTCAGCAGGTTCTGACCAGTTCTGGAGAACCAGTAGCAGAAATTTAGAATAGTTTGGAGAACTGGTAAATACCACCTCAGACTGGCCCTGTCCCTATCTATTCTCTGCCTCCCGAGTCCCAGCTGATCGGGAGGAAATGGGGATTTTGCAGTAACCTTCTTCTGGAGTGGGGAGGGAATGGAGATTTTTACAGTATCCTTCCCCTGGAGTGGGGAGGGAATGGAGATTTTACAGTATCCTTCCCCTGCCATGCCCGAGCCATGCCCACCAAGCCATGCCATTCCCACCAAGCTACACCCACAGAACCGGTAGTAAAAAAATTTGAAACTCACCACTATACTGAATGTATAGATTCTCTACAAGTACAGCTGAATGTATTGTAACCTGAGCATTAAAATGAGGAGGTAGGGCTCAGATGCATGTCAGACTGAATCTTTTTTGATTTGTAGGTCATCATTTCCTTTTATGTCAGAGGATCATATCAGAAATGGCTCTACAAATGTGCCTGTTTTTGTTAATACTATTTTGTAACACACAATGAGCTAGTATAGGTGACTGGGCAATGGATGGGCTCTAAATTAGCACTGAAGCAGCAGGAAGGCCGTGCAGTAGGTGCTGCGTGCTGCTGGAGCATCTGTTATTTCAATGGGACATAAAATCCAATCCATGATTAGCTGGCCTGGTTCCAAGTTGTATCATTTCCATTAGCTCAAATTCTACCTTGTATTTCTCAAAAGGGAAATAATGCTATTTTGACATTTCATGGGCAATGCATGTAGATGCATTTTACAGACATGTAATGCCTCACACAACTTTAAATTGCTACTGGGCAAATTTTGCTAATGTTAAAGAACTGTCGCATTCCACACAGCATAATCAGTGCTGAATGTCAATGGTGTAGGCTGGATATGAACCTGAAACTGCAAGATAAAGAGTATATTTTATATGTCTATATCCATAGAAAAACAAAATATCCCTAATTTCTATAGTTCCTTCCCCAGCCTAGAAGACTGGAAGAATTGCTTTCATTGTGGCTAACAAACTAGAGTACCTCACAATGTTAAAAGTATCATAAATCTTAGGGCAAGGCTATTTTCCTTTTACTGTACTTTAAAAAAAAAACCAACAGAAGATGCTATGCTGTTACTTACGGAACAAATCTGCATTGATAATCTTTGAATTAAAGATCGTGTCAAACAGAGCCAGAGATTCCCTTGGCTCATAATTACTACTAAAACACACATTTGGGTTTAAGATTTAGTCTGAGACACAATAGAAGAGCACACAGGATTCCAGTTGGCCAGTTTCTTGGATCAGCCAAAATTACCATTGACAGCAGCAAAATAATGTAATTTCTGCAAGAGTTCAGTCATTAGCACTGCTGAAAAATACATGGACATTTCTTTCTCACTTAAAGAATTGCGGTATTTGTGCAGGTCTTAGTTTGCTTGAGTGCAAAGATATGAAGTCTGGTCTAACTAAGGATTGTGATGAAAAAAATGCAACATGAATTTCTTTTTAAGCACTTTCTGTGGGCTTTCTACAGGACTCTTTCCTCACGAATGAAGAGTTTGACCCATCTTTTCTTGTTTTTGTGGGTTTTAATGGGGGTTAGTATTGTTATGCCCTGTAATTCTTGTGGATTTTTTAAATGCTAGATCATTATCATCAGATACATGGATTTTAATTCTTATGATATGGCTACCTGAAAAGAGGGCTCTGGAGAGAGGTATAAAATGAACAAAAATAATTCAGATCAAGAAGTTTGCTGATGTAAAAATTAAAGTTGATGCTTTAGCAGATGTGTGAGAGGTTCTTTCTTAGTAAAACATAATTGTGCAGAAAAGGCTCAACTGCATATTTAGGCAAAATTATGCTTAGGCCAAAGTGGTCTTAAAGACTTCATCCTTTCCCTGTTGACTTGGAACTAAAAAAACAACATAAAATCATTGCATAAATGATGAATAAGCACCATGTGTGCTTTAATATAGATTTAGTTGTTGAATAACTGGAAAAGCATGAAGGGATGTATACAGTGGTGGGTTGCTACTGGTTCGCCCCAGATCGGGCGAACTGGTAGTGGCGGTGGGGGGAGGCTCTGCCTACCTGCCCAGACACTTCTGCACCTGCAAGTGCGTGCATGCCCATGAGCAAACTGGTAGCAACGGGTTTTGAAACCCTCCCCTGGATGTATACCTCTGGTCTTGATGTCTTTAGCTGGCAGGTCTTTGCAACAATGCTTAAACTTGAACCTCACACAGACACACACACACACACACACACACACACACACACTGTGTGTGTGTGTGTGTGTGTGTGTGCGTGTGTGAGGGGTGGGTTCTAATCGGCTTTACTACTGGTTCTCTCTCTTCAGTCACGCGCTTTGCGCAAGCGCGTTGCGAATCTGCCCAGCTGTGGTGTGGCAATCCGCTCTGCCACACCTCTCAGCTGGGTAAAAAAAGAAGAAATATAAGGTCGTAATAACGCAGGGGCGGGTGGGAGGGCCCAGCTCCCGAAGAAAGAGAACCGGTTCGGTGACATAATAGCGTCACCGCTACCGGCTCGGCCGAACCGGGCCGAACTGGGAGCAACCCACCACTGGTGTGTGTGTGTTTAGTGAAGTTCTTGCATTGTTTGGGGATTATCAAAGTTCCTTGATTTGTGAACACAGAGAGAGAGCGGGGGAAGGGAGTTTAAGATGTATACATATGTGTGTATGTGTGTCTATATACATCTCCATCCCCCCACACATATATAGCCTCTGTGTGTGTATGTGGGTGTGGGTGTGTTTTCTGTTAGAAAAAGAATGCTGTAATTGACTTTTTTCAAAATATTTATGTAGTCATTGAGACCTTCAGTGATTAGAAAATATAATTGTGAAGACCGAATCATAATTTTCTAGCTTTTTGTATCTCATGGGGGGGTATCTTGGGGGAGGGGTGAATTGTTTCTCAACACAATTCAGACTTTCATTCAACTATTTATTTATTTATTTATTTATTTATTTATTATTTAGATTTCTATACTGCCCTACTCCCAAAGGACTTAGGGCGGTGCACAGCCAAACAATAAAAACACATACATACAAAATTTAAAAATAGAATAAAATCAAGTTAAATAATTTTGGCCCCGACAAATTTAAAACCCCAAACTTTTAAAACCAATTTAAAATTGAATATATAAAATACTAAAAGATATTTAAAATTTTAAAAATCTTTTATAAAAGAGGGGGAAAATTAGGCCAGGCCGGCCTGGTGAAATAGTAAGATCTTTAAGGCGCGGCGGAAGGTACGCAGATCCGGGATCCTCCGTATCTCTGGGGGGAGCTCGTTCCAGATAGTAGGTGCCCCCACAGAGAAGGCTCTCCCCCTGGGGGCCGCCAGTCGGCATTGTTTGGCTGACGGCACCCGGAGGAGCCCCTCTCTATGGGAGCGTACCAGCCGGTGGGAGGCTATTGGTGGTAGTAGGCGGTCCCACAAGTACCCAGGTCCTAAGCCATGGAGCGCTTTAAAGGTGGTAACCAGAACCCTGAAGCGCACCCGGAAGACCACCGGGAGCCAGTGCAGCTCGCGCAGGAGGGGTGTTACATGGGAACGCCATGTCGCTCCCATTACCACCCTTTCTTTCCCTCTTCCATTGACATACCTCTTCTGTCCCCGTCTCACACACACACACAAACAGACAGCCGGGGGTTAAATAAACTGGCAGACAACCAATTCTTCCGATAAGAAGCTTGGCAGCAACCCAGTAGCTGCTTGCCAAGAACTTTACTCATAAACAAAATACACACAGTTCAAGAATTGTCCAGTTCGTAAAATAAATCCAAGGCAGATAATGTTGTTTCCAAAGATGCAATGTGACTCGATAGTAGTTAGTTTTGTCCGTCACAGAGTCTGAATGGCCACCTCACCCCCTTTTATACCCTGTGAGGTGTGGTCCAGTGACTCAGCTTAATCTCTGGCACGCCTCTTCTTCTGTTGCACGCTCTTATCTCTGCGACGCTGCCGAAGAGCCAGCCAAGACTCATCTCCCTCATTACTGTCCACCTGTGGCTGTGTGGACGTGCTTGGCCCCAGGCCTATCTCTTGCCCTTTGGCGGACACTGAAGGCATTGCCAGAGAGGAGGGTCCTGGAGAGGGAGGCCTTGCCAACTCCTCTCCTTCACTCTTGGAGTCCTCTCCTGTCGATGACACAGGCTCAGGTAACAGAGCCACAACAATACCCAACAGTCTAGTTTCACATTATTTATTTCCTGATTCCAGCAATTGGCTCCAATCCAGCATCTTTGAATCTATTATCACTGTAGTCTATAGATCACATGCTTTGTCATATCTTTGTATGGTGAAATTTGGAAAGCACATTTTCATCAGTTCTATGCTATTGCTAACATACGTTAGTGAAAATAAAAAAAGCTGGACAAATATTGCAAATGAAAGACTGTTTACCAGAAAAAGTAATTTCATTTATAAATCTGGATATGTAAATCTAAGTACATTTTTTGCAGTTTTTCACTGTAATTTTTTTTGCAGAGGCCAAGAAAGATAAACAGTATGACCCAATTGGCTTTCCTTTTGAATTATCCATATCCTCTTCTGCCTATTCAGATATCTGGTAACCCTAAATGGGCGAGTTTTAATTGAATATCTTTTTTTTGAAGTGTTTGGTTTTTTAATGTGCTTTTTTTTCTTCTGCAGTTTTAAAAAATGCTGATTCACTGCCATTTATATTTCAGTCATTGCTCTTAAGTGACTCAAAAATGCTAAGCTGACAAAAAAGCCAGACTTATCACTAAGGAAACAAACTGGACATGACAGTATTGAGAGTATGTGGCCAGTGAGTTATTTACTTTTGAGGATACCATGGTCTTTTAAAGTATCACTTGATGAGAAGGAAAGAGTTGTTAAACGTTCCCTCTAGAAACTACTTTTTCTGTATCTGGCTTTCATCCCAGTAAGGCTTCCTGGCTGGAAATAAATCCTGCCAGGAAACAATAAATTAGCATTAATTCAGAATTTCTAGTATCAAAGGTTTGTTGATGGAGTGGGTTAAACATACCATGCAAGGGCGTATTAGGCATAAAGTGTCCTGCCTTACAACTGAGACTGAACTGAATGTTTTTATCCTTCCAAAATCAATTTCTGTGATATTTTTATAATATTGATTCCCTCCCCCACTTCTCTAACTTAGCAGTATCCTTATTCAAAGTGTTTTGTAACGAGTGAGTTTTTCCTGGGTTCCACTTTTTAGCCCAGCCACATGTTCTGAAGAGCAGCTTTACATTCCACATGTTTTCGGAGAATCTCATTATCCCTTTGCCCCCCCTGAGCCTATTTGACCACAAAAGCAAATGGCAAGTGACAGATGAGGGGAAGGGTCTTCACATATTGTCCTTGAGTATGTTTCTCATGGAGCCCGTGATTAGTTAACCGAGTCTCCATGCTTGAGAGACAAAGGAATATCTCCCTCTCTCCCTCCCTCCCTCTCTGTTTCTGTCTCTCTCTCTCTCCATTTTACCTATTTCTCTTCTGCTTTTATACTTGCTGCAATTCAAGATCTTACAACAATTAAGGACATCACAAGCATTTTAAATAAAGCTTCCACAGTGGGACTGAAAAAATATTAAATTAAAAAACAATAGAGAGAACAGCAATCAAAGCAATCAAACTGGGTGTCGTTTCATTCACCAGAGGTCCTCCAGAATAACTCAGATTTTTTAAAAAATATATTATTAAATTTCAAAAGCATGAATAAAAAGTAAACAAACAAACAAAAAGAGTTAAAAAGAAAGAAAGTCAAACAGAAAATACAGAGCAATAAACAAAAAATACAGCAATAAACAAAAATATTTACAATAATAACAACTGCAATTAATCTTGGAAACCCACAAAATATTTTACACCTTAGACCCAGCATGCAAGATTCATCAAGTTTTCAATATCTTTCTAGAGACCAGGTCGGTCAAGGCCAACTACAAGCAGGAACTGGGGAATATCTCAACTGTATGCTGGTTCTGAGCAGAGAAATGCCAATTCACCCAGTGCTGATGAAAGAAAATCTCCATTAAATTAAGTTGGATCAGAAGAATCCCACACCTTTTGCAAGAGCTCTCATTTTCAGGAGCGACAATCCTGCTACACCCTGCCTCTTCTTTAATATTCTAGCTTTGCAGTTGTAGAACCTAAGCAGGTTCTACCCACTAGGATCTGGACCCACTCAGGATCAGAGCTGTTCAGAAAAATGAGCCCAACATCAAATAGTGAATGATAATGCTCCATGCTCCAATGGAGAGCAAGGTTTGTTCCAAGCCATGTTGTGCTTTGCTTGGCTGAACATAATATACAGTACATGCTACATTTTCAGCCGTGTTAACACATGATAAAAATGACACATCTTGTTACAACACATAACTCCATGAAGCAGAAGATGATTGGGAGACAACCTTGCATGTAACAGTTGTATCCAAAACTGGCAAAGAAAATGTAAACGGAAGTGAAAAGGGAGTTAGCCTTAACCCAGTGAGGTGAAGGAGAATGGAAAATGAATGTGACATCAAGGAGTTTAGCCAAGGGCATTGCTAGGCTGTAAAAAAGCAATGAACTAATCTCTACAATGCACTTGCTACTGTCAGAACTGAAGAGTAAAGCCTTAATTCTGCTGGGAAGAGGAGCATTTTCAGCACTTAACCAGTTTGGGGGTCTTTCTGTTTCCAGCAATGACCTCTGCAATCTGCAGCTAATGCTTTAGACCAGGATGGGAGAACAAGGGAAAACAGGGAGAAGTAGTGATTCCACTCAGCTTCCATGAGGATGAAATTGGTTTGGCTAATTTCTTTTAAAAAATATTGTTAATTTATTTGTCAGCTTAGACCGAAGTCTGCATGGCAATCTTAAAATATAAAGAAAAATAATGAAGAAGAACTTATAGTGCTTATGGTATCCCCATCTTAGAGGTCTGGCCAGGGCTGGTGCAGCCCAAGCATTTTTTCTTGAGAAAGAACTGCATTACCTTTGGTATACAAATTTTCTATTGTATTTCTCCAGTTATGATTGCTATGGTTCGTTGCATAGTCAGCCATATGTTTAGGCTGGAGTTGGCATTTGTCTCCACCTGTCTAGTCCTGGGATTGGCAGATGTTGCTGTTTAATGGTGATAAAGGTATCATTGCAAGATGTGAGCTGTTCCAAATAAAGCTATCTTTTGTAAATGACTAATGGGGATTTTGTCAGTGTTCATGGTGTTCAAGTGGTGCTCCAGATACTTTGGGATTGCACCCAAGGTGCCCATTACTGTTGGTATTACCTTTGCTTTCTTTTGCCACAATTATTCTACTTCTACTTGCAGGTCTTTATCTTGTCTTGTCTTCTCCTCTCCTCTCCTCTCCTCTCCTCTCCTCTGCTCTCCTCTCCTCTCCTCTCCTCTCCTCTCCTCTCCTCTCCTCTCCTCTCCTCTCCTCTCCTCTCCTCTCCTCTCCTCTCCTCTCCTGTCTCCAGGAGTCCACTATCTGTTTTTATCTTTCTTAAGGACAGTTGTTAAGTCCGGGTGTTATGTTGCGGATGCTTCTCTGTTTGATTCTAAAGTACCAGAGCAATTATTACAGTTTGTTGCACAGCCACCCAGATGTTCATACTGAGTTTAGCATTTTTGTCTACTTATTGAGTCCTTTCCAAGGACCTAGGACAGGCAGATGTGGATGTTCTATGTTTTTACATATTATTGTTGTTGTTGTTGTTGTTGTTGTTGTTGTTGTTGTTGTTGTTAATCTTCAATTCAATTCACAGTCTGAGACTGGTAAAAACTTAACAGTTCAAGTCCTAACCAAGGACCTAAGTGCTATTAAGGTAGAATCTGACCATATATGCAGTTCCAAGTAGAGTAATTTTTTGCAGTTAGGATATTCAGATCTAATAAGTTCAAAATTTCCATGCATCTAGGCAGCCCTTTGGGTATTGCTCCAAGGGCTCCTGTTACTATTGTTACAACCATTGATTTCTTCCTCCATAGTTGCTCAATTTCAGTTTGCAAATCATTGTATTTTGCTATTTTTTCTAATTATTTTCTAATTATTTTTCTTCAATTGTGCATCACCTGGTATTGCAATATTAATGCAATAGTGATGTAAGGCATATTGTGGGCCAGATGTCTGCTGCCTGTTTGGATCCAAAAGTTCCACAGGATCTTGACTTGCTTAATTTCAAGAACGTTGTCATTTTGGTGTTCCCAGGAATTTTTGCTGCATTCAAATCCAAGCTTCTGACAAAGCTTCCAATGTATAATTTTGGCAACTCAGCCATGATATTGTAGATAATCAGTCTGTGAAATTTTGCTGCAGCCACTGATAAGGATAGCCACTGTTTCATCTTTCTCATTGGATAAGTGACATTTGCTGTTGTTACTGACATGTTGAATTTTTGTTTTCATGGAATTAATCTTCAAGGCTTGTTCTTGAGCAGCCAAAATGAAGCCTTCAGTTTCTTTCTTCAGCACCTCCGATCTCAACCAGCTCCATGTTTTTGCTGTTGTTGTTACTCCCATAATCTCTCTGATCATTGGCCTGAAGTTGATGGGAGTTCTGATACAGAACAGTAGGTTAAAGAACATTGTTCAATTCATTCCTGTTTTTTCCTGGCAGATACGGGGCAGAACTTAATTGTCAGTCAGCAGCCAGCCATACACAGCTACAGCACCATATTAAGCACACTGTCCAAAGATATTAAGATTAAAGAGAATCAGAACTAATGCATCATTTTACATACCCAAGATCTGGTATTACATAAGGGTGATAGGTGCTCTCATTTTTCTCTATAATAGCAAACCTATGAGATAGGTTGGGCTGAAAAAATATGGCTGGTCCAAGGTCACCCAGTGAGTGTCTGGCTGGGGGCAAAATAGAGTTTGATTTCCCCTAGGGACAGCCAAATAGTTTAACCACTACACCATATTAGATCTCTGGATGGATATCCAGAGCATATGTGTATGCATGTATATGTATCTAATGTGTAGTATTTTCTCTTTAAAAGTGTATGTGCATTCATGTGCAAATATATGAAATATTCTATAAAATACTCAGATGTGAAATATAGACTTGCTTAAATTTTACTCTTCTCTATTCACAGGATTTTTAGTTCACAGTGTGGGATGGCAGGGAGGAAGAAGATAAAAAAAAAAACACCCCACTATTCCACCTAAATCCCATGGCTCTAATAAACTTTATATAAACTTTCCTAAAGAAAATCTCAGCCTTCCTCTCTAGACAGTTTCTTTCCCTCAGCTAGAAAATTGACTGAATAAATGTCTGGGGAGACTTTTTTTTTTTCCAAACAGCAGAGCCAAGTTTGTTTCAGGTTTGCTTTCCTATTCCTTTTCCTCTGGGATGGGAATCCGTAAGAGCTGTACAGCTCTCTCCAGTATATATTGTTGTCTAACCCATAGGAAGAAATACTTCACTTGTGGCAAACTTTTATTATTGTCTTTCATTTAATGTGCAGTTTGCAAATTAGATCATTATGCACAATCTATAAACGAAGGGGCACCTTCCTTCATAGACAGCTAGGAAAATAAGCCCACCACTATTATGACATTGTAACATTGGGGATATGCAAATGTAACACACATCTGTATATTTGTAAAACAGCTACATCAGTTTTCTAGGATCACGTTCTGAGAAAAGACTCCACTGCTTTAATAAGTGGATCCTGAAGTACATTTTGGAGTCACACCTAAAACATTGCACAGCTCTCTTTTTATTAATATAACATTTCACAAAATGTATCCAAACCCTTTCTGGAAAGAATATAATCTATTTAGCCTTAAACTTCTCAAAGAGGAAAACCTATAGATTGTACAGATACTAAAAGGAAAAAAAAGGTACAAATAGAGAGTAAGTTAGCTATAACCTTGAGTTTTGGAGAAGTTGATTGAATGAACCCTTTTCTACTTGGATTACAGTCTTCAGGTTAAGTATTTCTGTCCATCTAAATGAAAATATTGAAGCCCCATGAATAAGACCATTGTAAGTTATAGCACTCACATTGGGCTAGTAGTGGGATAGGATAATCATTACTTTGCCCTTGGCGCTTCTCCAGCTACCTGTGAAATTAATGAGCAGTTCTATGAATCACACTGTTGTTTGTCTTGATTGCTGTTCTGGGCAGCTGATATGATGTTTAAATCTTAACTTCATGTTTCTGGATGAAAAACTCAATTATTTGGGTTTTGAATTTGAATTATCATAGATTACTCTAATCAACACATTGGTCCATAATCTAATTTCAACACTTTGTTTTATTAGCCAGACATTCTACATACAAGTAGACAATTGCATTTTATTTTTGTGCAAGAAAGCTGTAAAAATGATGTACAGAAAAATACTGTGAATTAAAGTAGGCAATCTTCACTCAAATTACAATTCTACTGATCTTCCATATTCAGTAAACATATTAATGGAAATATTCTGGAACTGCAAGCTTTCCATTAATGTTTTTCTGAAAATATCACAATTTTTCTGTTGTAGCAGCACTCAAGTCTCAATATAAACCCAAATCAATTTGATGCAGTTTTGCAAAAATAGGATGGGGAAGGTGGGCTTTATATGAGCCTCTGAAGAAGCTTTGTTCTGGGATTATCAAGATTTCAATCATAAGGATGAAGCTTCTATTTAAACAAAACAAAAGAAACGATGGTAGCAATCCAAGATATTTCCTGAAAGAAAATCACTTCATTCTGCCACCACCCCTTTCTATCACACAATATCTCTTTGCATATTCTAATTTTTTATATCCTAATTTTACAACTGTAGCCTTAGTATTCAGTTTTGAAAAACTTGGAGATTTTGGTGATTTTATATACTGCATATAACCATTCACATTGATTGTTTAGTCATTTTTAGCATTATGTATAGTTTTATCCAGTAATATACTAGATTTATATTAGATATTATATACTACATTCAGAGTTCATTTTATTATTCTAAATATATTTATAATCTTAACAATATTGTCATTGTGTTTTATATTTGTGCTACCATCTTAAATTTTATTTATTCTTATAGTATGTTGATTAGATTGTTGCACCATGGGATTGCTTTAATTTTGATACCAAAGTATGATGATGATGATGATGATGATGATGATGATCCTGATCCCTTCATCCTGGGACCTAGTGCCTTATAAAGTTGGTGATGATCATCATGTATCATATTACCATGTGGTTTACACTATGCAAGTTTTGTGAACATTTTTCAGTAACAAATACATATCCCCCCATTCTGAACATGCCCCCTACAATTTTTCCCATTCAGAAATGCATGCTACCACAATGCATGAGATTTTTTTTTAATTCTTTAAGACTTTTAATAATTCCTATATAAACATTTTCATGTTGAGATTCAACAGTGAATGAAGTCCTCATTATCTTGGTCTTTATCATTAGTATAGATAACACTATGTGGCTATTAAGGCTTGAACCAATCAATACACATTGGCTAATTATTGTAGCTTGGCTTCTTCAAGGACTATTCAAACAGAATATAAGCTATACATTTTGTGCCTGAATGCAGGTGTGATTCAGATTTATAGGTCCAATTTTCAATCAAAAACCAATGATTCATACTGGAATTGAAAAGAATTAGTCAGATCAGTTTGGGGGAATGAGCCATAATAAATCATCTATTGAATAATGTAGACTAAAACTCAGATTTGAAGTTATCACGAATGAAAAATGAGTACAGCCTGTCCTATTTCCAAGTTTTTTTTTCATCTGGGAATAGAGTATAATGCTCATAAATTACATAAACCACTCTGTGAGCTGAGCTGTGGAAAGGGGTTATATGCCAGGCATTAAAAGAACTGTCAGAAGAAATGTGTAAAGGGAAAAGCATTAAAGTTATTTTTATTTCTACATGTATGCTTTTAAAAATTGTATTGGATTAGGTGCCACATTGCCAGAGGATGTGTTTCCTTAAAGCTGGATAGGCCACTCCTTTCTTCTTCTTTGATCCATTAATCACAAGATAATCGCAAAGCTCAACCACTTGCATGTAGGGCCATTGTGGTAGCTGTCAATTCTGGTTTATCACTTTCTCTTCAGCTCTGAAAGGAAATATTTATTGCTGCATGAACTGGATTGTTTGCATAGTAGAGTCAGAGAAAGGCTCACATAAGGTTGTAACTGTCATACCAATGAAAGGTGTTCCATGCACAGAGAACAATTCCAGCTTTAAAGATGGAGAAGGATTAGCAAGCAGCTTTAAACTATCTTGATTCCATCTTCCCAGTTCTCTACTGCAGTATAGATGAAATATTTGGTATAATAACTGGGAACCCAGAATATAATGTGCAGCCAGATTCAAGCCTGCTCTTGAAAGCTGTAGACATAAGGCAGAGATCAGAAATGTAACAGAATGAGCCAAAAAACAAAGAGAGATAATATAATTAACTATCTGTTAGAATTCTTTCCTTGACATTTAGTTAAACAAAGAATCTGGATCATAAGTGCAATTCATTTATCAAATATTAATATATCTGTTCTTAGAGATAGCAATGACAAAAAGTTAATGTTCCATTTAATATTGCTTTTCCCTGGTGATAAACTCAGCCCCAGAAATATACATTATATATTTTTATTGTTGACAAACATCCATTTGGCTTTTTGTCGCACCCCTAGCTTATGTTCCTGAAATAATAACACTTTATTTCTTAAATAACACATTCATGATTTATTTTTAATTTGCTTAGGTGTCACACTGAGAACGCAAGGAAATTAGCAATTTTTTTTTAAAAAAAAGGTTAGATTTCTGCATTATATTGTCTGTGTTCTATGTTAATATATCTCAGACTGGTGCCATCCAATTTTACTGAATTTCAGCTCCTGATGTCCTCAATCAGCATGAACAAGGGCTGTGCTATCTGAGAAGGATGTTAAATCCAATCCATTTGGAGGCATCAGCTGCAGAAGGCTGCTTTATGCAGTCACATATCTAGGTTTGGTTCTGAAAGCTGATTAGAATAGGCAGAAAGGAGTTCTAAATAAAGATAGCACAATCCTAGTTCTTTTAACAACTGCCTGCCTATAGTTTTCTTGGCAAAGTGTTTGGAAGTGGTTTTCCAATTTCTTCACCCAGTTGGCTTTGCGCTTAAGGCAGGGCTAGAACTCACAGTCTCCCAGTTTCTAGCCTACTGCCTTAACCACTACCACCCCTGCCTTGAACACAAAGCCAGCTAGGTGGCCTTCGGCCGATCACAGTCTCTTAGCCTTAGGAAGAAGGTAAAATCTTTTCTAAGAAAACTGCAAAGACTTGTCCAGGCAATTGTCAGAGTCAAGACTCACACACACACACACACACACACACACACACACACACACACACACTAACCTCAAGTCAGTAGCTTTACAATCTTTTATTACACACACTCCTTCCATCAATCTGGCTATCAATCGTCATCATCATCCTTGATGTTAGTTATTGTGAAACACATCCATATTATTGCGAAAAGAAAAGAAAAGAAGAAAAGAAGAAAAGAAAAGAAAAGAAGAAAAGAAAAGAAAAAAGAAAAGAAAAAAGAAAAGAAAAGAAAAGAAAGAAGAAAAGAAAAGAAGAAGAGAAGAAAAGAAAAGAAAAGAAGAAAAGAAAAGAAAAGAAAAGAAAAGAAAAGAAAAGAAAAGAAAAAAGCTAACATAAAGTCACTGTTGAGTTTTGCTCGACTCAGTGGATATTTTACTTTTTATAAAGCCAATAGTTGTGGTTTTTTAGAAATAATAAATGTTAATGTGTGTGTGTGTGTGTGTGTGTGTATGTAGATCTTTGGTTATTCGGGTTTTCTCCCGCATAAAATTGAAAGTGTCTTGGCCAAGACACTTCCAATTTTACGTGGGAGAAAACCCGAATAACCAAAGACCTACATACAAACACCCACGAAAACCTCAGAAAACATATATATTAATATGAGAATGTACAGTAGTCTCCACAAAAGAAGTCCATTTGTTGCCTAGCCATAATACTTTTTCCATCGTATTTACACTTTTCGCTCATGGTATGGTCACTACCCATTAACCTTCCTCCCGCTCTTGCACAAAATGCCCAGCTTCTCACATTTATCAGGTCAGTAACTGTCATTTCTTGTTTTGGAACAGCGTGGTAGGAATTGCCAATTTAACCAGAAACTTTAAGCAGAAACAGGATTACAGGGTGGCAAGCAAAGCTAGCTTGCTCCCGAAGAACACTTTCACAGGTTTCATGGACATTACTTTATTTTTTGCTATACAGTATGCATAAGCACCAAATCCTTCCTGGATTATCCCAGTTAGATTAGTATTGTGATAGTAAAATGAATAAATATCCTATACTTTTATTGACGCAACTGTTAGATGTACTGTTCTCCAATTCCAGAGGAAGGTTAACTTAGAGAGCTCCTGGGATAGAAGCGGCCACGGCATGCAGAGATGGTAATTAAAGCCGGCCTGATCTGATGTTGGGAGATAATGGATTTACACAGAGGGAAGTCATCTCTAAAATCAGGAGATGCCAGGCCATGTAGGCTTTTATGATTTGTAACAACTTTAAGCAGGAATTGATTGATGACAAGGCTTGATTGCAGCATATGAGTTTTCACAGATGTTAAAATGAAACATAAATCCTTGCCCTGGAACTGGTGTGTCATTTTGCTGCAATTCACTATGGTAGGCTGGATAGATTAAGGATTCAAATTTATCTTTGTTCTCTGGAGCAATTAAAAGAATCAGCAACTGAAAGTATGATATCCCAAATGGAAGTCATTTCTATATTTCTTGTCCCATTAAAATATTCTCCATTAGAATACCTATAGAGAGCAGAAAAAGTGGGCGCGGGGGAGAGGGAGAAATAATTTACAGCAATAATTATAATAAATGAATGAGAAATAGATTCAGCTAAATTACTAGGCAATGTAGCAGTGGATTAGCATTTCTTTAGTGTCAATATTATATTATGCCCTCCTGACTGGAGAATTTTGGTGTTAAATCTTCCGAAATCAATCTCAAGTGATATTGTTGAACAGCACTGATATAGTAATTGTTTGTTTATTCAAAACATTTCCCACATTTTAACTTAAAAGCAACTCAATTAGTTAAAAACAAAATTAGGCATTTCAACCATTTCTACCCTATGGTAGGAAATACAGTATTTACTTTTGGGCAAAAGTTTGTCCTCCAGGCTTGCTGCTTGACTCCCAGACATTTTGTTATCAAACTAGATAACATCTTCCATGGGATTTTCGGGTGAAGTGTCATGTTCGTTTATTTAGGTTCACCAGTCACAAGACGAACCGACCAACCAACCAGTCACAAGATCTACCCACCACCCAGGATCTATATAAACAAACAAGACACTTCACCCCAAAACCCCACTGAAGATGTTACCAAGTTTGGTAACAAAACATCTGGGAGCCAAGCAGCACTCTAGGAGGATAAACCTCTGCCAATATGATCTACAAATATTTTCTGCATTTTTTATTTTATTATTTATTTTAAAATTGTTCAGACCAGGGAGAATAAGTTTAAAATAAATTCAATAAAGATAGCAAAAGCATGGGGAACAGTCACACATTTCATATCTGTAAGAGTCTCATTCCAAATCCTATAACAATTGATTTTTACTTTTGTCTTTTCAGTAATAAATTAGAATCTTTGGTGTTATACGATCAGAAAAGTAAAAGGCATTCATTTAAGTGAATCAGCTGATACAAAACATTTAGCAGACATGTTAAGACATCCGACATACAACTAAACTTAGTTCCTCTAATAGCAGTATCTGAAATTATCCATGCTGCTAGGATCCTTCTATCACAAGACTTCCTACAGCCTTTTTTTTTTTTTTTTGCTTTAATTTATATGCCGACCTTCTCCGGAGACTCAGGGCGGCTTACAATGCGTTAAGCAATAGCCTTCATACTTTTGTATATTTGTGGAGGAGATCCTAATTAAACTTTTGTTTATTTGAATATGTGTTCAAGGATGACCAGGTCTGTTTCCAAATGCAGCAGATGTTGTTTGTGAATGAGCACAAAGTTCTTCATTAGTTTTGGAGTATCTCTAATCTGTCCAAAGCAATGAATTAATGAGAAAATAAAAATAACAATTGCAACCAAGTTAAAAATACAGTATATTGATAGTGCTCCAAATCATCATTCATAAATTCATCCATTAATCTTCATCTATTTATTTCAAAGTTGGCTAATTTATTTCAAAAAATGTTAGCTGAGAATAAAACAGGAGCAAAGCAAGGTAAGACACTTTCCCTTATGGTTAGCCAATAGGTCCCTGAAATGGATCGCTTTTAAAAACATCTTATCCTGCTGGCCTTAGAACCCATAAGTTTACATTGAAGATCCTTTATATGATTAGACCTGAGCTGCATAAAGCTTTAGAAATTCAATGGAAAGGACCTTCCTGCTGGTTAAAAGTCAGTTATGGATCCAACCCATTCAGGTACTCTTTTTCAAAATGTCTGTCTGTCTGATCAAAATAAGAAACGTTTACACATGTAAAACTGATATTTTCTACAGGAATTTCAATTTGTTGAAAATCCATTCATGGCCATACTGTACATATAGAACTTAACATTTTATTAGATGTAACACATAATTTACTTATAACCATACAAATTGAATTTCTTTTATTCACATATGAATGAACAAGAAACTGAGTGGTGCGATGGCCTAGAGGTGGAGCTCTCACCTCACAATCAGGAGGCTGTGAGTTCGACCCTAGGTAGAGGCAGATATTTCTCTCTCTGGGCATGATGAGAATATATCTGCTAAATATAACACTGCATTGGTGACAGGAAGGGCATCTGGCCAGTAAACACTCAGCTCCATTCTGTTGCCCAGACTCCACCTCTCAAGGGATTATGGGGTCATTAAAAGACTATGATGACGACAATTATGATGAATGAACAAGAAGCTAAATAATGGCTCAAATTCCTATAATACTTCTCTAGTTCAGAGGTTTTGCTTACCCCTGAGCAGTAAATGTAGACCTGGGGAACCTGAATGAAGCTCAGATTTTCCA